>NC_061113.1:60299217-60628324 GCF_002878395.1 Capsicum annuum | reverse complement strand
TATATATATGACAACACAAACAAATAAAAAGCCGACGGCGGTGACACATCGACAACAACAGATGATTGACGACGATGACTGAGGTGGTACGACGATGACGATGGTTTCTCGGCGACGGCGACGGCGGTGGCACATCGACAACGCAGTCTCTGTTCCGGTGGTCGCTAGTCGGAATTTTTTCAGTAAGTCGCCACTCGCCGGTTAATTATTTGATTTTCCCCCTCAAATTTCTTCTTTAATTTGGTCAACGTCTTCGAAGTCGTTTGACCGAATCGGAGACGGCGGAAGCACCCGCACCCGCCTCAGTCTCGTGTCAAGACGGGTTCGGCGGCAAAACGGCCGAGTCCGTGTAACATAGTCTGCCAGCTCATTCTACACTCCCAAACACTTCTTTATTCCACTCCCTCGAGTCTTTCTTGAGCAATCCCAATTTTTTGGCAAGCCTAAAAGAACGTCTCCTCTCCACCGCATAACTGCTCCACCATCCGACCACTCTATCCTTGAAATTGTCCACTCTTAACCACATGTTCTTGAATCTGAAGGGAGACCTCATCTGTCTTCCTCTGCGACAGTTCAACAAAACAGAGGGATGATTCGAAACCAATCTTGGAAGAGGAGATTGGATCACACCGGGTGCCAACTCCTCCTAAGAAGTTGGCGCAAGGAATTTTTCTAGTCTCGGTCCAGAAGAGTCCTCTGACCTAGACCAAGTAAAAGAGGCACCCGTGAAAGGCTAATCAACAAGAAAATGGTTATCAATAACTTCTCTCCGTAATGAGAAACAATTTGGAAGAACCTCGCCACTCAATTTCAAACTAGTAAATGAGGTTACATAAATCCGGAGCCAGACAAATAAATTATTTTTTTTTTTGTTTTTCTACGGAAGTATTTGATTGTTAATTCAATGAATAAACAAATGCTATCAAGAAATAACTTAACATAATAGTTCGAACCAAGAAATGGAAGAATGAAAGTCATATGAATTCACAACGAAGAATAACAACACCTACCATTGGAAACTTAAGCAACACTAGTCATCGAGTGAGTGTCGTACTTTAGGAAGAAGAAAAGAAGAAAAAGCAAAAAGAGTTGGTTGGCAAGTGACATAAGTTTGCCTGCGGGTAATGAAAGCTATTTGAGTCCTTACCGAGATCATAGAAGCTTTGATACCATGTAAAGAAATAGAAGAAAAAAGCTTTGATTGACCTGATTAAGTAACAATGTACAGGAGAAGCACCTTATATTGGATTTTAGGCTTCGTACTGTATGATAGATAATCTTTCTTATGCTAATAAGGTTAGTAAATATGCTAGAATCAAATTTAGAATATCCCAATGTATTTTCTAAAAAAACATTCTATAACATTCTTCCTATTCAAGTACATGTAATACATGGATTTATGAGTCTAGAAACATGTTCTCTTGATATATTTACAAGACATTTTAGAAATACGAAAAATAATAAAAAGCAATTTAAGGGAAAAAAAAGGATGTTGCATTTTTTGAATGGTTTAGTAAATCAGAAATGTCTCCAATTGGAAACATGTTTGTCTTCAGAAGATAAACAGGCTTCGTTTCTAAGATAATTGGATTCATATCATGGCAGTTGATTTAGGTGTTAGAACTAAAATGTCCAGTTTTGTTGGATTTGAGTAATATTTTTCGTTTGGTAGGGCTAAATCTACTATGTAATGCGGAGTACATGCTGAACCTCACTCCTTCTGCGATACAATGTTGTCATTATTGTAGAAGCTTTGATACCATGTAAAGAAACAAAAGCGAAAAGCTTTGATTGACCTGATTAAGTTACAATGTACAGGAGAAGCACCTTATATTGGATTTTAGGCTTTGTACTGTATGATAGATAATCTTTCTTATGCTAATAAGGTTAGTAAATATGCTAGAATCAAATTTTAGAATATCCCAATGTATTTTCTAAAAAAAATTCTATAGTATTCTTCTTATTCAAGTATATGTAATACATGGATCTGAGTCTTGAAACATGTTCTCTTGATATATTTACAAGACATTTTAGAAATACAAAAAAAAAAAAAAAAAAGCAATTTAAGTACAAAAAAGAAGGACGTTGCATTTTTGGAATGGTTTGGTAAACCATAAATGTCTCCAATTGGAAACATGTTCGTCTTCAGAAGATAAACAGGTTTCGTTTCTAAGATAATTGGATTCACATCGTGGCAGTTGGTTTAGGTGTTAGAACTAAAATGTCTAGTTTTGTTGGATTTGAGTAATATTTGTCGCTTGGTAGGGCTAGATCTACTATGTAATGCGGAGTACATGCTGAACCTCACTTCTTCTGTGATATAATGTTGTCATTACTGTAGTAGCTTTGATACCATGTAAATAAAGAAATAGAAGAGAAAAGCTTTGATTGACCTGATTAAGTAACAATGTACAGGAGAAGCACCTTATATTGGATTTTAGGCTTCGTACTGTATGATAGATAATCTTTCTTATGCCAATAAGGTTGGTAAATATGCTAGAATCAAATTTAGAATGTCCCAACGCATTTTCTAAAAAACATTCTATAACATTCTTCTTATTCAAGTACACGTAATACATGGATTTATGAGTCTAGAAACATGTTCTCTTGATATATTAACCAGACATTTTGAAAATACAAAAAAAGCGATTTAAGGAAAAAAAAAAGGACGTTTCATTTTTGGAATGGTTTATTATACCAGAAATGTCTCCAATTGGAAACATAATAGGCTTTCTTTCTAAGATAATTTTACTCACTTTCTGTGATAAAGTTGAGATGAATTTAAAGCAATTGAGAAAAGGGGAGGGGAAAAGCGACTGGTGCATGATGAATGTGAAGATAATATCATGGAATATGCGGGGTTTAAACTGTAAGGATAAGAGGAGGGTTGTTAACAATGTGATTCAGGAATGGAAGGTGGATGTCATGTGTCTGCAGGAAACCAAATTAGAAGTGGATAGTAAGGAGGTGATTAAACAGGTGTGGGGAAATAGGGGTGTTAAATATGGGCAATTTCAGGCAAGTGGTACTAGGGGGGCATTCTGATACTTTTTGGATAACAAGGTTTGGGAGGGGATTGTTGTGGAAATAGGCTCCTAAACTCTAACTTGCAGCTTCAAGTCAAAAAGTTAATGACTTTGAGTGGCATATGACGGGTCTATGCACCAACTTGTAATGTGGAAATGCAGGAAGTGTGGTGGGAAATATGGGCAGTTAGGAGTTTGTTTACTGGACCATGAGTTGTAGGTGGAGATTTCAACATTGTCAGGCATGCTTCAGAGACGAGTTGTTCTAGGACTTCTACGTACATGAATGAATTCTCTGATGTAATTGAAAATATGGAGTTGATTGACCCCCAACTTGAAGGGGGAGCTACAGCTAGACTAGGGGAAACAATTGGGAATCTGCATCTAGAATTGATAGAATATTATACTCTACTGAATGGGGGGGATAAATTCAATAATGTTCAATAATGTGATCCCAAAGAGTTGTCAAGAGTTTGTTCAGATCACACACCAATTGCACTCACTAGTGGCAGTTGGGTATACACCAAGTCTTATTTCAAAGTTGAAGGATTATGTCTTGAAACCGAAGGATTCAATGATAGAATTAAAGAATGATGGACATCTTTTAAGTTTGAAGGGAGGCATTACTACATTCTAGTCTCCAAACTAAAAGCTTTGAAGCCTAAACTGAAAGAGTGGAGCTCAAATATATATGGAAACTTGGAAAAGAAGAAGAAAGAAATACTTACCAAGATTGCAGATTTTGCTGACATCCAACAGGACAAACCCTTATCTGACGAAGAAGTGATTGAAAAAGCAAATCTCGTTGAGAAGTTTGAAGATTATGCAAAGAAGGAAGAGACGGCCTGGAGGCAAAGGTCAAGGACACTGTGGATCAAACAAGGGGACAAGAACACTAAGTTCTTTCAAAGGGTTGCAAGTGTACACAAGAGGGTCAATCATATTGATAAACTGGTGGTAGATGTAAATGAATTAATAGAAGCTGCAGACATCAAGAGTGAGATGATACTTTTTTACCAAAAGTTGTATTGTGAAAGCGATAATTGGTGACCTACATACAACATGAATCCTTGTCCTGTGATAAGCAGAAAGGATCAGCAAGATTTGTAGAGACCTTTTGAAGAAGAAGAGGTGTTGTTGGTGCTACAGGCTTTTGTGCTATTGATAAGGCCCCTGGGCCGGATGAGTACGACATGGGATTTTTTGTTAAATGTTTGATATATTGAAAAGGGGAAAACTTTCATTCTCATGAAGTTCTTGAAAAGAGTTTTAATGCAACCTAATAGCACTTATCCCAAAGAAGAATGGAGCTAAAGAGCTGAGAGACTTCAGACCAATTAGTCTGATAGGAAGTGTGTACAAGCTGATCTCCAAAATCCCAACAGAGAGGCTAAAAAAGGTGATGCCCAAGCTAGTGGATTCCCAGAGATGGCCTTCCTTAAAGAAAGGAAAATCATTGATGCTGTTCTCATTGCAATGGGTGTTTTGAATCAAGATTGAAAGAGAAGATCCCCGGGGTCATCTGCAAGTTAACTATTGAGAAGGCATACGACCATGTCAACTGGAATTATTTGCTTGGAGTTTTGCAAAATATGGGTTTAGGGATGAAGCGAATTAGATGGATAAGATTCTGTATCAGTACTCTTAGATCCTTAGTATGATAAATGGTTTCCCTGAAGGTTTTTTTCAAGCAAGCACAGGATTGCGACAAGGTGATCCCCTATCACCTTTTTTGTTCATACTAGTGACCAAAACATGCTTAAAACTCCTCACGACAAAGGAATCGATAAGGGGATTCAATGTAGCCAAGGAGGTGAATACAAGAATGGAAGTCACTCATATGCATTATGCGGATGGCACTAATTTTTTTTGATAAAAGTAACAGTTATATAGATATCAACAGGTATACCACATAAATTGTGTAGTAATCCTCAAAAGGTAGCCAATTACAAAAAGGGTCCTTACTACTATACTAATAACAAACTACCTAGCACATCAAAATATCTCCAGTTTGTATTAATATTTCCTGGTTAGACCAAAAGTAAAAGAGGCTTAAGTAATTCATCTTGAACTTCTAAATGTTGCTATATTTGTCCTCAAAACATCTCTGATTCCTTTTTGCCCATATAGACCACCAAATACATGCTGGGACAATCTTCCATCTCTCCTCCTTGTTGACTGCATTAGCATCTCTTTTCCAGCATTGTAAAACTTCCTTAATGCTACCTGGCATCGCCCATTTCCGGAGGTTGATAAAAAGTTCCCACAGTTGGTCAGCCCATTAGCAATGTAAGAAAAGATGACTGATTGTCTCCGTATGTTCACTACACAAGTAACATCTTGAGCATAATTGAAATCCTCTTTTAGCCAGATTTTCTTGAGTTAGAACTGCTTCTTCACCAATAACTAGCTAAAACAGGCTACTTTATGTGGAGTTTTAACTTTCCATATCATTTTCGATGGCCAGCAGTCCACCTTATTGTTGCAAGAATTTAGAACCTTGTAAGCAAATTTTTCCCCTGGCTGTCAGGTTGCCAAACCAACCTGTCTTCCTCCTCCACAAAACCATTGAACTGCGCAAGCGTGTTATAGAATTCTATTACTTTCGGCAGTTCCCAATCATTCAAAAGTCTTCTAAGGTTGAGATTCCATCCTTGTACATTCCACATATCCGCCACCGTTGCTTGCTGCTGTTGACACAAGATGAAAATTTCTGGATGTAGTTGTTTGAGAGGAGCTTGACCAATCTAGTTTTCATTCCAAAATTAGATCTTTCTGTCATTCCTGACCTTGTATCCCAGTTTTGACTTAAATAAAGGCCAGAGATTCCTGATGGACCTCTAAATGCTACATCCATATGGTGTAGATACTTGGTTTGTTGTCCAGTTGCCTTCTTCTCCATATCTAACTCTGATGACATCTTTCCATAACATATTCTTTTCTGTGGCATATGTCCATAATCATTTCAACATCAAACTCTTATTGTGTGCTTTCATGTTCCTGATTCCCATGCCTCCTTCCTTCTTGTTGTTAGTCAATTCTTGCCATTTCACTAAATAGATCTTCTTCTTGTCTTCATTGCCTTGCCAGAGGAAGTTTCTCCTTAAAATATCAATCTTGTTGTTCACATTAACAGGGACAGGAAATATGGACATCATATAAGTGGGGATTGCATCAAGCACACTATTGGTTAAGGTTAATCTTTCCCCTAAATGATATGTACTGACTTTTCCAATTTGTTAACCTTCTCTCACATTTTTCTAGCACACCATTCCAAATCCCCTTTGATTTACTCTTAGCACCCAGAGGCATACTCAAATAGTTTATAGGTAGTTCACCCCACCCTACCACCCAAAATGTTTGCCAATTCTTGAATGTCATTCACCTCATTTACGAGATATATGTAGCTCTTCCCCCAATTAATGTGGAGACCTGATATTGCTTCTAACAAGATAAAAATAATCCTCAGAATCAGAACGTGTCTTTTTGAGGCCTCACAAAACACCAAAGTATCATTCGCATATTGTAGATGAGTTATTTCTCGGTTGTTCACTAGCTTGGGGTTTGCCTGAAATCCTTTGATCCAACCATTTAATCTGGCGGTTTGAATCATGTTGCTCATTCCTTCCATTGCCAAAATGAAAAGAAAAAGGGATAACAGATCCCCCTGTCTTAAACCTCTTTGTGAGGGGAAGAATCCAGTTGGACTTCTGTTTATCAAGATTGTAAATTTTACTGTACTAATGCAGTGTTTGATCCACTTTATCCATTTGGTACCAAAACCCATCTTTTGAAGAGCTCAAGCAGATATTTCCAGTTTAGATGATCAAAAACTTTTTGGATATCAAGTTTGCACAAAATTCCTGGCTTATTACTCCTCTGTCTAGCATCGACACACTTCTTAGCTATTAGAACTGCATCCATGATTTGTCTTCCTTTAATAAAAGCCATTTGTTGTCTGTCTACCACTTTGTGTGTCACCTTCTTCAGCCGTTCTGCTAACATCTTTGATTTGATCTTGTATACGCTCCAAATTAAACTGATTGGCCTATAGTCATTGAGTTCAATAGCCCCTACTTTCTTGGGAATAAGAGCCACAAATGTAGAATTGTAGCTTTTTTTCAAAAAACCATTCTGCATGAAAATTTTGTACAACTGCTATCACATCTGAGCTAATTACCTTCCAACACTAATTGAAGAATGCCATAGTGTACCCATCAAAGCCCCTGCACTTGATTTGATACTTTCCAGGATTTCGGGTGGCTTAAAGGTGGCCATTAGCATCTCATTGTCTTCGGCATCAATCATTGGGCAATCTCTCATATTGAATTGTGGTCTCTATTCCTTTGTTTCTGAGTAAAGCTCTTCATAGTATGTAACTATCTCTTTCTTGATGTCTACAGGGTCTGTCAGAATATCCCCTCTCACTGAGATTTTGTCAGTGGTGTTGACCCTTCTGTGTGCATTAGTAATCCTATGAAAGAATTTTGTATTCCTGTCACCTTGTAGCTGTTTTAGCTCACTGAGGATATGACTCTGGATAGGAAGGTTTGGAGGAAAAACATTGTGATAGAGGGATAAGGTGGGTGGATAAATTGTAGTCAGTAGTTAGGGGGCTTTGGTTTCTTTTGTTTGGTAATGTACATTATTTTTGTGGATGTCGTATCTATGTTAGTTTTATCATGTTTCATACTTTGGATGTTTTGTATATTGTCCTATGTCTTGAGCCGGGGATCTATCGGAAACAGCCTCTCTACTTCTTTAGAGGTAGTGGTATGGACTGCGTACACTCTACCCTCCCCAGACCCCACTTGGTGGGAATATACTGGGTTTTTTGTTGTTATTGTTGTCACCTTGTTTCAACCATAGCGCCCTAGATCTTTGCCTCCATGCAATCTCCTCTTTTCTTGTAGTATCTTCAAATTTCATATTTAGAGTCAGTCTTGTAGCTAATTCTTCTCCTGTCAACTCCCATGTTCTTGAATTTCCTCCAACTCAACTAACTGTTTAAGAACATTCTACTTTAGTAAACTAAGGTTACCTTGAATAGTTTTATTCCATTCTTTCAACTTTTCTTTCAAAGTTTTTAGCTTGATGTCTAAAATGTAGTCTGGTTTGCCAGAACAATGAATGGAGTCTCACCAGATCTTAACCTTTGCCCCAAATTCTTCGGTTTGCTGCCACCAGTTCTCAAACTTAAAGTATGTCTTGGTAGGTTCCCAGTCACCACAGTGCAGTAAAAGTAGAGAGTGATCAGAGGTCACTCTATGGAGAATCGACTGCTTTATATTTCTAAAGCTTGTATCCCATTCCTCTGAAATAAGGAATCTGTTCAGTCTTGCTGCTATTGTTTGTCTGCCCCCTATTTTCCAAGTGAACTGACCTCCTATTAAATCCAGATCTACCAGCTCCAAATCTACGATGAATTCAAAGAAGTCTGTCATTGTTTTGTTGATTCTGTTACAGTTTTTCTTTTCCTATAGATATCTGACTGTGTTAAAGTCCCCGCATAAAACCCAAGGACCTACGAATAAACCCCTGAATGCACTAAGTTCCCCATGATTCCTCCCTCTTCTTACGATCATTAGGTGCATACACACCTGTCAGATACCAAGAGAAGTCTTGATTCTTACCAGAAAATTTACAAGACACTGAATAAGAACTAAGACTACTAATCTTCCCTTCTCAATCTCTACTATCCCGCATTATGATAGTTCCATCCCGGGCCTCTAATTAGGCGAATTTCACCCATCTACTTCCCCATATATCCTTCACTATTTCCTTGATATCCCCCTCCACTTTGGACTCTTGTAAACATATTACTTCTATTTTCCAAGACTGAATCATGTTTTTTATTAAAGCCTTCTTCCGTATACAATTCAACCCCCTAATGTTCCAGGATACTATGTTGATCTTCATTGATCTAGTATAGCCAGATATCCCCCCTTGCTTCTAGTACCATTACTCATGAATCTGCTTCCCATTTCTAATCCTTTTAATTCTTGTGCCCTCTTCTTTTTAGCATTTGTCTGGTTTTGTTGTTTGTCTTTTCTTTCCTGCTTCTTGCCATCAATTTTCGTGAATAAGGCTAGCGCCTCCTCCTTGAAATCTTGAGATTCTACCCCAAATTCTTTGCTAAGACTGATGATATGCCGATGAATCCAGATTGAAATGTTAAAATCTGGATCCAGTTCTTCTGTTGGAAATTGCACATTGAGTGGAGTAGCATCCTCCCCTGAGCAATTCAAATCTTCTATCCTCCCCTGAGCAATTCAAATCTTCTACTTGTTCTGCTATTTGCATGTTGCCAAGTCGTGGAGATTCTGGGGGTTGGGATTCTTTGGTGATATATTCCACCATATTTTGATTAAACTGGGCATCTCCTTCTACCTCTTCTTGATTCACAATTGTTGTTGTATCGTTTCTCGTGGCCTTTGATGCGTGGGTGTTGATAGTGTTCTGCTTCGATTTAAAAGTTGTATTTGCAAATACTTTAATATTAAAAGTGTCCTTCAGGTGGGCCTCATTTGATGAGGTTTTTGGTTGAACAGTAATAAGCGGGTCTGCCATTGTTTGGCCCATATTCTGGCTCATACATGTCTTCTGGATGGTTTGTCTTATCCCTAAAATTTGTGGGCCCTCTTTGGACAACCTGTTATAAAGTAACCCTTTATTAGTGCTACGCCCTTCGTACGATGTTCCCACGTGGTCTACTGAATGTAGCTGTGGCCACTTCTTTTTTATCTGATGGATAAATATTTCTCCCCCATTATCCACTGGACTTAGCAACACAACTCTCTTCTTCTCCCCCAATTTGACAGTCATCGACACCTCAACCCATACCAGGATATTGTAAGAAAAACCATCACTATCTATTTCGATAACTCTCGGAACTCTCTTGCCATCCCTCTCACCTTGATGCGTTGATGCGTGCCCAGTAAAGGTGATTCTTCAGGGTTGTTTCTTCTTCTGTTTCCACATAGCCCCCACAGAGGTTGCCGACCATTTTGAATTTTTTTTTTTGCGACCATAGGCTCGCGGAAGACCTAGAAGTCTTATCCAAACCCAGTCTCTCTTGATATCATCCGGCCAGCAACCAGATGTTAGATTCCACCATTCCAGTTGAACCTTATGTTTCTTCCATATCCATTCCCCTGACAACACATGCTCTGCCACCTTCCTTGATGGAAGTTCGAAAAGCAATTTCCCATCGTTCATGGCAGAGACACTGACTCCGAATATTGTTTTCCAAGTATTGCAAGCCCATCTACAGACATCGTTCAGTGTTGGAATCTCCTGTGCTTGTCTTTGGAATGTACCGATTATGCATCTGCCAAGTAGGTCTTTTTCAACTGCTGGTTCAACTGATAAGACTTACAGTCTTGCTCCTCTGCTTCTGTTACTGTACTTTGTGCATTGATGAACTTGACTATTTTCTGAGCTATATTTCCCCAACCTCCATTTAATGTGGTCTCCGGTGTAATGATGACAGCTTTATGTTCCCCTTGAATAGCAATAAAACTGATATACCTTCCATTCTCATTGTATTTAAGGGTGCAGAAGAATTCCGAGAAATAATCCTTCATGCTCCATCTCTTAACTGTCTTTCTCTGTTATTTAGTCGCCTCAATAAATACAAATGCTATCCGCTTCAAAACTTTATGGCTGATCTTAACTTTTTCTCATTAAATATCTGCTGCGTTCTACCCATTTGTACCAAATCTCTGCTTCTGATTTAATTCTAGTAATGTCGTCTGACTTAAAACCTGCATTATAGTAAACACTCTTCCTCCATGGTGTAGTTCCTGGAAAATCCCCCCTGAGAGAGTTGTTGGAGTGAATAGTACACTAGAAAGGTCTCACCTCGAAAAGTGTGTCTGGGAGGTCACACTAATTTTTTGTGATGCAGAAGATAACCAGTTAAGATTTTGAGGATAACTCTTATCCTGTTCGAAGCAATCTCTGGTCTTCACATCAATTAGAGTAAAAGTCACATTCTCCCAATTAATGAGGTGACCAGAATTCAGCAATTGACAAATATATTGGGTGGAGTAATAGGTTAGTTACCATCAATTTACTTGGGCATGCCTTTGGGAGCCAAAAGCAAATCCAAAGAGATTTGGAATGGAGTTGTGGAGAGATGTGAGAAAAGATTGTCCAGATGGAAGCCACAATATTTATCCAGAGGTGGAAAACTAGTTTTGATCAACTCAGTCTTAGATGCATTGCCAACTTATCTGTGGTAGAGGAAAGAATTGATGCTTAGGAACTTTTTGTGGCCTGGTGAGAATGAAAATAAAGGGTTCCACTTAGTCAAATGGAAAACTGTATTACTATCAAAGAAGCAGAGTGGTTTGGGTATTAAAAACCTAAGAAAGCAGAACAAAAGTCTTATGAAATGGTTGTGGAGGCTCTCGAAAGAAGAACATACACTTTGGTGTAAGGTGATTGAAGCCAAATATGGAAAGGAAGGACCCTGGAAGACAAAAGAAGTGAGATCTACATATGGAACCAGCTTGTGGAGATCAATCAGAAACTTATGGCATGGTTTATATGGGAAGGCAGGTTTCAATTTGAATAATGGCAGGAAGATCATGTTCTGGGAAGATGACTGGCTAGGCAATGGAAGACTCAAGCACCTATTCCCTGATATTTATCAGTTGAACCAGCAGCAAAAGTCGACACTACAAGTCTGATCATGGGTGGAATCTAACTCACAGAAGACTAATGCAAGACTGGGAAATGGAAAGATTGCTTGAATTCTTTGGGATTTTAGATCAGTTTTTCAGGTCTGAAGGATGGAGCAAACTCTCTAAGATGGAAATGCCATAGTAAAGGCTGCTTCACTGTCAGTTCTTCCTATAAAGGCATGATTCAGTTGGGAACTCAAGTTAGTTTTCTCCCTTGGCTACTTATATGGAAGGTGAAAATCCGTTATAAAGTGGCAATCTTCACCTAGTTGGTAGTAAAAGTGGTTGTTCTTACCCAGGACAATCTCATGAAAAGGGGAATACATGTGTCCAAGATGTTTCTTCTGTGAGCAGCATGCAGAGACAATCAACCATCTGTTTCTACATTGTAAAGTTGTTGCTAGTTGGCTAGCTATGGAATTTGCTTACTAGCTTCAGGTGTATTAGATGGACCATGCCGGAAAGGGCAGGACCTGCTCTAGTTAGCTGGAATATGGAGGGCAATGGCAACACAAACAAGGACAGATGGAGAATTGTCTCAGCAGTAATTTGGTGGACCATATGGATGGAAAGGAATTCTAGATGTTATGAGAACAAGAGTAGTCCATTGCACAAGATTAAAATGAACTGCATTGCCACTTTTTGCTATTGGTGTAGTTCTGAGTACATAGATGACCTAGTGGCTGTGATAGACATATTAGGATCCTTGTAAGATGAAATAGGATCTAGTGATAGTTTTTGTTTTTTCCTTTTTGTTTCAGGCCCTACACATTTGGATGTAGGCTGTGTTGAGAATATAATTAAATAATATAGGTGTGCTCTCTCTGACATCTTAAGCTTTTAGATGAGATGGTCACACACTTCAACATGGTATTAGAGCAGGCAGAGGTCCTAGGATCGAATCTTACTGCCACCCATTTTTAAAAAAGAATTTCCACGTACTTGTCCCATGAAAAAAAAAACAGGTCCGCACGTGAGGGGTCATGTTGAGAATATAATTAAATAATCAAAGTGTGCTTTCTCAAACAACTTAAGCTTTTAGATGAGATGGTCACACATTTTAACGGACTACAGACTATGATGTAAATTTTTGGATTCCAGCTTTGATGCTGAACATTGATATACAAAATGTTACTTTTGTCAAAACAATATTGTCAGTTACATCAGAGGGCTGCATGGTGCTCATATTGTATACCTCCTGTGGACATGGATTATTTTATGTCCATAACCATTGTCTTAGGTTACACGAAATTAAACAAGGAAAAGAAACAGTTTTATCCGACATGTGTGATCTCCTTGTGTGAATCAGTGTTTTTTGTTTGTCATCTGGTTTCAGTACTTTCTTGTCATTGGTTTGATTCTTCTGAAAAACTATTGCTATCTTATGCATCTGTTTCAGAGTTTCTCTAATTCTTCCGTTGAATATTGCTCGAGTGCATAGTATGTGGTGATCTCTTATATCGGACCTTTAGGTATCCTTTCTTCTGCCTTTCTTTCACCTTGCTTTAAGTTGTTTTCGTCTTGCCTTTTTTGGCTAGCTGAACGTCTTTATTTTCTGGTTATTTGCCTTTGTTTGTTTACTGGTAGACCTAGATTTTTAATTGCATTCTCTACCACGTCTTGTTGGATTAGTATGTGATTGATATTCAGTTTTGCTTTTTGGTTATCGAAGTCTTTCTGTTTATTAAATTAGCAACTGCAAACAGGTAGAGAAAGGCACCTCTGTCTATTTAAGTGGGCTGCGGGAGAAATATTTTGGTGAACTCTTCTTCAATGCTTATACTGTTCTTGGAGGTTCACTACAAGCTGAAGAATCAAATTCCCTCTTGCTAAATATAAGACCCGAACTGCATGATCCTGTGGAAATAAAAGAATCAGGGGATCTAGGAAGCCAGAACACCTCAAGGTTCAACAAAGTGTATGGTAAAAAGGTGGAGGATATGCTGAGAGCTTCCTTTGATGGTGGTCTTAATCACATTGCCAGATATGTGGAGTCTTTTGAGTCTCGATCCAATGAGATATGGCTTGTGTTTCGCCATGAAGGGATATCCTTATCAAAGCTTCTCTATACAGCTGAAGAAGTGATAAATAATCCGGAGGAAGAAAACGAAAATATAAAGCATATTCAGATATTACATCCATCAAAATGGTGGAAATGGTTGAAGACAACAGAAGCAGGGCGAGAGGAAATGCGTAATCTGATTTGGCAATTGGTATTTTCTGATATGTTGTCCCTCTTTTAACATTGTTTTACTTTCTCTAAAATAAATAATTGTTCAGATGTTGTTCCTTGATCATTGGATTGTGATACACAATCTCTTGTAGCTTTTCCATCCTTTGGCTTAGTTGCAAAACATGTCTTTCATTTGATGTTTTCTAGACTATAGTATATGCAGTTATGGTGCTGTTGTTCTAGGTTATGTTGTTAATGCTTTTTCTATATCACATGGCTAATGTTGAGCATGCTTTCCCATGTTGAGGTGGCTGCAATATTTCCACATGCTTGCAAAAACATTTCTCTGAGAGTTGCTACATTATCAGCCTAAAGCCTTATTGCTGCTGCGTTTAATCATCTAGAATTAGGTCATGATGTATTTGGAAACTTGATATTCTATTGAAAGTAACTCTAATAACTGGAATATCATGTTTTACGAATTAACTTTGCTTGCACAGTTTTCTTTTATGAAAGGCTCCTTTAAGTATCTTATTTCATCCTGATTCCCGATTAACGATCTTCCATTTTCCTCATGAGTCTGTTTATTTTCATTTATGTTCTATGCAGTTGATGGCACTTAAGTCTTGTCATGATCGCAATATCACCCATAGAGATATAAAACCTGGTGAGAGTTTTTCATTATTGTACATTAATTTCTGTACTGGTTTCTATCTGAGAAAGGAAAAGATATTATTGCTTTGTCTGTGTGGTAGTTATGTGTTATATAAGCTGTTTTTTGGACTGTCTTGTATCCAATGAGATGTTGCATGCTGAAGGGTCCGATGTGTAGTGCCCACAGCTTATTGTGGAAAGGGCTCTTACTTCTGCTCTGTTACACATTAGTTGATGGTGAGTACCTGTGGGTAATGTATCATCAGGCTTTAAAAGTTAAGCTCCGTTTTGCCAGTTAAGAATTGAAAAGGCCTTGGCTTAAAAAAAAATATAAAAAGAATAGGAAAATGAACTCCATTATAATAGCTGAAATTTTTTCCTTAAATGGTAGGAAAGACTACTTCTCTGACGTTTCATGTATCTAAGGCCATAATGGGATTCTTAATTCTCATAGTTCAGAAAGATTTCAGGTTGAGCAACAAAATAAGAAAAAAGAGAGAGAAACTGAATGCTTTCAGGGAGAAGACCCTTCTCACCTTCAAGAGTGTTCTAAAACGAAAATTTTGGGCAATGACTCGGCATGATTACACTTCACGACAGTTTGTATCCGTTTCAAGTATAATATCTGCTAAGAAAATGAACCATGTGCGTAACTCAACCCACGAGCTAGTTCAAGTCCAGGACTGTTCTGGACTATATAAGAAAACTGCAATCCATATGATTAATTGTGTGGGATTCTAATGCATTCCCACGTGCTATATGGAGCATGGAACAACATAGCATGGGTAACCCCGTTGGGTATCCAGAATATCAATATTATATTGAATTGTTTGACCTTCTCTTTGACTAAAACTCAGCACCAAACCGCTCTCAGAATTGGTAATGGTGTAAATATTTCTTCTTGGGATGACAATCGGCTGGCAGTGGTGCTTTGGTAGATCGCTCCCCTGATATTCACAAGATCAATCAATAGCAAGAAGCAACAGTAGGAGAGGTATAGAGTTCTCAAGACTGGAACCTCTCCTTCATAAGCTTCCTGTTTGATTGGGAAATAGGCAGACTGGTTGAGTTTTACAAAATGCTGGAGCAGCTCAATGGAATTATAGATTATGAGGTCCAATTGATATGGGAAGGTCACAAAAAAGGGACTGTCTCTGTTAGCTCAGCTTATTAAGGAATTCAACACTTCCAATTATATTTTGGAGAGTTGTCTATGGAAAATATTATGGAAGGTTAAAATATCATATAAAGTTGCATGTTTTACTTGGTTACTGGCCAGATGAGCAGTTCTTACACAGGAAAACATTACCAGGAGAGGATATCAATTGTGCTCTAGATTTTACATATATGGAGAGGGGGGAGAGACAATTAGTCTTCTTCTTTCTTTCACATTGTAAGGGAACTTCACAACTTTGGAGGATATTTCTTAAGGGGTATAAGAGTAATCCAAGAAGTATCCTGGAATTTCTCAATTGCTGAACAGTGAAGGACACCAACTGGCAACAAAGAGAGTTGAAGGATTACCAGCTTGCATTTGGTGGAGAATCTGGGAGGAAAGAAGTCAAAGATGTTTTGAAGAGAATACTATCAACACCCAGATGTTGAAAATGAAGTGCTTTGGCCTTTTTAATTTTTGGTGTAAAGGGATAAGCCTAGAAGGCCATTGTTCATTTTTTGATATTTTATATTCTCTGTAAAGTAGATATAGGATGGCAGGGATTTTTGTGTATGGCACTTTGTAATTATGGGGAACTCCCACAGTTTTGAAGTGGGAGGTCCAACTTTATTTATATATACAAATATCAAAAAAAAAATAAAAAAAAATTGCTATGTAACGTAAAAAAAAAAAAAGCGTGAAGATAAAGGTAGTACCAGAAATATATGTCCTTGATTATGCCAACCAAAGTGAATTGAAGGACAATACTCTTCTTTTAGTGTATCCCTATTTTTCTGGAGTTCTTAAGTTACAGTTTGACCATATATTCCCAAAGATGATGGCTTAGTGGTTGAGACATAGGATTAATAACTTGGACATCCCAGGATTTCAATCTTAGCTACAACAAGTATGAGTCCATCTACTCCAAGCTTATTGGGCATGATTGTCCAGCACCTGTGCTTGTGGGATTTATCAGCCGTTGTGTGGATTAGTTGAGGTGTGCCAAGAGCAAGATGGACATGATACAGTTCGTCATCTAATGAGAAAGTTACCTTTGAACTTTTAAAGAGAAGAACTAGACTTCAATCTGAGATCTTTTTACTAGACTCCAGTTGAATTAAAGTTACCTTTGAGCCTTGAAAAAGGAGGACTAGAGTTTGATCTAATATCTTTTTATTAGAATCCAGTTGAAGAATTAGAAGGAACAGTTTTATTGTAACAGCGATAAAATAGGTCAGCAAGAAATGAAAGTGTATACTTTCAATATGCCAACCCAATCTAATTCAGTTGAAAATAAGTTCAGAAAATGTCTATGGGTTTTCTCTTGAGTTGTTATTATAATATATTATATATGATTTGTCAGCTGCTATATCATGTCTTAATTTTCTATGATCTCTCTGATGCTAAATTAAACATCTGATATTTTTGTTAATATAAGGTTGCTGATTTCTTTTGTTCATTCTTCTAATTTGATGAAACTGTATTCATGAGCTTTCTGAGTTTTTTTTTTTTTTTTGATGAGGAGCTTTCTAAGATTTCTTTGAAGGATTCACTATACTTGATGCTTCTGAACTACTGTTGTCATTTTTTTCATTGTTTATAAGGACCTAGACTTTCCACCTTAAATTTTGTATAATAAATTGAGACTTCTATTTGTAGAATGGAATTCTTACCCTAGTATTATTTGTAATTCTATATGCTAGAAAATATGGTCGTTTGCTTTGAGAATCAAGATTCTGGGAGGTGCTTGAAAGGGTATCCGAATGAAGATGAGAATTATATAACTAAAATGTACGTCAATTTAATTATTACTTCCACAGCTTTTGATTTGAATTGTCTTCTATTTTACAGTCATCTGTTAAATACTGTTTCTATTATTTCCACATCTTTGTGTTGAGTTGTCCTCTACATTATATGCAACTGCTAAATGCTGCAGGATGTCTAGTGTGGATTCGCGGGTGAGCTCAAATACATGTCCTCCTGTTTTGGTTTAAATTCGTTGCATTGTAGCTGTTTCATTTCAGTCCTCTGATTCCTATCTATTGATACTTCATCAAGTTTCGCAAAGTAATCCATATATGAAAATGTACTCTTATCTCCTAGTTCCAGGGATTTCATGAAACTAATCTATGTGAAGACAACGTGGTATAAATATTTCCTCCTGTGTGAAAGATAAAGGAATAGAAGATATTTATTGATGACTTGATGATCTACTGAATGCAAAGACGAACCTATTTATAGGTCTCAACACAATACAAATGTGATGTTTACTCATTTTTGACAATATGTAACTTGAAAATTTAACTGTTATAACATTCAACTCTTAACATTCTAGCACATGAGCACTTTACTTCCAACAACAGCATACCCAGTAGAATCCATCCCACAAGTGAGGTTTGGGGAGGGTAAAGTGTACGCAGTCCTTATCACTGCCTCGGGGAGGTAGAGAGGCTATTTCTGAAAGTCCCTCGGCTTAAGTGTAACAAATTCAGGTACAAAGAAGAGGAAAATAGTGAAGAAAATATAGCAATCTACCAGAAAAACAATAATTAACCACGAAATAGTGCGATAATTGAAACACAATAAACAACAGTAATGATAGATATCATAAGCAGGGATCAGCTCCACCTCAACATCTACAACTAAACGCTAAGCTACTATACTACGGTTAGTGCATGGCGACACTCCTATGCGACCAGCCTTCTACTCTAATAAGTATTCTCCACATCCTCCTATCTAAGGTTATGTCCTTGGTAGCCTGAATATGCGTCATGTCCTGTCTAATTACCTTTTCCCAATACTTCTTCGGCCTACCTCTACCTCTCCTCGTACCAACTATATCCAACTTTTTGCACCTTCTCATTAGGGCGTCTGCGCCTTACCTCACCACATATCCAATCTATCTTAATTTCGCTTCCATCTTATCTTCCACGGAGGCCACTCCCACCTTATCCCGAATAAGCTCATTCTTGATCCTATCACACCTAGTATACCTACACATCCATCTCAACATCCTCATCTCTGCTACATGCATCTTCTGAATATGGGATTGTTTGATTGGCCAATACTCAACCCCACACAACAATGTCGGTCTAACCACTTCTCTATAAAACTTACCTTTAAATTATGGTGGTATCTTTTTATCACAGATGACTCCAGAGACAAGTCTCTACTTCATCCACGCCACACCAATATGATGTGACATCACTGTCGATGTCCCCACTATTTTGGATAATAGAGCCAAGATACTTGAAACTGTCGCTCTTAGGATAGCCTGTGTTTCTAGCTGCACTTCCCCGCTTTCCTCATGCATCCTCCCCCTCCCACTGAATTTGTACCCCAAATACTCAGTTTTGGTCATGCTCAACTTAAACCCTTTTAGCTTCTATTGTTTGTCTCCACACCTCCAGCCTATTATTCATACTATTACGCGTCTCATCAATCAGTACTATGTTATCTGCAAATAATATGCACCAAGACACTTCATCTTGGATGCACCAAGACACTTCATCCATCACCAAGGCAAAGAGGGATGAACTAAGAGTTGATCCTTGGTGCAATCCCATTTCCACAGGAAAGTTCTCCGAGTCTTCTCTTACCATTCTAACCTGCGTTTTAGCTCCATCATACATGTCATTTATCGCCCTAATGTAAGCCACTGGTACAGCTCTAGACTCCAAACATCTCCAAAGGACTTCCCTCGAAACTTTTTCGTAAGCCTTCTCAAGGTCAATGAACACCATATGTAAGTTTTGCTTCTTTTCCCAGTATTTCTCCATCAGTCTCCTCACCAGATGGACGGCTTCTGTAGTAGATCTCCCCGATATGAATCCAAACTTGTTCTCGGAAATGGACGCACCCCTCACTCACCATTATCTCCACCACTTGCTCGCAAACTTTCATAGTGTGACTTAACAACTTGATTACTGGATACCCCTGTAATTGTTACAATTTTGGATGTCTCCCTTGTTCTTGTACAGGGGGTCCATTGTACTCCTCCACCTCCATTCCTTGGGCATCTTAGCCGTCTTGAAAATAACATTGAACAACCCTGTCAACCACTCCATGCCTGCCCTGTCCGAGCTTTTCCAGAGCTCCACCGGAATCTCATCAGGTCCAAACACTTTACTTCTAACACCTCCTTTAAAAATTTTCTGAGTCTATGAAAGTTGATTTTTGTGCATAATGAGTACCTTCTTATTTTTGTTTATAAAGTACAGTACAGATAACAAATACTCAGTACTTGATCGGGACCTACACAAAAACCTCATCTAACAGATCCATGAAATCAGAAATGCTAATTAAAAATTTTCTTCTAAGCCAACTGAACAGGTTCCGAAAACATTTAAATTTGACAAATTCACTCATCTCCTTTTTCCTCCAAAACATCTTTTTTTTTTTTTTAGAAAGGTAATAGTTAATCTATATATATCCACAGGTCCACTACATCAAAATAATGTTGTTCCCCTAAAAAAGTTGTAGTTACATTGAGCCCTATATCTTCTAGATTACAACCAATCTATAGCTGTGTTAATAGCATAGCTTCTGACTGATCTAAGACCGCCTGTTTACACCAAAAATAATACAGAGCCAGACAATTAAACTTAAGTCTTTGAATGTTGCTCTGTTTCCCTTCAAAACATCTTTGATTTCATTCCTTCCATATTGTCCACCATATACTTGCGGGGACAATCTTCCATCTTCTCCTTTTTAGCCACATTTCCATCCCTATTCCAGCTCTTCAGCACCTCTTTAATTCTTCCTGGTTTAACCCATATTAATTTCCTAACATTGATGAACATTTGCCATAGCTGGTCAGTCCACTTGCAATGTAAAAAGAGATGGTTGATTGTCTCTACCTGTTCTTTACACAAAAAACACCTGGAGCATAGGTGAAAGCCTCTTTTCCAAAACATCTTTTCTTCCTCTCCTGCCATACTTTCCAGATAATACACGGGTATTAACTTCCAATTGTTCTTCGGTTTTCTCTTTACATTTTGTCCTTGCCAACAGATCAGTAATTCTGTAAAGATTTGTGGCATCTCCAAGAACACCAAATATAGACCAGATCAGGAGATGATTAAGAGATACAGCAGAGAACTCACAGAAGAAGCATCTATTACATTAACAGAATCCCATTTTCTGCAAGCTTAATAAGGTGCAACCCACCCCAAACATGCTACTTTGGTTGGGACTTTAGTTTTCCACAACAATTTCCAGGGCCAGAATGTCTGAATCAAGATACTGATCTTGTAACCATTAGTAGCCAGGATTTACTGTATATCTTCCCATATTATTTGCAAGCCAAACCCGAGTGTCTTCCTTGTTTTCTTCAATAATTATTGTCTGCATTTTTTTTTTGGCCGAAAAAGCACTAGCTTTATCCAGTTCCCAATAATTAAAGTCTCTCCTAAGCTGAAATTCCTACCCGTTTGCCATAAAGCAGTCAGCAATCCATAAATCTTATCATTACCATGCTATCAATAATTGGAAATTGATCCTTTAACTGTCCTTCTATAGACCATCTATCAGTCCATAGTTTAATTTTCCTTCCATTACCCACCTTTCATTTAATATTATTCTTAAACTTTCCCCATATACCTGCTATCTGTTTCCACATGGCCACTCCAAAAGAGTTGTTAGCATGCTTAGGGTTCCAGAAGCCATCCTTTCCACACTTATGATTAATAGCTATATTCCATATAGCATCACGTTATCATCCATCTCTATAACCACTTATAGAGGAGACTTTTGTTTCCTCTAAAACACTTATCTTGTAGAGCTACGATGTTCCTGCTTTCAGGAATTTCCTAGTAACACTTGTATAAATATTTTCCTTGTTTCAAGAATTTCTTTAGTTTAGTGAAAGCTAAGCATTTTGTATATCTAGTACCTTGTTTCCTCGGAATAGGAGGTCTGCCAAGATAAAGGAAAAAAAGGGACAGGGTGGAGATGAGGGAACTGGGGAAGGGAGAGGAAAGAGTGGGCTCAGAAGAGAAGAAAACGAGGGCAAGGAGGTGGTGGGGGTGGGGGGTTCTCTTTTGCTTGTCTTCTTTGGATTTGGAAAAAATGTTTCTCTAGTTTTATGTTGATTAGATGTTAAAGTAGTATGTTTAAGTCGGATAAAGGGAAGCACGAATATTCCGCATCTAAGTAAAGTTTAGGCATTAACCCATCAAACATTTGTTCCATATTGGACTGACTCGTAAATTATTAGTGATTGTCTATTTGGTATAAGTCTAATCTTAGTGGCCTTATCCATTTTCAGGCGTATTATTGACTTTGGTAGTGCAGTAGATGAGTTCACATTGAAGAACTTGTATGGGTCAGTGGGGCCTTCAAGGTATTATATTTGCTGGATCTTTCTTTTCATCTTTTTTTGTCTTAGAATTTAACTGATTGATATCAAGTTACTCATTTAACTGAATGATATTAAGTTACTTTGAACTTGTGATGTACATTTACTTGTAAATCCTAGTTCGCGAGCGGTGATTTTTCTTTTTCCTTTTGTACTCCCTTTCAGAGTGTCATGGTACAATGTGCCTTCTAACTAGGATCAGTGTTATCAATAGCAAAAAGATCAAAAAACCTCCAGGTCCGTTGGAGCTTTAAGTGCAAAGTGCAAATAAAGTGTAGGCTTAATCAAAAAAGGCGTAAAGGGAGAAAGATACAAATATATATGTTTAGCCCAAAACTAATAATTATAAGCATGAATGGCTAATATATGTAAAATAAATTGGAAAAAAAATTACAATAAAGTGAAATAACAATTGTTAAGTGTCGCATATTCAGAAGAGACTCATTGGAAATGAAAAGTATGACTTCGAACCTTTACGACGACACTGAAGCGCACATTAAGCGAGGCGAAGCGCTCAACACGTTTTGAGCCTCGCTACAGGGCTTAAGTGTGCTTTAAGAGCGCATTTGATAACACTGACTAGGATCAAAGAGTGTACTTATTAAGAATCATAGTAACCCAGTTAGTTGGCTAGGACCTTCCACCTTGTTGGTGGGGGTTCGGTTTCCCACCTTATTCTTCTCACCAACTTCCCCTTCCCCTCCCCCATATGTATAACAAAAATTTTGGATAGAGAGAAGAAAGGACTCTACATATTTGCCTAATGTAGAATTCAGATGTTATTTCCAATCATGTTTGCGTACCATCAATAAGCAATCTTGACTATTGAGTTGAGAACACTACTGAGTTCTTTATTTGCTACTACTAATTAATCATGGTTTGGTCATCGTTATAATCATGTTTATTTTGTTGATATAAGATGTGGAGCATGCGACAGCTCTATGTCTCTCTCTCGGTTTCCTAGCTGAATGTTACTTTAGCATGTATATTTAACTATTATTGACTCCACACACATAAACAAAAATTAGTGGTCCGCATCATGCCTTTGTTATCTGCTTACCTGAGAGAGAATATCCAGGGCGTACTTGTAATTTTAAATGGGTTGATTTCAATATGCTTGTATATCAAAAGCAACAAGGATGACACATCATGGGACACACCACCCAAAAATAAAAGAACTTCACCATAATGGAATGTGTATAGTTGCTTGAGTGTATCACTTAATCTAGTTCTTCTGTTAGGCTTGCTAGTGTTAGGTTACTAGTTGTCCATTTGATCTACACACTGGGCCAACCAGCTGAGCATTACCATTTCCCTACTTTAATATTGACACGACCCGAACCCCGGGCCATGTCATATGGGCACCCCAAGCTCACATGAACCGGAGGTCGACCCACTAACCTGACCCGTACATCTCATCATACAATAGGAGTCTAAGGAACTCCAACTCACAAATTAAGATTTGCGGAAGTAATATCATAAGTCAACATTAGATCCATAATAATTAACTCGCACCCAAGTTCATAGTTGTTCACAATACCTCTATACAAAACGAAGTCAACAAATGTATATGTTGGGACAAGCCCCCGACGATAGCCAAACCAAGTCTAAATGAGTCTTAAGTCTAATCATAAGAGACCAAGAAATGAAGATCTTTCGGAGTAAGGAAGCTCACCACTTCAAGTCAATGCACGAACCGCTTCGATCTACTAATCACTGCGCAGGAAGAGAAGATGATGCTCCGACCCCTATGTCGCGCGGGGACATAGTGTCCGGAGACGGTTAGCGGTTGGAACGCTAGCACGTAACTCCAGGATAAGTGATAAAATATCATCATTAATCAACATCAAGTCAATATTTCACATTTCATCTCATTCACACACTAATCCATACATATAGATATATCACATGCTAAGCAAGATATTAAGGCTCATCATCATTCTCAAGCATTCATTTATTAGGCATAAAGTGGGGGACTCTGACCCTCCACACTTATAGGTTCAACAATTCACATTATGCATAGGACTTTAACCACATTCATATGTACTTAGACAAGGGACTTCAACCATGCTTACTCATTCATTAGCCAAGGACTTTAACCACATACGCAATCATTCAAGCAAGGGGCTCTAACCGTACACACATCCAATTGGACATAGGACGTCAACCACATGTCCACACATTCAATTGGGCATGGGACTTCGACCTCATACTCACACATTAGGCAAGGGACTCTAACCTCATGCTACACTTGGACTCTAACCACAAGCCGTTCCATTCGGCGAAGTTCTCTAACCTCAAGAGATCTCTTTAAGCAAGGGACTTTAACCTCACGCAATATCATTGGGCAAGGGACTTCAACCTCAAGCCATTCATAAGGCAAGAGGCTTCAACCTCAAGCCATCATATAAGGCAAGGGACTTTAACCTCAAGCAATCACAACTATCATTAATTGGCATTAGGGACTTTCACCCTTTGGCCATGCATCAACATACATTCAACACAATATTTAAGGACTTTAACCACTTTAGCCAATTCAACACTATACATGACCACATGGTCCTTATGGGAGCCTTCATTGCTCAACCATCTCAATAGGCCACTGCCTTCACTTAATTCAACATACAAAGTAAGTTATGGTCATCAAGACCCTTACAACAATTCTATGCCACATTCTCACCACACGGGTTCAACCCACAATTTAAGTTCATCTTTATATCTAGGAACTTTACCCTTTCATTAGCGAACGGCCAAGGTTATTAATTTCATCACATGGTTCATAATTCCTTTTAACACATCATTTATCATTTATCATTTATCCATGTTCATTTGGGCCATTGCCCTCGTTCAATACATCAATAACATATGACTAGACAACTCACTTAGACATTTTCACAGACACATTGGGTGCACATGCTTAACAAGGCCATTTCCATGGTATATATTATCAAGATTAGGGTTACTCAAGACCCTCATGTTAATCCACATACAACAAGTACCCACACATGCAATTCATCATCAATATCACATATAAACATAAGTCGTAAACAAGATTCAACATCATACATCATTAGGCAACAAAACTCTTTTCATTAGATTTCAAAACCACCATGTACACTTACTAATCCAAGTGTGAAATACATGGGTTTAGAGATATTTAAAGAGGAGAAGAGATACATGCCTTAAACAAGATGGCACACCAACAATCTTGGCTCCTTCTTGCCACTAGATGAGCTTCCTCCAAACCCTAGCCTCCAATCTTGCTTCAAGAAGCTTTTAGAGTGTTTGAGTCTTGTAAAATGAGGGCTTAAGAGGCTACAATGTCTTATATAGTGTGAGGGCTTAGGGTTTTAGGCAAGGGAAATGACCACAAGGCCCTTAGTTAAAAGCTGGAAAGTGAGCTCGCGCAGGGCACGGCTCCCCCATGCGATTCCCCTTAGTGATCGTACCCTAGGGTACTAGTGGTACCCTAACTCGTACCGTAGGCTTCTCCTAGGTAACACACACTGTTAAGAGTACGAGTAGGCACCCTTGAGTCGTATCCTAAGGGTACGACTCACCCCTAACTCGTAAGCTTCACTCGTGACAAAAACAGTCCACTTGGTTTGAGGCTCCCCTCTATACGGTTGAGTAGTATACGACTCGTATGCATTGGTTACGACCAAGGGGAGGTCATGTCGTATAGGAAACAGTATGATACCCTCATGGACTGATCAAGGTACGAAAGGGGAGGGCAAGGTGGGTACGAGTCATGACCAAGGGTACGACTCAAGTCTCTAGTTGTACCCAACTCAGAGGCACAAAAATGGAGTTGTTCTTCAATGGTTCAAGTCTAGGTGTTTCAAATATGGCCTAAGCGCAGGCCTTCCTACAATCTTTGGAATCATGGGGCTGAACATGCATTCATTAGGGAAGTTTTTTGATAACCCAAATACTGGGTTGTTTGTCCTCTACTTATTGTGCTGAGGAATGTATAGTTAAGAGGTCATAAAATCTCTTTTGCTGCTCCTTGCCATTTCTTTCTGTGGTATATTGAGGAATTGTACCACCTTTTCTTATCCTTACATATTTTTTTTTAAAAAAAATTCTCAGTTCTGTTTCCTTTTCTTTTTCACAGAGCTGAACAAACTTATGAATATACTCCACCTGAAGCTCTTTTGAATGCGAGTTGGTACCAAGGACTGACTCCCACTGCCATGAAGTATGTCAGTTTCTTGTTAATTGTGAGTTTTGGTTTTGGTTATATGACCTATTGTTATGTCAGTGTACACTCCCTAATTCTATAACATAAATTCTGTACTTGTCATGTGTATTTAAGCATAGAATCTGTAATTTGGAATTGAATGACATTCTTAAGACCACCAGATTTTTGTTCTGTCATGATTGAACTCGAGAACATCAGCTTTGTCGTAAGTGCTTTATTGTATATGTTTCATGTGTTAAGAGTTTCACATCGGAAAAGGGATAGGGTAATTGGTCTCCTTATATGGACTTGGGCAATCTTTCCCTCATGAGCTAGCTTTTGGGGTTGAGTTAGGACCAAGATCGATTCTTTACAACATGCACTAGTCTCGTGGAGCTTCTCATTATGTCTATGTTTAACAGGTATGATATGTGGAGTGTTGGTGTAGTGATCTTAGAACTGGTTTTGGGTACGCCAGATGTGTTTCAGGTGAGTTCTAGGACACGTGCCCTTTTGGATCAGCACCTGGAGGGTTGGAATGAAAGCTTGAAGGAGCTTGCCTACAAGTAAGTCCAGTTTAGTTCAATTATTTTTGCCAGCTGATATAATATCTTTTCCAATTCGTAAAAAAAATTTCCTATGTTAACCATATATGCTGCATTTTATGTCGCTTCTTTGCCCAATGAAAAGTGACTGGTATTTGATTTACCATATTGGTAGCATATAATAAGGAGAGTTACGGTGTCGTCAATTAATCGTGCATGCACAAAAAGGCATTGTAGATTTACCTTTTGGATAGCAGTGAAGGCAAGATATCTCTGTTCTGCACAATCGAAATCAGAAATGTGAGGATTAAAGTTGATGCAATCATGTCTTAAGCATGACATAAATTGTTGCAGCAAAGTGTGTTTAAAGTGATTGTAAATATGGAGAAAAGGAGAGAGTGGGACTGTGAGAGAACCAAAGAGATGTATTGAAGGCCTGATAATTTGCTGCAAGATATACCCCTTCATTGGTGTTAAGCACAACACATTTGATAATTCTTCTAATACTCTTAACATTCTTATGCTAAGGTTAACATTCTATCACTGATCTTAATTTACTGTTCTTAGGGTGTGTTTGGTATGGGGGAAGAGGAAAAAATGTTTTCCAATTTTCCCATGTTTGCAACCCCCCAAACCCCGGAACCTCCACTTCCCACCCCATCCCACTTGCTTAATGTTTTGCCAACCTACAGGTAAATGCTTGGGATATTGTATAACTTACCAAATGCTAGAAAATAAGTGAGAAATCCACTTGTTTTCCAAGGAAGTATTTTCTAGGAAAACATTTTTCTTCATGCCAAACACACCTTAGTGGTTGACTTGCAGCCTGTAATTTGATAGAGTATCATATATGCCTCAAGACACTGCTGCGAATTTTAATTGAAATAGATAGTGTCCTTTTGGTAGATATTAACAACAAATTTAGATTTCAGATGTAATTTTAATGACTAAATACTCATTAGTAAATATAAAGGAAGTTAAATACCGCAATCAATCTAAGCAAATTGGCATGGTGCAGAATCCATACTTTTACTAATGGAAGCATCATATTGTGTTTAATGTACAATTAGGCATAGTTTTATGCATAAATCCCATAAGATTTTGGGCCTCTCCTTACGAAATCATCAACGGTCTCTTTACAATGAATTTTGATTTTTTTTCCACTTGTATCGGTATCTGTCTAAGATACTTCAGCGGATATTTGCTCTGATCAATTTGTCCTACTTGTTAGTCATCACATTTGAGAAGAAAAGATTTGTTAGTATATTTTAACATAAAAGGAGCTCTACACTTTTACATGGTTGGTCTATGATGGGAGCATAAAACAGATAATGTTGGTTTGATGTATTCTACTTTGTTAAAATCCAGTCAGGTTGGCAGTCTGCTAATATAGCTGCAATGATTTTTTTGACAGACTCAGATCTTTCATGGAAATGTGTATTCTGAGCCCTGGAGTTACCTCAAAACTTCACCAAACTAGATCGAAATATAGCCAGGTGAGGTGTTTTATCTAAATCCTTTTGGTCCACATTCTGTCTGTTGCCTGGGTTTTGTCCAAAAGATTTAGGTTGACAATGACTAATAGTTCTTAGCCACTTTCAATGTGATTATGTTTCTATTCTTATTTGGAACTGTTGTAAACTGGGTTTTGTTGGGCATATCTATTGAGCAATCAACATGCCACCACCTCAGTCCAAGCCCTTGCTATGATGTCCGAGTTCCACCAATACATATTTGATTTATTCAATGTCATTGGTTTTAACTAATTCTGTTTTCTTCTATTCCTTTTCTTTTTTATGTTTCACCAATATAATTGGATTGTGTAGTACCTTTTAATATAGGCAAGAACAGAGATCTCTCACGTGACTGGAGATATTAGTGAAAGTAGGAAGAGGGGGGTGAATTACTCCTTTTTCGATTAGATAGTCGACTTGCTTTGATAGACAGTCGACCTTTGAAGCAGTAATATGAAATGCAGAAAGTAAAGTACTGAGGAATGATACCAAATATTTTATACTAGTTGGGATCTCTAATATGTCTTACTCCAGCCCTCTTGGGCAAGAGATTCTACTAGCTCTCTTTCAAAAATCAAAGGTTACAATATTTGAGTTAAACTTTTTGGCATTTAACTCGCACTTCTTTTCGTTTCTTTCTTTGATACAAAGCCTCACCATGTGTTCTTTTCCTCTCTTTTTGAGTACACAGTAAATACAATGTTTAATGAAAGTAGAGAATAGAGCTAGAGAAGGCTGAGACAGTGTATGTGTCTTCCTTTGTCTTTCATTGTTTAAATAGTAGTGATTGGACTACTACTAGCCGTTGGAAGATAAATGTAGAAGGCAACCCAAAAGATTTTCTTCTTGGAAAAGGAATAATAGATATCCAATTTTCAAGAATAAGTAAAAACAAAAAGAAAATCTAGGCTAAATAGGAGAGAATGACGATTGAGATTTTCTTCTTAAACGAGATGTGCTCCATTAAATGTATAGGCGAGAATAATGATGTTCTTCCTTTTTGAGATCATATGTTGATACTTTTTCCTTTTTGATCTTTGACTAAGAGTCCTTTGAATATTCTTTTCCTAAAATCCTGCTAGAAAATCATGTATCAAAATTAACATTATTAATCTCTCACTTTTTGATGGATGACAATAAATAGATAAATGTAATTAATTTCTCTTTTAGGCTCCCCCTGAATAGTGGCATTGGCTTCCACTGAAGTGGTGTATCTTATCTTGTCGACTTGTCGGCCTGTCCTGTATTCTGAAAATAACACATACTTTATCGCCCTTTGAAATCTATCAAAACAGAAGAATTGCAAGTCAAAATAACTAGAGGACTACTGGAAGATAAGACAAAATAAAGTATTCATGAGCTTAGGCCCATGTACAAACCAAAAACCAAAGAAAGTAAAAACTGTTCAAGAGCATGATTAGGAAGCAGCAACAGCAGGAGGGTGGTGATGGAAGAAATATGCCAGGGTCTGAGCAGTAGCTTCCTTCAAATTGCTAAACTGAATGAAAATGGTGGTGGAGAGGGTATCAGTCGTGCCCTGAATTTTGGCAGCAAGTTTTGTTGCTTCCTTAATAACTTGATCCAATTTGACCCGAAGTCGTGCAAAATCTCTTCCAGTTTCCTTGCTGGTATTCTTTATTTTATCAAGTTGAAAGTGAGTGGCCAGTAGAAGATCCTTTATGTTGTCAAGCTTGGAATCAGTTTTCAATTGAAGGTTTACATCCACGGTGGGTGGAGGGATCAGGAACATGAGGAGGTGGAGGAGAGGAACACAATTTAGGAGAGGATGGGCCAGCAGAGCAATTGTCGGACTTACGAGTCCATGCATCATCAACCAGAATATAACCCATACCTCCAAATGCTGTAGCGTTGCTTTACAGAGAGAGGGAACAACACCATTGTCGGACTCACGAATCAATGCATCAACCACCTGAATATAACCCATACTTCCAAATGTTGTAGCATTGTAGCATTGCTTTACAGAGACAAAGGGAACAACACCAAGAGAACATCACACGCTTCCAAAAGTACGAGTAATAATGAGCCCATAAGAGAGACTGGTAGGATGAAGGAAGGCTTCAATCATGTATTTGAGGATAAAAGAGGATAAATTAATTTTACACTGAGTAGCAATGCAGAATGTGAGCAAGGTGTCTCGCTGTGATAGAGTGGAGAGAGACCCATTCCTAGGTAGCAATGTAGCAGCCAAAATATGTGCAATCACACGGATTTCAAAAGACAAGTGCTTAGGACTAAGAGCAGAGGGAAGGGAGTCATAATTATTCAGAACAATATACCGTTTGCTTCCTAAAGGAAACATCAAAGTCAGATGGCCAAGGATTTTTAGAAGTAGTAAAACCTGAGCAATTTATGTCAAAGATAACATCAAACATGACACAATCAAGAAAAATTCTTCTTCTTCCCATAACAAGGGTTTCGAGTTCATCAGATCTAAAAGAATGAAGATTTGCATAAAATAGATGAATAAGGGGCTCATAGGCACGCTTAGGAGTAGAGGAGAAGATGTTTGCCCAACCTTCAAAATTCAAAAAGTGATTTTATAGGAAAATGTAGAGATTCGAAAAGATCTAAATCAATAATTCTATCATGAACAAGTGATAGTTCCTTTATAGAGTGAAAAAGAGTTTCGTTCGTCGGCTCCAGAAATTGGTTTTGATATTCAGAGAACTGTCGAAATCAAACTTAACTTTCTTTTTTTGAACACTCAGGGTCATCGGGAATGCTGGGGTGCTTACTTGTAAGAGAACGAGAGGAATCAAAGGAAGCTTGAGGAAGATTCTGATCAGACAAGTCCGAAACAAGGGGAACTGGGGAATAGGCTTTCCCTTTCCCCTTGACACGGGAACTTTTTCTATTGCCCAAAGAGGAGTGCTTTGAACCCTTAGCCATTTTAGAGTGTGAGAGAAGTGATAGAGACGGAGAAAGAGAGGAGATTTATATATAGAGAGACACGAAATATGAAATGAAAAAAAAAAGAGAAGAAAGGTTGCTTAGGAAGACGGAGAGGCGTCATAATTACCCTACATGAACCTTGTGTCAGGCGGCGAAAAGGAAGGAATTTAAATGACACAGACATTAATCAAATCAACATTAATTCAACACTTGTGCACCTATATACACTCAATCAAATATGGAAATAAATATTTTTCAAAAAGGTTTTGCAATAATGCCAAGAGATTTTCTAAGAGAACAAAATTTTTCTTCTAGTAATGGTTTAGTTAAAATATTAGCTAGTTGAAAATCAGTATTAACAAAGGATAACTCAATATCACCTTTCAAAACATGATCTCTAATAAAATGATGCTTTATATCAATATATTTAGCTCTAGAATGATGCACAAGATTTTTAGACAGACATATAGCACTAAAATTATCAAAGAATGTTTTCACAGATTTGAAAGATAAATCATAGTCACTGAATTGATGAGACATCAAAAGAATTTGAGCGCAACATAGCCCAATTGCTATGTATTTAGATTCAATAGCAGATAGGGAAACACAGTTTTGTTTCTTCTTGTTCCATGAGGTGGATTTTTCCATGGTGCGTTTTCTATCAACTTTGTTACCTGCATGATCTGCATTTGAAAAACCTTTTAAATCAATTTCATTAGATTTTGGATATCATAAACTATAAGAACTTATGCCAATAAGATATCTGATAATTCGTTTAACTACAGTCAAATGAGATTCCTTAGGAGTTGACTGAAATCTGGCACATTTGCATACACTGAATAGGATGTCTGGTCGACTTGTAGTGAGATATAAAAGAGAGTCAATTATACCTCGATAGTTTGTTTCGTCAACAGACTTACCATCATCATATGATTCAAGAACACATGTAGAGCTCATTGGGGTATTAGAGGATTTTGCATTATCCATCCCAATTTTGTGAATGAGCTCTTTAGTGTACTTTGGGAAATGAAAGTACCTTCAATTGATTAATGGATTTATTACCCTAGAAAGAAGGTTAATTCTCCCATCATACTCATTTCAGACTCACTTTGCAATGAGCTCAGAAAATTCCTTGCATAAGATAGCATTAGAACTGACAAAAATGATATCATCAACATATATTTGGATAATAAGATTTTCGGAGGAGGTTCTTTTAATGAATAAGGTGGTATCAATTTTTTCTCGAATAAAATCAGGATCAGTTAAGAAATTGCTTAATCTATCTTACCAAGCACGGGGTGCTTGTTATAAACCTTAGAAAGCTATTGAGAGCTTAAAGACATGATAAGGAAATTTAGATTTTGGGTTGTTTTACAAAGACTTGTTCATCAGTGAAATCATTTAGAAAAGTAACGGGGTGCTTCTTATAAACTATAGAAAGCTATTGAGAGCTTAAAGACATGATGAGGAAATTTAGGTTTTGGGTTGTTTTACAAAGACTTGTTCATCAGTGAAATCATTTAGAAAAGCACTTTTAACATCCATTTGAAAGAGTTTTAAAACCTTTGTGAGAAGCATATGCAAGTATAATTCGAATAGATTCTAACCTTGCTACTGGTGCAATAGTTTCATTATAGTCGACTCCCTCTTGTTATGAGTAGCATTAAGTGACTAGACAAGCTTTATTTCGAACTATCTTACCTGATTCATCCATTTTGTTTCTGAAACCTATTTTGTTCCAATGATTGAGGAATTCTCTGGTTTGGGGACAAGAGTCCATACTTTGTTTTTATCAAATTGCTCATGTTCCTCTTCCATTACTTTGACCCAACTTTCATCTTCTAAGGCTTCAAATCTAATAATCCGGCGTGTGAACATGTTTCGGCTAAGTTTCCGGTGACTTTCATGTTCAAGATCTACTCGTCTCTTGATTTCGAGATGACCCGTAAATGTTATACCAGTTTTCGGCAATTTTCCAGCGACACATCGACTTTACAGCAATATTTACTACTTTTTGGATCATTTTTTTTTCAGTTTGTTCTGTTTCAATTGAGGTCTCCTAGACGTTCAAAGCAGTCCTTATCTGTTTTATTGCAGATATCTTCACCAAGTCCCTCACCGATTCTCATATTAGTTACATCCATAACAAGCTTGGTACATATGTCTTCTATGTACCAGCTTGAGGGGGAGTGTTAGAACATGAGTAAGAATAGGAATAGCATATAAAATCCTACTTGAAAAAGGATTGTAATGTAGTGTCTTATTAGGAAAAGGATTGGAATGTAGTGTCTATAAATAGAGCCTCAATGTAATAATGTAGTTACAACGATTCAATAATATTTCTCTTATATTTTCTCACAGCTTGTAGGTGGGAGAAAGGGATTGCAGTCAGAACTAGTTCATTTCAAAACATATGACTGGAAGGTCTAATTGTATTCTCTCGCTCAAGGCACTTCAAGGTGGAGGTGTCTCATTTGGAAAAGAAAATAAGGTTAAATTCTCATCTGATAGAAGTGCTATGTCAAGCTTGAAGTCTGGAAGAGTTATTCTCAACGTCAAGAAGATCAGAAATATGCTGGGACATGCTGAAACAGTTGATTTCAAAGGACAGTCTGTGTGATGCCAAAGCTGAAATTTTCAGACATCAAGTTCAAAGTAAAGGAGAAAAGGAGTGTGTGGTTGTCATTGTGGATGACTTCTCCAGGTTCACTTGAAAATGTTCTTGAGAACCAAGGATGAAATCTATGAGGCTCTGGTTACTTCTGCCAAGCAAGTTTTAAATGAAGTTAAATTGTAAGATTGTTGAATTCAGATTTGATTATGTAACAGAATTTGGGAACTCTGTGTGTTGTAGAGAATGTGCATGTGGTCCTTGATGAGTCAGGAAAGATGATGAAGATTCTGACATGGAAGAACTTATTCCTGTTCAAAGGAATGATAGTGATGAAGATGATGGTCAAGGACAAATTGATGCAGAAGGGAATGATGAAAGTAATGGTGATCCAGATCTCAATTACAAATCCCAATTCCAGAATATAAAGAAGGGTCAGATCAAGTTCTTTAGGGATGTGGTCCCTGTAAAACTCATCTTAGAAGGTCAAAGTAGAGGCACAGATCTTCTCGTCCACTTGAGAATCTGACTACAACTCTGGAATCTAGAGTCCAAACAAGAGCTCTACACAGAAATTCCATGGCATTCTCAGCATTCTTGTCCCAAATTAAGCCTTAAAATGTGAAAGAAGCTCTGAAAGATGCTGACCGGATCAATGCAATGCAAGATGAGCTTCAACAATTTAAAAGAAGTAAAGTCTGGTACTTGGTCCCCAGACCTGATGACAAAACAATTATTGGAACTAAGTGGCTGTACAGAAATAAGCAGGATGAACGAGGAATTATCAATAGAAATAAAGCAAGGCTGGTTGTTCAAGGGTATAACCAGGAGGGAGGAATTGATTATAATGAAACATTTTCCCCTGTAGCAAGGATAGAAGCTATCAGGATTCTTATTGCCTTTGCTACTTATATTGGGTTCAAACTTTTTCAAATGGATGTCAAAAGTGCCTTTCTAAATGGAAACTTGAAGGAAGAAGTCTATGTCAAACAACCTCCAGGCTTTGAAGATGCAGATTTTCCTCATCATGTACTCAAATTGGACAAAGCTCTCTATGGGTTGAAGCAAGCTCCTAGGGCTTGGTAGGAGAGACTTTCGAAGTTTCTTTTTGAAAATGGCTTTAAATGAGGGAAAATTGCAATACTCTTTTTAAAGTCCAGAGGTAGCAGCTTACTGATTGTTCAGATATATGTTGATGATATTATCTTTGGAGCTACTTCTGAATCTTTGTGTGAAGAGTTTGCAAAGCTAATGGGGAGTGAATTTGAAATAAGCATGAGTTTTTTCCTAAGTTTGCAGGTCAAGCAAACTTCTCAAGGGACAATGATCAATCAAGAGAAGTACATCAAGGATCTACTGAAGAAATACAACATGGGAAATGCCAAGTCAATTGAAACTCCAATTGGAACCAGCTCCAAGATGGATAATGATCAATTTGGTCCGTCGGTTAATGAGATCATATATAGAGGAATTATTGGATCCTTACTATATCTCACTGCAAGCAGACCAAATATTGTGTTTAGTGTGAAAATGTGTGCAAGATTTTAGGCCTGTCCTAAGGAGTCTCACTGGAAAGCTGCAAAAAGAATTCTCAGGTACCTGAACCGGGGACCTGGTCCTGTATTATTCTTCTGGAGACAGTTTTGCTCTGGTAGGATATGCTGATGCTGGTTATGCTGGATATCTAGTGAATAGAAAAAGTACCTCCGGAATGGCTCATTTTCTGGGTTCTTCCTTAATCTCCTGGGGTTCTAAGAAGCAAAATTCAGTTGCTTTATCTACTGCTGAAGCTGAGTATGTGCTGCAACTTCTTGTAGTGCTCAATTGTTATGGATCAAACATCAACTGAAGGATTTTGGGATTGTCTCAGACATTATCCCTCTGATGTATGACAACACAAGTGCTCTCAACATGGCCAAGAGACATCACTTTCTGAGAGACAATGTTGAGAAGGAAGCTATTTGCATGAATTTTTGCAAGAATGAAGACCAAATAGCAGACATATTTATTAAGGTACTTCACAAGGAACAATTTGTGAAAAACAGGATGAGGCTGGGGTTGTTCAAAATAACCTAACCTACTAGATGGGTATGATCAGGAGACAGATATCCTTGGGAAAGTATGTACTTGTTGGTCTAACTCAGTATCATATCCTTGCAGGTATACACCCATGGGAACAGCTTTGGAGGAAGACAAATGTGACATGCACAAAGTTGAGGATTCACTCAAGAAAGGGAGGGCCCTGGTCCCATCTTTCAAGTTAGTATCGTGAATGTGCATTTTTCTGTCAGAAAAAGCCGCATCCACTTTCTCTCTGTGTCAGAAAATTGTCCTATTCTAAAAAGAAAGATGAGTCGCCCCAAAATTGAAATTGATCATATTTCACACTTGGAAAAACCCTTGTGCTTATTTGTTCCTTTAAATCTTGCTGTACCCAATTTTTGTCTTGTCAAAAGAAAAAATTTAGTAAAAAACAACCCTCCTGGGGAAAGACTTCCAACTGGCTGCAAATTCCCCATTCTTGTATCTTTTAAAGGATTGAGCTTAGCATAGATAAAAATCCTCTCTCAAATCTTCTTGAAAAACACCTTTCTTCTCCTACTCTTCCAAATCCAAACTCCTTCTTCACTAAACTTGTTGGTGAAGAATCATTCTTGAAGCATCATAATGTTTCTGGTAGCATATTAATGGATGATGCCTGGGTTGCTGAAAATCTCATCTTGCTGTCAAATAGTTGAAGAAAGAGTGTGTTTGGTCCTAAGGAACAAAATTTCAGTAAAATAACAGAAAGTCTAGAAGTTCTACTGAGAAGCAGCAAACTTCTGAAGGAACTGGTCCTAAGAAGAGGAAAATGACTGAAAGAGAACCCATTAGTGTTTCTAAAAAGGAAAACTGGAGAAAAAAGGGAAGGTTGTGTCTAAATAAGTGAGAAACAAGTTCTTGAATAATCAAAAAGTGCTAACTGGGAGGATCTTTTGACTCAAGTGTGTTAACAGAACCAAGTATGATGGAATTAGTTGAACTTGTTAAACATCAAGGATGACTCCATCTTATGGAAGGACCATTCCTACAGGCTTTGATGAAGTATTCAGGGAATTCTATTCCACATTGGATTTTTCTAATGACAGACTGAAGATGATTCTATAATTCAAGGGAAAAGTCTGATGATGTTGCATTGCTTGAGAGAATTTTGGATGTTCCTATCAGTGGTGTGAGGACTGTCTTGCAGTAAATAGGAAATCACTCAAGAATGAGTTACAATTAGTCTTTGATTTTGTTAACAAAGTATTTCTGCCCAGATCACAAAAGAACATTGCTTCAGCTAGTGATTTGTATGTGATGGAGTGTCTTAGCTGTTTTGAGTTCATTAGTCTACCTGAGTTAATGATGGAGCACATACATAAAATTATTCACGGAAAAAATGGAAAACATAGCATGCTTTATGGATACTGGTTAAATAAAGTGTTTGATCATTTTGGTATTGTCTATGAAGATGGAACTCCTGGAACTGTACTACAACTGTTTGGTATAAAGACCCTGGTCAAAACTGAGTGTGTGAAAAAAAAATCAGGCGACATCTCTCAAGGTGCGCTTAGCAAGATAGTAGAGGAGTTGAAGTTCAACATAGCTGCTAAGGATGCAGAGATCAGCAACTTGCACATGACAATTCAACATCTTTCTCATAAGGGCCCAAGTGTCTGAAGAGCTTAGAACTGAGAATGCTGCACTAAAGAAGAGAGTTTCAACTTTAACTGATGAGGTTCTTAGCTTGAATGCAGAGATAAGGCATCTAAATAATAACATGGCTTACTTCTCCAAACCCTTTTTCCAAGTCCTTCACCTGCTAATTATCTTGTGGCTTTTTCTCTGGAACATTTAAATTATGCACTGAAATGATACTTACCTTTTACATATGAATGAATCTTTCTTTGTGTGTTTCATCTGTTTCCTCTTTATATTAAAGTTGTTCTTCATGATAGTATTGCCCCAATGGCCATGAGTTAACTAACCTGTGCTTATTTTACTCTTGGTGTACTGTTATCACTTTTCAATGATGCCAAAGGGGAATACTGAATTCATGTGGTAGGGATCAGTGTGTGCTGCATGATGCATTAGGGATCGGTACCTGGTGCATATGTGTTGAATGTTGAAGGGCCTATTGATAGGTGGAAGAATGTTGGTGAAGCATGAAGGCAGATTGATAGGGGGAAGTATTTTGATAGGTGGAACAATGAACTGAATGAACATTGAATGCAAGTAGATTGACAGGGGGAGCATTGAAACATAGTGAACGAGTTGAGTTTTTGTTTGTCAATTAACAACAAGGGACCAGGTCTCTAAGTTGCATGATATATTGACAGGGGGAAGCAAGGTGCGTAGTGATAGAGGGAACATTCATCGACAGTAGTGGTGATCACTCTGATTAAATGTGATGAATGAACATTGATGCTCAAAATCTATGGCTGGTTTGTCATAATTAAAAAAGGGGGAAATTGTTATATTTTGTTTTGATGATGAGCAGTTGATAACAACGGACGGACCAGGTCCCTGGGTCCTCAAATTGCTATATCTTGCTTTGATGGTGAGCAGCTGACAATAAGGGACCAGATCCTTGGGTCTTCACGAATTCAATACAGCTGTCACTATCCTGCGCAGTTTTGTCTTCTAGTGTAACAAACTGCGCAGGTGAGCTTGTACCCATCAGGACACCTAGCTCAATTAGATTTCTACCTTAATCATTATTTCACTATAAAAGAAAAGAATGCTTCTCTTTTGGTGAGTTTTTGCTATCGGATCATTCAAGTGAAAAATCGGCGAAAACTCAACTTTGCAACATTGCTCAAGTTCGCAGTTTCTGTGTGTGTTGAAATATTGAGTGTTCTTGAGTCATGTTTGAGTTTGTAATCGAATTCCACGAGTTATAAGAGTAATGTTCTTTTCTTGTTTTCCTGAAAGTGCTTAGGTAGAGTTACCTAACTTATATATTGGTTAGAGTTAATCAATATTAAAGTGAGTTCTTGGCAGAGTTGTCATGGTATGCTTGTAGTAGAGTTATTACAAGCAGGTGGAGCCTAGAGTTAGGTTCAAATAAAGTCTGTAATCAAGAGGTTGATTATAGTGGATTGTTGAGTGCTTGTGAGGGCAAGCCGTGGTTTTTCCTCCCTTGAGCAAGGAGGTTTCCACGTTAAATCCTTGTGTTCTTTAAATTCCTACAAAGTTTTAGCTTCCCTACTGCTTTACTGTGTTATTGCCTGTGACAGACTTTAAGGGATCTGGTCCCTCAGATAGTGGTGCAACCTCCCCCGTTTTAAGAGGAACACATTCAGTTTTCAATATGCTTTTCCACATTTCTAAATCTAATGGTTTCGTGAGACGACGTTTGTCTGATGACTAGAGTGAATTGTCCTGAGTCACTTCTATTCCACATTTGCACTTGGAAAATCCTAGCTGGTAGCAGTTGGCATTTTCAGATATGTTCTGTCAAAGAGGTTTTTCAAATTTCGTTTGTTTTTTTGGCGATATTAGATTCTTAGCCTAACTACTAGACTGAATTATTCACACTTCATAACTTTCCACCATCTGTTCCGAGAGCTTATTGAATTTCATTGTTTTTCAGGTCTGCCACTTAATATTACTACCTGTTTTTATTCCTGAGATAATCTTTAGAGATGGGAAATGTTTAGAGCTATGGGATTCATTTGATGAATTGTTATTTCTTCATTCAGGCCTCAGCTTTACCAGCTCCGTGGAAGTGCTCTGAAGAGTTCTTTTCTCGTCAAATAAAAAACAGGGATCCTCTGAAGATAGGGTTCGTATTCATGTCTGTTCTGCGCACCCCTAACCGGAATCCCGAGGCCCTCTTTCCCTTTTCAAAAAGGACAATCTATGAGACACAACAAAGTTTCAAATTGCCAGCTCACTAAAAATATTATTTGATTGCTGCAGGTTCCCAAACATATGGGCATTGCGATTAGTACGTGAATTATTACAATGGAATCCTGTAAGCTGTCTTTAAACAGTCAATGCTAAAACCTAAATTTGATGCATTTGTTGTCTATTTGCGTTTCGGGCTGTTGATTCTGTATTATGTTGGACTGCATCTTCATTTCAGGAAGATCGACCAAGTGTTGATGAGGCTCTAAAGCACCCATACTTCTCGCAAAGGTGATAAAAGTTCCAGGTGGGATACCTGCTTCTGTATGAACAGCTAAAAGACAACACAGCCTGCAGACCTTTTACCCAAGGGTCTCTGATTCGGATGCCTTGTGGCCACCCACTTGGAGATTGTTGTCTATGTTCGTTCCTCACAACTCCGTCTTGAAATGGCCTAATGGAAACCGGGACTTCACAAGTGCAGCTGATGGCTATTTCGTTGAACTTATTACCTGGTGTGTAAGCTGGAAGAATAGAGAAATGGGCTGCAAAGAATGAAGACCTTGGAGAATATGGGTCTTTCTTCATTCTTTACGTTGCAATACGAAATTTCATGCAACTAATACTCCAATGTCTATTCTTTGGGAGGGTAAGCATGACATGACTTTTAGGATTTAAGTCATATAAATGGGTAAAGTGTATATTATATAGTGTAGTTTAGCTGGTTATAGTTAACGACGTGTTTACGCGAAAAGTCATAAAAACTATATAAAAGCTTCATCTTTGGAAGCTTATAGCAGTATCTTTCCAAAGATTTGCCCAATAACTCCCGCTCCAGTTCCAGCGCCATGAACAATTAAACGCATCTAGCGTTAGTGCTGTTGATCTGTGCAATAACCAAATGGACACAGAAGCGGCATTCAATAGTGGGCGCATTTGTCCAGCAAATAAGGCAGGCTTTAACTGATCAAATAATTTCTTTCACAGTGATGCAATTTTTGGTTTGAATATTGTCAATGGTCATTCTATTCTTCGTATTCTTAAGGGAAAAAAAACTGATCCTCACTGGAATAACAAGAATTGATACTCGAGTTGCCTTTGCTATATCAGTGCAGGCCAAAGCATTCAGCTAAAATTTATCATTAGATCCGATTACTAGATTGAGTTCTTCAGTTTCAAATGTCTCCCAACCATGACCAGTGACCACATTTCTTGTTCAACAATAAATAACACTCCTGTTAAGTACCTTGTATTTGAGCGGTGAAAATAGAAAACATTTTGGTTGGAAGTGCTTCATTCCCCTTGCCCATGAGAATTCAAATTAATCCGACTAGTGCGTTTTTATTGGATATTGAAACCCAAAAATGAGGGGAGAAAAAAAAACTGGAAGCATCCCAATCTAATTGGACCGCATTGCCTTCCTGATAGCCTTTTTTATCCTCCCTGCACAGTATTCAAATGAATTCATTTTTTTGTTTTTGATTTATGGCTTGTTTGGAAAACCACTTTGGGAATTGGATGAAGTGTAATTGGGAGTAATTGAACAATTTAACATTGTTGGTTGGTCAGATAATTAGTTGGTCAGCAGCTAATTGGGTGTAATTGAAAGAGGGTAATTACATTCGCAGAGGAAACTGTGAATTGTTGGTAATTATATGGTGTTATTACAAGATGGTTATTTTTTAATTTCATCTTTTTATTTCTATTTTTATTTTTTCTGTTTTAATTTATTTTTTATGTATATTATTTTAAATTCTTTTTAATTTTATTATCTAATTTCTTAAAAAAAATATATTTTTTATTTTGTATTATTTATATTTGTTTTTTTTTTTTTTGGTTAGTAGACATTGCATTAAATAAGAAAACAACAGTTGTTCACCCATTTTGCTTAGTCGGGGTTTAATACAATAGAAGTTAGAGTTTCCACTTGGGAATGATCATTACAAGTTTTGATTAATCTAGTAAAATAAGTTCCTGCAATGTCTGCCCATATAGCTTTATGGGCACACATCGTTGGAACTTCAAAAAGCAATCTCCCTAGTTGGATTTCTAATTTTGCTCCCCATTTGGCAAGCGCATCAGCTAGTCCATTTTGTTTCCTATAGTAGTGGAGCACCCTCAGGTTGCCTAGTTTTCTTAGTTTTGACCTGCAAACGTCAATAATGTCATTGTATAATAGGTTGCCTTTAGACAACATTTGAAGAACATCTAAAGAGTCAATGTTAATTTCAATAGGGGTTAGGTTGAATTCTTCAACTAGTTCTGAGCCCTCTTTAAGGGCTAGGAGCTCCATATGATTGTTTGTAGTTCGAGGGTAACCCTTAGAGAAGCCCTTTACCCATCCCCTAGCATTGTTCCTCACCTCTCCCTATACCTCACTTACTCGGGTTCCCAAGGCAGGAACCATCAGTTTTGAGCTTGTAGTAGTTCCCTAAGGGGCGGGGGGAGGGGGTTCCACTTGATATTGATTATCTTGGAGGTTTTTCTTGGGCCCTATCATAGTGGCCAAATAGAGATATTCCATTGCTTCTCCATAATCTGATGGAAGAAGGCCTGTCCTTTTTCTTGTTAAAGATATTTCTATTCTTATTTTTCCAACAACAACAACAAACTCAGTGTATTCCCACATTCAGGTTTGGGGAGGGTAAAATGTACGCAGTCCATACCTCTACCTTTAAAGAAGTAGAAAGGCTGTTTTCGATAGACCCTCGGCTCGAGACACGAAATACTAAATAAATTCATAGTAAATCATGGAACAAGATGGCATAACATAAATACGACACCCACAAGTAATAGTAAACAGAGAAAAGTAAACAGATTCATAATAAAGCATGAAACAAGGTATCATAACAAGAATAATACCCCCACCAAGTAATTCCCTACACTAGCGACCCAAACTGACCCTAGCATTCTGTCCTAATTCGCGTCTTCCAGATCTTCCTATCTAGGGTCATGTCCTCAGTGAGCTGTCACTGCTCCATGTCTCGCCTAATCACCTCTCCCCAGTACTTCTTCGGCCTACCCCTATCCCACCTAAAACCATCTAAAGCTAGCCTCTCACACCTACGAACTGGGGCATCCATGCCCCTCCTCATCACGTGTCCGAACTATCTCAATCGGACTTTCCGCATATTATTCTCCACTGGAGTCACACCAACCTTCTCCCTGATAGTCTCATTCCGAACTCTATTCCCTTAGTCAGCCCACACACCAACACAACATCCGCATTTCCGCCACCTTTATTTTTTGAATGTGGGAGTTCTTAACTAGCCAACACTCCGCTCTATACAACATGGCCAGATGGACTGCCACCCTGTAGAATTTGCCTTTAAGCTTGGGCGGCACCTTCTTATCACACAACACCCCCGAAGCGAGCTTCCACTTCATCCATCCCGCCCTAATATAGTGTGATACATCCTCGTCAATCTCACCGTTACCCTGAATCACGAACCCGAGATACTTGAAACTATCTCTCTTACTATCCCTCGTCTATTCTTATTTTTCCAAATATCGTAAAGGCTGAAAATAAGGATGGTGTACCAATTTAGGATATGGTCAAACTTGGCATGTCTGAGCTGGGTCTAGGTGTTATGCCACTTGCTAGGAAGGAGTTGTCAATATCCAAATTGCGGGTCTTATCTTCTTTGAGGAAAAGGGTGTCCCAGAAGTCACCTTAGTGATGGGGCAATTGGAAAAGATATGAGGGATATCCTCATAGTGGAAGTTGCAAAGGGTGCAACTTAAAGGGACAGAGATTCCCTTCATCGAGAGGAGGGAAGGGGTAGGAAGTCTATTGTGTTGGGCCAACCAAAGAAAGGTTTTTGCCTTAGGAGGACAATTGGACTTCTAGATCTAAACAAAAGGGTTTGGGTAGGACACAAGACTGGACATGTTCCTTCTGGTGAGAGTTGAGTGCATACTCTGACAAGAGGAGCCCATTGCCATTCAAATCCCAGATGAGGTGGTCATTGGGGATTCTGGGGTTGGAGCTGAAGGAGCACCTGATTTTGGTAATCAGATCCTGGGAAAGCTGGAGAGGAGATTTTGGAAGAGCCAGTTACCTTCATTCTAGACCTCAAGGTTTACTTGAGAGGCTGGGAGAGGACCTTGGATCATGCTTCTAATTGGTTCTTAGTGGGAAATCCTTCTATCCAACCAGAATTTAATTTTGGCACCATTGTGGACTAACCATAGGGCCCCCAACTTACTATGCTCCCCTCTTGGAAGAATGAACTTCCAGATTCTGGAGTAACCAGGGATGTTAGGGAGGGACTTATGATGTATTTATGTCTAATAATGTTGGCCCAAAGGCTAGAATGGTTGTGGAGGTATCTCCAGGCTAGACTAGCACTCATGGTGGCATTCTTGAGGTTTGCTCTTTGATATCAACCCACCCCCAATCTTAGATTGGGTAAGGATATCCCAATTGACTATATACATCTTTTTTATTTTTCATTGTAGAACCCTAGACAAAGTTCCTCTGGGTTTTGTCAATGGATGTAAGAATCTTAGTGGGAAGAAGGGTGAATTACATGGCATAAGTAGGGATGCTATTTAGAGAGGACTTAGCCAGAGTAATTCTCCCAGCCATAGAAAGGAAGTTAGTTTTCCATCCTGCCAGTTTAGAATTCATATTATCAATGATGAATCGGTAATCACTGTTGCAGGGTCTTTTGTGCAGATAGAGAAACCCAAGTATTTCCAAAAAAGTTAAGAGGTTTTTATAGAGAGAGAGAGAAAAGGTCTCTATTTTCCAGTGTGCAGTTGTTGGAAAAGATCACTTTGGATTTTTCTTGATTGACTCTTTGGCCAGAGTGGATGCTGAAGCTATAAAGCACATTCCTAATGGTGGCACAGTTGTTTTCAGTGGCTTTGGCAACCAGAGTTAGATCATCAGTAAAGAATAAATGGGAAAGAGGAGGTCCCCCTTGCTGATGGAAATGGGTTTCCAGGCAAGAATATCAACCTTATGATCAATTCTCCTAGAAAGGAGGTCTATGCACATAATGAAGAGGTAAGGGGAGATGGGGTCCCCTTGTCTGATACCTCTAGTGGGTTGGAAAAACTCAGTTCTTTCTCCATTCACAAGCATGGAGATAGAGAAGGTAGAAAAGCAAGTCATGATGATAGAGGTCAGTCTAGGGGGGACTCTGAAGAAGTGAAGAACCTACCTAATGAAAGACCATTCCAGTCTATCAAAGGCTTCTCCAGATTATCTTGAGAATCATGTGACCCTGTTTACTTTTTATTTGTTGGAACTGAGAAATGACCTCTTAGACAATGATGGCACTGTCAAAGGTCCATCTCCCAGGGGGAAAACTAGCTTGACTGGGACTAATAATGTCAGAAAGGAAGGGTCTAAGTCTTCTAGCAATGATCTTAGTGACAAGCTTATATTGGGTATTATAGAGTCCAGGCATTGGAACATTAACGAATCAAGCAAAGGTAAGTGGTATTTGCTTTAGGATCCATGGACCCATTTTGGAATGTGACAATACAGAACTTGGTCACAGATTGACCTAGGATGCTTCAATATTTTTAGTACATGAAGGGGTGGAGGCTATCAGGGCCAGGAGCTTTATTAGGGTTGAAGGAGAAAAGAGTTCTTTTGATCTTCTCTTGGGAGGGGATACTATCCAGGGGGTCATGGTCTTCTATCCTGATGGAACCCTTTGAGGAAGGGTTGGGCTGACTATTCCAAGGGGAGTATGATATAAGAAAGACCACGGAAGGCATAAAAACTACACAAAACAGTCCACACATTGAGAGCAATCCAAGGACCCTTTTGAGTGCTAGTTTCCACCAACAACAACACAAGTATCATGAGTTTACAAGGTGTTTTAACACCAAAACAGCAACAATACAACAAGAACAAGATGAACAAAATGCACACAAGATTCAGATTCAACAAGAACAAATGATTACAAGATACAAACACTAACACAATTGCAAGAAAGGTAAAGATAGATAGTGAGACATATATTATTACAAAGATTAGGAATTAAAGAGTATATTAAACTCAAAAACCCCTAATAAATGTAACAACAACATCACACTCTTACTGTGACCGTCAAGGGAATCAACTCACCTCAAGATCCACTGTTTCTAAGCAAAGAACAATATTGACTAATCCAAGCCCTAACTAAGAACTACACTAAGGTGGTCTACTCTTAAGAGAGAGGATTTTCAATGTCTCATATTTTCATCATTCAACAACTAATAAGAGAAGACCTAAAATGTCCTATTTACAGTATATTACAAAAGGAGACAAAATGACTATACTACCCTTAATGATAGAGGCGGCCATAGAGTGCATTTTGGGCAAAGTGAAGTGACCAAAATGTCCTCAATGAAGATGACTCCAAAGTCGTGAGCCATTAGTGTCCAAATTCATGTGTCCTCAAGTCTTCAATGCTCCAAGCAATCTTTCACTCACGGCCTTGATGTATGGTATGTTCAATGGTAGGCTTAAAATGGGTCCTCCATGCATGTTCTCGTATCCTCGAGGTGACCAAGTCTTGAGCCTCTATGTGGTAGCCTCCAAAGATGTCATCAAAAGATAAGATGATTAGTCCCATATCATCCCCCCCTTCTTGAAGAGGATTTGACCTCGAATCCAAACCTTGCAAAACTGAAGAGAGGACAAACAAATACAAACTCCTCATGGCATGAGGGTTAGGGTTAGCACAACAAATCATCTCAATATACGAAGGTTGCACATGTTTGCAATATAACCAAGGATCATTTGAACGAAATATTAAAAACCTAATGAAAGATGTACGAAGGATTTGGTTATGGGATTCACCAAGAGTGACACTTTGCTTGTCATGTAGACCAAGCAACAAGTTGGGTGCACCAATATCACCATTTCTACATTTGGCACCAGGGTCAAACATGAAGAGTGGCCATAGACATGGTTTTAGAAAACACCCCCATTTCCCGTGGTCTCCACCCAAACTAAATGACATACTCTCTACAATAGCATACATGTCATCCAAAGAAAATAGAGAGTAGAGAAAGGTATCACTCAAGTCGACTTCTACTAAGGTGCCCTCATGTGTGTACTCACTACTAGTTTCCCAATCATCACCATGAGTACTCTCAACAATAAAGTCACACAAAGTAAAAAGAGAAGTAGTTTCCAAGACCACACATTTCTTTCCCTTAAGAGTATTCTTATCTTTCAAGAAGAGATTGTCATTTTTAGGAGGAATGTTGTCACACCATAGTGGGTTAGCATATAGGCTATAGCTTCCAAGTCAAGCTATATGATCATTTTCACCACTAGGTCTATTAGGAGTATTTATATCATCTTCAAATAAGACATTATACCTAAAGAGAGCATGATTTATTTCACGGGAAGATTCGGAACAAACACGTTCATCACTCACTAAAAGATCAATATAAAGTTTCAAAGAGATTTCCAGCACAAGATTGTCCAAAGAATAACTCTCGGGTTTACTCCTTTTTTGTTGACCAACATGTTCAAGTACTTCACTCACTTGAGTTCTATTAATCACATCACACACATACTCAAGTGGTGGACAATTTTCACAAATAAGTTGATCAACACCAATTACACAAGCCGATGTACTTTCGTTCAATATATAGGCTTCAATACTAGGTGGACATAAATTGATCTTACAATAAGAGTCAATGTGGTCATCAATAGGATCAACTAGTGTATCTACACTCACAATATGTACATCATCAACAAAAGGCAAAGAATCATTAGACTCACAAGTAATTAAGCTCCTACTCACACTCAATGGGCTACTAGCCACACAATTATCATTCATATGCACAAAAGTGTAAGAGTTAACTATTTTACCTTAAAGTTCTTGAGTCGAATCTCCTTTGCCGTGTTATGAAGGTCCTCCACAAGTTTGGGCAGCAAATTCCCTTCGACATTGCTCTCCTTCACTTGCCATGTCGGTACCTACACAAATATCCTTAGAAATAGGACAAACAATGTTAGCTCGGTTTGGTGGTAATTTCCTCACTTCGCTCTACACAACCTCTCCTTTTTCCACTCTGGGATCACCACCTTGCACATCCTTACTCCTCTCAAACTTTTGTCCCTCATAAGCATTCAGATTGGAGTAAGTATTCACTTCTCTTTACGGCTCTGGTAGTATGTATGTTACGAGGTGATTTCCCTGCTGGTCTCTGACAACATTAGGCCAATTTTGCACATTTGGAACTCTATGTTGTGCAAACCAATCGGCACTTAAGCATACATGACCATATGTCAATTGAAGAATATCGCACCATACCTCCTCATGGTATTCAAATTGGGAGAAGAAAACTTTGACCCTCTCGAAAACCTTAATCACATTCAAGAAGTATGGAACAATTAAAGGCTCGCAAAACAACCCCAAGTAGTCAACCATGGATGGAAGGATGTAGTTTCTATAGTACCTATCATTTAACACAATGACCTGGTATCCTACAAATGGTCACCTTTTTGGAGTGTACACTCCTTCTCGGATCAACATTGTAAGGCACACGAGTACCCCTCGATTTTGAAGATACATACCCTCTTCTTCTCGTAGGACAACCTCCACTAGAGATAGTATAACCATTTACACTATATCAACCTTGATAAGAAGTACTACAAGGTAGAAAATATGAATCTCCACACTCCTCACGTGTACTCTCATCATACCTCTCATAAGCTTTGTGAACAAAAGGGTTATACCTAACACCAAATCTAAGGTTCAGAGTGAGAAGTGTAAGACTCCTTACATGCCCCCAACACCATCATAAGATCCATCACGAGGTCCTACATCATCTCCAAATTTAGCATAAGCATTGGGCACTTCATTCACCTCATTTTCTCCCTCAAAATCGTAACTCTCAAATTGCTTATACTCCGGTAGTCAATTGGATGTCAATTCTACTTGGCGGCTGAAATGAATTCTTGTTTGATCGACTTAAGACACAAAAACAAAATTTACTTACGAACTTGAAACAAAGAAGTTACTACGAGTTAAAAATAAGAAAAGCACACAAATAACGCTAACACGAAAAACGTATTCAAAAACTAATTTACAACTTAGTAGGTATTTACTAGTTGCCAATTAGTATAAGAATCAACAAAATAAAACTAAGAATCCAAGATTTGAGCCAAAAATTTCAGTATTGTACGAAATTTGGTGATGTGGTGGTCTAGGATTGGTTGCGGTTTTTGAAAGGTTTTTATTTTACCCAACTTTGAAATTTTGGTTTGAATTTCGGTTCTTGAAGTGGTTTACCCGCCCTTGGAGAAGACAACAACAAGATTGGATCCCTTTTCACCTTTCAAAAAGATTTTTGTCTTACACCTTTTAGGCAAGACACTTTTTTGAAGGGTTGGTGGACCTTTCCTCTTTTGGACACCTATGAAAGTGGTCTTTTTTTTTGGTAACCAGTTTTTTTGGTAGATCTTTTGTCTCCATTCCCTTTTGGTAGATTTTTGGGGACTAGTTTCAAGACAAATACAAGGGTTTCTCTTCCCATTACTTGGGTTTGGATCAAACAACACTATTAAAGAGTCTTCTTGCAACTATACATGAATATTGGTCTAGAACAACAAGAATATTCAATAGAAGTTTGAATACCAAGTCTCACGGTGAGCTACAAGAACCAAAAATACCTTTTTCAAACTTAAAACCCACAACAAAATACCAACAACACGAGTTCAAATCACACCTTCAAATTTAAGTCCACAACAACAACACCAAAACACACTAACAATGTTCAAGTTTGGAACCGCAACAACAATACCAACAAGAATCGTTCAAGCTCAACTTGGATCTTAACTCAATAGAGTTACTGAAGAAAGAAGCTAACACAAGAAACAACAAAACAAGTAAAAATACACCTAGACCTAGACTCAAACTCGGCTAAGACAACTACAACAACACAATTTCGGCCAAGATATAAAAATGGACAGATTTGCTTCTTTTTTATTTTCAGTTTTCTAACACTTTTTTTGTTGATTTTTAAATTACCAAACCCAAGATTGATCTTGAGGGAATGAAATCAATGATGGATCTGATACCAAATGATATGATAAAGAGCACGGAAGGCACAAAAACTACACAAAATAGTCCACACATTGAGAGCAACCCGAGGACCCCTTTGAGTGCTAGTTTCGTCCAACAACAACAACACAAGTATCACAAGTTTACAAGGTGTTTTAACACCAAAACAGCAACAATACAACAAGAACAAGATGAACACAATGCACACAATATTCAGATTCAACAAAAACAGATGATTACAAGATACAAACACTAACACAATTGCAAGAAAGGTAAAGATAAATAGTAAGACATAGATTATTACAAAGATTAGGAACTAAAGAGTATATTAAACTCAAAAAACCCTAATGAATGTAACAATAACACCACACTCTTATGGTGATCGCCAAGGGAATCAACTCACCTCAAGATCCATCGTTTCTAAGAAAAGAACAATATTGGCTAATCCAAGCCCTAACTAAGAACTACATTAAGGTGGTCTACTATCAAAAGAGAGGAACCCTAAACTACAATGGATAATCCAAGCCCTAACTAAGAACTACACTAAGGTGGTCTACTCTCAAGAGAGAGAATTTTCAATGTCTTATATTTTTATCATTAAACAACTAATAAGAGAAGACCTAAAATATCCTATTTATAGTATATTACAAAAAAATACAAAATGACTACACTACCCTTAATGATAGGGGTGGCCATGGAGTGCATTTTGGGCAAAGTGAAGTGACCAAAATGTCCTCAATGAAGATGACTCCAAAATTGTGAGCCATTAAGTGTCCAAAGCCGTGAGTCCTCAAGTCTTCAATGCTCCAAGAAATCTTTCACTCACGGCCTTGATGTATGGTATGCTCAATGGTAGGCTCAAAAGGGGTCCTCCATGCATGTTCTCGTATTGACCAAGTCTTGAGCCTCTATGTGTTGGCCTCCAAAGATGTCATCAAAAGATAAGATGACCATTTGTTCCGTATCAGAGTAGGAGTAGTTAGTAGTAAAAAGATTCTTGTAGAAGGAGGTGATGTGATCCTTAATAACATTAGTAGAATAGATCCATGCATCGCTATCATCCTTGAGAACATTAATTTTGTTTCTCCTTTTCCTATTTAGGGTGTTAAAGTGGAAGAACCTAGTATTGGCATCTTTCTTAGATAACCAATTTATTCTAGACTTAGGTCTCTAGAGCTCATGCTTTTGTCTAAGGATATTGCTAAAGTCTCTAGTTAAACTTCTCTCAAGGTCTTGAAGGAAAAAACTAGAGGGATAATTGGAGGATTTCCTAATCCTAGCAAGCCTGACCAGGATCTTTTTCTTTTGGTGAAAGATGTTCCTAAAAGTGGTTCTATTCCAGGTCTTGGCTTAAGTTTCAAGGCAGGAGATGGTCTCAATGAAAGGCACATTATTCTGGAAGGAGCTCCTACCAATATTTATAAAGTCAGGATGGGAGAACCTCATAGATTCTACTCTGAAAGGCTTGTTCATAGAGGGAGGATTATTGTGGATATTCACAAAAAAGGGGCAGTGATCAGAGTGGGTTCTGGGGAGGTGTGAGACAGTAGTCTCAAGGAAAAGGTGAAGCTAGGCTTCATTAGCTAGATATCTATCTAATCTTTCAAGGATGAGTTTTTTTTTGTTCCTGTACCTTTTGTTTGTCCAGGTATATTTACTACCTTAAAAGCCTAGGTCAATTAAGCTACACTTGTTAATGCAATTCTAGAAAGCATCAACCCTATTATTGTTAATACAGTTACCACCATATTTCTCAGAGGCCTTAAGGACTTCATTGAAGTCTCCCCTATAAACTAGAGCATATTGGGAGTATCCTTAATAAAATTTACAAACTCCATCAGGTTATCCCAATGGTGAGTCTGGCCTCAAAATTTGTGCTAGCATAAATAGCGCATTGAAAACCTAGTAGGAAGGAGGGTTGTTTACCTTGATTGCTACATGAATCCCGTGAGGAAAGACAGAAATATCCTGGATTCCAAGGAAAGAGTTATTCCACATAATTATTATCCCCCCATAGTTCCCAGTAGCTGGGAATTGAATTTGGCTATTATAGCCCAGTATTTTAGAGAGAGCTTTGTGATCTCCCATCCTAGTTTTAAGAAGGGCTAGGAGAGATGGATTATAGATGTTTATCATAGCTTGACAATGCCTTCTAAATTCGACATTGTTGGCTACTTTAATATTTCATATGATTGTATTCATTGGGGAGGGGGGGAGTTTAGTTTGTAGGGATCCTCCATGATTCATTTGCCCTTGTCCAGGGGGGTTGGTTGAACTGACATTGGTTCCTTCCTCTTCTTTGAGACAGGACTCATCTTCAAGGAGTAGAAGATCACTGGATTTGGCAGTTTAATTTCTAAGTTGAAGTTGCTGAGGTCCTGGGTCAAGAGGACTATAAGGAGTTCGCTTATAAATCCTCGATGAGATGACTGAATTATTTTCCTAGATTGATAACCTTTGTCTGGAGAACCTTTAGGGAGGCCAGGATCTTTTTCATCTCTTGATTGCTTTTCCTTAGGATTTTCATTATTTTTGACCTCTCTTTCATCTCCACTGACAAAGAAAGGAGAGATGAACATGGGGGAGGTAACTGGGCTAGTGGTTGGGGGAGGCCCCCAGAGTTTTGCTCAAAAGTTAGGCCCTTCTATAGAAGGTTCATCATTGGTTGGGAGGGAGAGGGTGAAGAAGAGACTTTGGCACATATTGTTTAGCTCTATTGGGATCATTTCTAGGGAGATGTTGCTCATTAGGTTCTAGCTGAATATAACCATCATAGTGGTTATCCAGACATTCTGGACATAGTTGGATAGGCCCTAGTTTAGACCCTCCCTTACTAGCTAGGATAGGTAGTTGGGGTCCTGGATTTGTAAAATGAGGATTCTCCCTTCGAATTGGAGTTTGAGAGGTATGACCAGTTGTGAGAGACAAATCTCCAGCCAGGAGGTCGGGATATGGTCCTTTTCCAGAGGTTTTGTTGTGAAAATATCTAGTGGTAAGAGGTTCTTGCTTAAAGAGGCCATTTAGAGAATTTTGGGTAACCTTTTCAAAGCTGGAGTTACTAAAGAAGATGGGTTGTTAGAAATAGGAAGAGAGGAGGAGTTTTCATTTGGGGAGCTCACCTTCCACATTCCATCATTACTAGCGCATGCGTCAGTAAATGAAGTGACATTGGTAAGAGTAGCATCAGAATTATAATTGATGTGCGCCGTGATGGTGCCTTGGGGAGTCTTGTCGTTTGGATCCCAGAGGGGAAGAGATAAGGAGGGATTTTTAGATCACTTTCCAGCTCAGCAGCTGAGAGAGACTTGTCTGGAACGGTTTTGTTCGGGTTGGAATTATACAGGCCCAACTAAGAAGATTTGGATCTCTCGATGTGGGCCTCAGAGAGTTTTTTAGGCCCTTTCCCTTGGGTCTCACCCAGGTTTTGCGGGCCTTGAGAGTTGGCCTTTTCCTAGTTCTGAGAAGAGGTTTACCATTTTGGGAGGCCTGTAATCTAAAGGCATAATACCCTGACCCAATTCGTTAAGGTTAGAGACCATCTTCATCAACCCCTTACCCTTGGCGCCGCTCGTGGAGGCCCCATCACTGGAATGGATCCAGTAGGAGAGATAACTACTGGAGATTCAAGGAACTTACCTGACCCGACATCGAACGATTTCACCTTAACGTTCTGAGCGAGTTTTGCATTTTGGGGGGTGCCTTTAACTTATCCTTTCTCCGGCGATTGAAACTGACCGTTTGCCAAGAGCCTTCATTGGATTTGATTATTGTTGAGGGGTTGTGCTGGTGGTGTCCCTCCTTGGTAATACCGTGGTGCAAGAGCTTGAGGTACGTCCCAGCTTTCAACAGGTAGTGCCAAGGAAACCTTCTCCCTCATATATGATACTTGCTTATGCCTTCTGATGGTAACTTTCGATTTAAGGGGAGCATCCATGGAAACTTGTATACAGATCCTCGCATATCTTTCTCTGAGTGTTGCTGAGGTGCATGCGTCAATTTTGAGGAGCTTCCCCACCTTTTCCCCACGCTCTCCATAATAGAGCCATTATAGTACTCCGTTTGTAATTAGGGAAGCCGGATCCATATGACAATTGATTCGATAGTCGACTCTTTGAGAATGAAGTTTGGTTCCTAGGTCCTGACCGATAGATATGAACCAGCCACGAACCAGGGTCCCTCTTGCAAGATTCGTCATTGTGATTCTTTATCAGAGAACTTCATCATATAGAAATCCATTCCTAGATCGATGAGTGGAAAGTTTTGCTTCAATTTCCACAGATCGATCAGTTTTATTTTTAAGATAAGAATGATTTAATTTCTTCCCCACCAATTTGATGATGCTGGAGAATTTCCAAGGTTCGTAGAGTCTTGTTTTTTCCTCTGGTGATAAATTGATTTCACCCCCTCTGGATCAGGGTTAAAGGTTGAATTCAACGGGATAAGGTCAATTCCCGGTGAGCTTTGTTCCAGTGAGGTTAATTGCTCCTTAACAATATTGTTGTAAGACAACTTAATGGGAGGATCAATGGACATATGGATATCCTGAGTGTCGGGTGGTTCCGGTGGAATCGAGTTGGGGATATGGGTGTTGGTCATGCTCTGGGTAAAGTGGGAGAAAAGGGGGTGCTAAAATTTAGAGAGTTTGGTCTTACTCTCTCTAAAAAATTACTTTAGCTTGATAGAGGTATATTATTTATATTTCATTTCCTTTTCATTTCTCAATCTTTAATTCGTGTGATTTCATGAAATTATTCGTATTACTTATTTATTTATTTATTTATTTATATTTATGAAAAAATTATGCAAAATGTCCATTTGAATTATCTACTAAAAACTGCCGGTCTGCCAATTAATACCAAAACTTGTCATCTATCTGAATGTTTGGCTATTTGGATATTTGGCCATTTTATTTGTAATTTTTTTTTTATGTGCTATTTGAAAAAATAATCGTTGTTTAAAATTTTTTTTATTGCACTTTTTTTAATTATTTTTTTCTTTTCTAATTGTTTCACATTTTTTGGAAAAATAAATATTTGTGTTGTTTTATTATTTTTTGTTACACTTTAATTTATTAAGGTGGGAATGCATGATAGTCAAATAAATATAGATATTGATACACTACAATTGTTTATATAGCATCAATATACGATTATACACCGTTCGTACAATGTCAATACATTACATATTTATTTATACAATATCAATAAACATCTAAATACTATTTATACAATATTAATGTACGCTTGTATTTATACAATGTTGATATGTTAGATATCTATTTATACGACTTCAATATATTACATATACACTACATAACTATTTGTATATTATCTATACATGTTTATACTTTATTTATACAACACCGATATATTACTTATATATTACATAACTATTTATGTAATATCGATACATACACATACACTACATAACTAATTGTGCACCTTATATAGATGTTTATACATCATTTATACAATATTGATACATGAAAACAATTATACTGAAAAAGTTTAATTTTTTTTAAATAAAGAAAAACGCAACATAAAAAAAAACAACAAAAATTAAAACAACTGCTGCCAAAAAATGGGGGGTGGGGGTGGGGGGTGGGGGGAATAACCTAATGACTATCTTTGTTGTAAACAAAAACTTCGCTATTTTTATTGTAAATTATTTATCTTTTTTTGTATATAATTGAGACCATTTTTAAGACTTAATTATATAAATAATAATATTTCTTGAATATTACGAACATACCACTTTCAATAAAAACTATACAGTTATCATTCACATAGTAAATGTTCTCTCGTCTTTATTTCCTCACAAAGTAAATGTTCTCTCATCTTTATTTTCTAACTCTGTTATTCCTTGCTTATCGGTCAATTTGAATTCTCGAAAGCGATTGAATCGGCTACCCAGATAAGACTCTCACTGAAAAACATCCCAAAATCTGCCACTGAGATCTTTGTCAGGCCACTATTATGCAATCTAAGTTTTCATCAGTCACTACGTTTGAAGATTTCAATAATTTCATTGAAGATTCTTCCATTTAATTCGAATGTCACTCCTTATTTTAATAGAAAATCAGTATTAGTAATATTGTTACATATAAATTTTTTATATGTAGTGTATGTATGGCATAAATTTCTTATATTTATAATATATCATATATTTTATAATACTAGTTTAGTATACGTGTGTTGCACGTGTATATAACATTAATAATAATAAATGCATGAAATATAAATTATTTTATGTTCGTTATATTATTAAGTACAACACTTTTAAAATATATTGCAAAAAATAATATAAATAAAAAAAAATTATCGTCTCTGTGTCAACTAAATATCATAGTTTTTCGAGCACCTTCAATTTACTAACGAGCTTCATGTTGTTTAGTACTCTTTTTGTTCCTAGATATTGTCTTCATTACTAAAAAAAATTATTCATAATACACGCTTCGTTTCTTTTTAGTTTTCATGTATACTGAAAATAGTTATTTTTAAATACTGATCAATTTAAAAAACAAAAAATAATTAATTCTTTTTCAAATTTATCCTTAGCATTAATTATTTTACAATTAATAGACACATAAATAGGTAAAGATTAATAAGAATTATATGAGTCAAATTACATTTCTAATTAATTTTTCTTGATGATTGTGCAAAGTTTTATCATGTCAACTAAAAAATAAAGAAGTCTGCTTGTCATTTTAGAAAATTAACATCTCATTAGTTTTCTTTACCTTTTGTCCTCATCGTAAAATTTGGGGGGACATTAATGTGGTGCAAAAGGGTCAAACACTATATTAAATTGAATTGAATAGTAAATAGGATAATTTAGTCAAGTTAATAATATGAATAATTTTATTATATCGCACTTTGAATGTAATAAATTTATTGTGATGGTAAATGTATTAAGTGATAAATAGTATTTAATAGTAGAAAAAAAACGGGTAGAAATGTTAAATTGTCCATTGATTTTTTAAACTAAACAAGTATTATTGGATATCTACTTTTAGTATATTGAAAAAATATTGTCGGACAAACTTGTTATTTTTTTGACATATGAAGAAAAACATAATTGTTTTTTTCATATTTTACCCTCAATTTTAATTAACATTAAAATATTATATGGTAATAATTAAATAATTATATAATAAACTATAAGGGCTCCTAAATCTATGTAATACTTAAGTTACATATAGAAAAACCTATAACTCAACCTCCCTTTATTTTTTTATCTTTCTTTAGAGATTCCTTATTATGAAGAGCTTTTTAATGTCGTTGTGGCTATTTAAACAAGATGTGATTCTTCAGGTAAAGGAGGTAGGTTATTATAACTATAAAACTTTGATCGTATGTATAAGACACTATTTTTAAAGAAATAAAAATTGGAAGATATTATAAGTTCATGGCTTCATGCAAATTCTATAAATGTCAACGTTCATATTTCTCTTTTTTAAAAAAAAAAAATTATTTTTTGTTTCAAAAAGTTAGGTAAAAAATGTCTCAAGGTTTTTTATTTTCTAACCTTCATTATAAATCAGTAAATCACATTGAGCTTGATAAGTATTCATAACATTGATACCTTAATTTTTCATATTTTAAATTTTTTAAATATTCTTTAAACTTCTTTTTTAATTTCTCTCCTTCAAATTCACATACACATGTTTCAATACATTTCATAAGGAACTATTATGTCTATTTGATTCCACATTTAATTTGAACAATTTAACATAATTATAATTCTTTTGATATTATTTTTGCGCAATCAAAATATTTAGAATCGATTCACTTTTTCTTGTTCATTATTTCAAAAAATAATTTTCATTTTTAACATACCAATAAAAGACACTTATATTTTTCATGTTTTATCCTAACATTGATTATTTATTCTTCAAATCAATTTTTTAAAATCTAATAATAAACATCAATTAGTAGAAATTCATGTCATCATTAATTTTTTAATGAGCATGCAAAATCTAAATGTGATAAGTAAAAATGATGGAGAGTACTATTAGTTGAAAGCTACGTAAAAAAATCTTCTAAATAAAGAAACATTAAAAAATAAAAGAAGAAGTGAAGGGGAACATGACTAATTACTAATTATTGTACAACATATAATATCATATAGATTTTTGAGTTTAAGATTGAAATTCTAGACAAAAACACAATAATGTATTCAATGCAATCCTATAAAGTAGGATTTTGTGATGGTAGATCTTACCGCTATCTCAAAAGGTAGAAAGACTATTTCTGATAGAACCACGACTCAAACTATAAAAAGAAACTTATCATCCCCAACTCTTATCTCTGCCACAATAATAAGTTAAAAAACAAACACAAATCATACAAAAATAAATATAAAAATATTATATATCAATACCTTATTAAAATGGTTTCTCTATTGACTATGTAAATCGAAATATTAGGTGGAAGATGGAATCCTTTTGCATGTTGCAGTAGATTTGCGTCTTTAATTTGTCAAAATATATATATATATATATATATATATATTAGACCAAAGGGAAAAACTAATGTTTCAAAACATTGAAGTAAATCAAAACCAAACCCATAAGAATTCATGCTATGAACTAATTAATTATTTCATGCTAAAGAAACACATCCACTTTCCTAACATACAAGAATTGAATGCAAAATGGTGCATGATAAATTTTATATACATTAAATCCTTAGGACAAACATAGGACATTTGTCATTAAACATTCATTCATTAAACCAACTCAATCTAAAGTTCTCTTAAGGTAAAACAATTCTTTTAAAGAGGAGCTTTTTTCACAATATATATACAAACACGGATTGACTCAACATGAAGTAGATATCCTTTTTGTGAAAATGATAACAATGAATTTGAGAGGAAAACAGGATACTCTAACAAGATTGTTGGACTAAGACCGGGATCAAGAAAAAACTTACCATTAAATATAACAAAAACTTGAAACCTGCAAGCTTGAAACATGCAAATATAACAAAAGCTTGAAACCCGCAATTATAACTAAAACTTGAAACCTGTAATATAACAAAAAGAAATTAATGAGTATCTCAATTAATGAAAAGAGAAAAGTGATCGAAGAGATTCAAAGAACAAATCTCAATGAATTATTTGATTATGTGGTCTATAATTTGAATTCCAAGAACATCATGGCTAGACAAGGTCAAGTCATCACCTGCAAAGGTGCTTTTTCTATATTCTATGCATCTTTATCTTACTATGGAGTATGGTCTATTATATTCAATTCATACTTTATCAAAGGCAGATCTGATACTTAAAACCCACTCTACACATACAACTGCACCACTACTTACAGAAGTGTATATATGCGTGTGTCACTTGCATTTTTGTGAACCCTAATGATTGTGAAATGGGTGTATAGCTGTGGTGTCCTGGGAACCCAACAAGCCTTTGGTGATTGAGAACGTGCAGATGGCTCCACCACAGGCCGGTGAAGTCCGTGTTAAAATTCGGCATACTGCTCTCTGACACACGATGCTTATGAAAAATTAATATACAGTAATAGTTGGTTTGAAAGTCTTAAATTACATATATTTTAAATAAGGTAAAAACTAATTTGTAAAAACTAATTTTAGTAGGTTTCAAAGTTTTAAATCAGAAAAAATTACATATATTTAAATAAGGCAAAAACTAATTTTAGTAGGTTTCGAAGTCCTAAATCAGAAAAAATAATTAAAATTTTAATGTTTAATTAAAAAATAGTGAAAAGATGATTTTGTCTAAAGTAAAGACTTTTAACGAAGTACAAAAAGTTTAAATCACCTTTTTAAGGATATTCTCAATTTTAATATATAATATATAATAGATATAAATTATAGATATAGATATAAATATAGATAGAATATAGATAAATATAATTTATGAAGAATTCAGATTATTACATTTTGTATAAATTTATGAGATAAATATTCATTATATAAATTAATTCACTGAAATTATTTTTTTTTAATAAAAATAAGTTCTTTTATCAAATTTGAATACTTATATGTATATATATGGTATAAGCTCTTTGTATCTAAAATATACTATGTGTTTTTATGATATAAATATAATTCGTGACAAAGTCAGTTTATTATATATTTTTGGTATAAATTTATGGGATGAATATTTATGGTATAAATTATTTCATTGAAAATACCATTTGTTAGATAAATATTTATGTAGTATATACATCATATAAATTCTTATATCTAAAATATATCAAGTATTTTTAAGGTATAAGTATAATTTGTAAAAAAATCAATCTTATTTTACATTTTTGGCGTAAATTTATGAAATAATATTCGCTATATAAATTTATTACATTGAAAGGTATTTTATAGAATGAAAAATATTTTATTTGAATATAGTAGATGAGGATGTGATTGATATGAAAGATAAGGAGTTTTGCCTAAAAAATAGGAGTGAAATCGCATATTTGGGTGCCTGATGTGATGTCAAGATTCAGAAATTACTAAGTTAACTGTAAACGGTATATTAAACTGCCACTAAATACGATCATATATGTGTAATTATTTTTATTAAAGTGGCTAACTATCTCCATCTCCTTCCCCCAAAAAAAAAATTTCCCCCCACAATACTTCGTGATCCTATCATGTTTCTATTTATACCTTCAAACGACCCACGAAGATTATCTAGATTCCTTCACCAACTCCTGAATTTTAGTATTGTGCCCTAGCGTTACTCACAAATTCAAGAAAGATCGGCTCTAACGTCAATATTATAACTCTCCAAATTAAAGAGGAAATTTAGAGATCTAAAGAGCAATTATCGAATTGCTCTTGAACAATCAACTCTAACTAACAAGTGCTTATTCAAAAAAGAGAAGATTAAATGTTATTGATTGTAAATCAATTAAATACTTACAAAAATAGTGTAATTCAACTTATAACAGACAAAGGAGAATGAAAGAAAAAGTTATAACTAACTTTCGAGATTCATGATACTCTCACATGTCTATTGTCTTTACCATAACAACTTTTAACAAACTAGCCAATTTATTTTAATACAAATTGAATCACAAAAACTAAAAAAAATAGAATTATAAACTGGACCACAACTGAGAGCACTCCCTCTGAGGGGTTTCGTAAGAAACAAGAACCAAAGTATGTAAATCATACTAATTTCAATGAATTCTTTTAGGATCTGTTTGGAAAGTCAGCTAGTAATTAGAATTGATGTTATTACTAAGATGATGATTACCACCCTAATAGTAATATAATGACCTATTTGTTTGACAAAATATAATTACAGTGTACTACTTAATTGCACAAATTTTTAAAATAAAAGTTAATTATCAAAATCTTAAAATTTATATTAGACAAGTGGGATATATATATATATATTGAAGGCCCGTGCAATATATGTTATTTTTTTTATCTCAATTTATGCGACACAAATATAATTTAGATAATTAATTATTGAAGTAATTTTAATTTTTAATTATTGTGATTTATAATACTATTTCTTCTATTCCAATTTAAGTGACACTGATATAGTTTCGAAAGCCAACCTATGTGGTACTAATATAATTTCGATAGTCAATCAAATATTTTATTGTGATTATAATACTTTTTCTTCTATTCCAATTTAAGTGACACTAGTATAATTTCGAAAGTCAACCTATATGACACTCTATAATTTCGATAGTCAATCAAATGTTTTATTGTGATTTATAATACTTTTTCTTCTATCCAATTTAAGTGACATTGATATAATTTCGAAAGTCAATCTATGTGGCACTAATATAATTTCGACAGCCAATCAGATGTTTTATATTGACATATCATTTTGTGTCCATTATGAAATATTATTAATTATCTAATGTGATCATAATAATTAATTAGGGGTCATATAATAAAATCACGATTGAAGAAGCGAAGAAGACATGTCTTAAATGACTTATAACAACTAATTAGAAGTAATATAATAAAATTACTATAAAAATACTTGTGGGAAAAAGCATAAATGAGCCTCATATAAGACATCAAGTTAATTTAAAAATTAAATATTAATTTATTATTTTATGTCTATTTTATATTTTTTATTAAATATTATAAATTTTTAATATTTAAATAACCGGTAGTAATTACTTAGGGTTGATATAATAAAATCACGATTGAAGAAACGATAAAGAAGTGTCTTAAGTGACTTATAACAACTTATTAGAAATGATATAATAAAATTACTGTAAAAAATACTTGTGAGAAAAGCATAAATGAGTCTCATATAAGACATTAAGTTAATTTAAAAAATTAAATATTAATTTATTATTTTATGTCTATTCTATATTTTTATTAAATATTATAAATTTTAATACTTAAATAACCTATAGTAATTAATTAGGGATAATTTAGTAAAATTACGATTGAAGCAGCTGAAACAGGCAACATAAGCAGGCATGTCGCCCCACTTATTATAGATAGTAAATTATAAATTTTAATACTTAAATAACCTATAGTAATTAATTAGGGCTAATGTAGTAAAATTATGATTGAAGCAGCTGAAGCAGGCAGCGGCCACGCTTTGCACGTACAATTGTTAAAAGATTTATTATATAATCATTCTTTTCGTTTTGATCAATTTATATTCACTTTATTTTTCAAAATTAATACTATCATTTTAAAAAAAATAATAGTATGAAGATTGTTTTCTAGAAATTATATGAACGTAGCAAATTTATCATTTTTCTAATGAGGAATAGTAAATTCTTAATTAATAAAATAAAATATATAATTTTCTAATAACATTAGAATTTTATTTTATGTATTTGTTTCTTCTTTTGTAGAAGTTACAATTAGTTGATCATTATGCTGTATTTATCAATTTAGTGACCTAAATGTTACAATTTCATTATTCCACTCACGTTAGTGGTAAGAAGACGTGCAACCTTCCAATTTCATTTGAACAGAGGATAGTCAATTTTTTTTCTAAAAAAAAAGTAGAAAAAGTTAAAACTAATCAATAAATCAGCAATACCCTGCGAATTTACCAAATATAAAAAATCCAAGATACTTTGCTAAGGATTACAATGAGCAGCAATCTTTTTTAGGATCAAATATATAGAGAAAAAAAGTATCAAAAAATATCTACCATAAAAAGGTTATTTAAGACAAACTGGATAGAAAAAAAGATAATAGGTAGAAGAATTAGTGGACCCATATGCAAGAAACAGAAGAAAGTTAAAATCTTGATGCAGAAGTAAAGGATATGAACTATTATGAGTGAATAAGATCCTTCTATATTCAACGGTATTGCTTGAACCTTGGTTAGTAGTTTGTAGATTCTCTAGAGTACTAATTTGTGCTTAAATGAAAATACAACTGACAATAATTAAAAATCAAGAAAGTTCAAACTAAAAAAATTTACATAGAGAGAACATATACACACATACAACATACACACACCTTCCTTGGGACCTTAACCATAAGAAAATATACGTTATAAAAAACAATGGATATTATTTTAAGATCTTGTCCAACACCTTTTTTGACAAATTGACCAATCTCCAAAAGTCTTCTTCGTCGAGTCAAGCTAAAGCTTGAATTTGATACTATAAATAATAATAATAATATAAGAAAAACGCTATTTTAGATATGAAACAAAAGAGATATTCTTGCACATGAGCCTTATGAAACAAAGAATTGTGACTTTATATAGATGAAAATGGAGGAATATAATATCATAAGACATCTTAAATTTTATAACTAAATAATTAAAGATTATGCAGAGGTGGATCTAGGATTTCAAACTTGTGGGTTCCTAGTAAAATAAATTAATAATAATAATAATAATAACAATAACAACAACAACAACAACAACAACAACAACAACAACAATAATAAACAACACCCCAACAGGAATCCATTCCATGGTCATGGGAATACACAATTCAAGGGTCCATTCCATGCCATCAAACCAACACTATTTTTATTTATGAGTTCTCATCTATAATATTTTATTTACTTATTTTATTTTTTAATATATTTATCGAATCTACGGTAGCGGGTGAAAGTTCTCGGGAGCCCCAACCAACACTATAGATCTGCCCTTAAGGTTATGAATATAAAAACTTAAAGGTCATGAAGTTAGTGATATTATTAAGAGTAGAAATTTAATAATTATAAGTAATGACGGTGAATATTTAAAAACAAATAAAAGATAACAAGTTTTCTAAATTTTATGGAAAAGACAAATAGGCGGACATCAAAGATTTTTCCGAAGAAGGAATGTGTTAGAACTTGATCATAGCACATAGATAACAAAAACATGTGAACACTACAAGAAAAACAGCCTCTAGGGAAGGGAAATTTGGTTCCTAAAGGTCCAATTCTGGTCGCAAATGACCTTTTAGGACGGGAAAATGTTGGTCGCGGCTCGTCCTAATAGGCTTCTTCGCTAAAGGTCAATTGCGACAAGGTACTCTAATTGATTGTTAAATGTCATTCACGACGGTAACATATTCGGTCTCAAAAACACTTTTAGAGACTGTATATGTCGTCCCACATAGATGATTTTTATTTTTAAAAAGTAGTTATTTTGTGGTCGCTAAAACCTTTTTGCGATGAGTAACTACCTTGTCCTAAATTACTCTATCTAGACGAGCAATTAACTCGTCCTTAATTAATCTTTAGAGACGAGCAACTAACTCGTCCTTGATTAACCTTTAGAGACAAGCAACTAACTTATCCTTAATTAACGCTTAGATCAAACAATATTATATTCATATATCTAATTTACCACCAATGCTACATCCTGATACTTCATATCATAAAAGTATATATTTCATTATTAAATATAAAATTATTACTGAAAATGTCAAATTATAATAAATATAATTTCAATATTTGCTAAACAAAAAAACTTAACCAATTAACATCTTGAGCTAGAATATTGTCAATAGTTTCAGTATTTTCTAAACAAAAAAAACTTAGCAAATTAACATCCTGAGCTAGAATATGATGTCAAGCTTTACATAACGCTCTTAGAAAAATAATAATAAGCTTGTGCATCTTCTAAACTTGCATCTTCTCTTGTAACTTCAATCTTTAAAAATAAAAAATCTATAAGAACAAAATTTTTGAAAAGTCAATCCTTGTTAAACAGCCACAACACAATAACATAACATGATAGAGTTGTATGGCATGCTAATGCAATCCTTGTTAAAGTAATTAAAGGTTATCAATACAGAGGTCAGAAATGATACAACAATAGACCGTTTGCAAAGCATGGACATAACAACAGCAAGAAGTGTGAAAACAAAATGTTGCGCAACAGTTTGACTTGTGCCACCAACATTTTAAAATCCTGCACCTTATGTGATTGATGATTTCTGGAAGGATGCAGAATACAACTATCAAAATACACATTATTAGAAGGTCTGGCAAGTAAAATACAAAATTTTACCACACAGCTATCCAGAGACAACAACAACAACAGGCCCAGTGTATTCCCTCGATACCACTATCTCAAGATGAAGTAGAGAGGTTATTTCAATAGGCCCCCGACATTTTCTACGGTCTATAGATTGCAAATCAACTTAAATGTTTGGCTGGGGATATTGGAAGAAAAACATTGAAAGCAACTGTGTTGGCATCCACTATTGCAGCAATCTGGTGTTGAATCAGATGGGTATGCGGAACTCATCAAACATGTTACTTAAAACTGCTTAATCTTGAATTCTTTATCCTGATGACCATTGGAGTGCCAGATTATACATCAAATTCCTGAGAACTTTAGATTTATGGTTTCATATTTGTTACTTCTTCTCGTACAGGTTGATCCCCTCAAGTGGAATATCTTGTTATTCATCCTGTTTTGGTTTCAGAATTTAACAAGATGTAGAAGTGAGGTTTGCAAGGCACTTTGAATATCTGAAGAATAATGTGAGCTGTCAATGGACATATCTGGAGACTTTGAACTTGTTGTGAGTGACCTGAATCACTAAGGCACATCACAGCATTAATACGAATAGAAGGACCTCGAATGACACAGGTTTTCTATGGATCATACGGTAAATTGGTTACACCATATATATTTTTCTTTTTATAAAGTAAACTAAATCTGTCAAGAGATACGTTTGACTACAGAGAAATTGAAGCAGCAAATATTTTTGCTGATAAGGTGAAAGTTGTTTGCTGTTTTACAATCAACAAGTTGTTATTGTTTTGCTGTTTGCTGTTTTATAATCAACAAGTTGTTATTGTTTTATATAGAGATGGAAAATTGCTGCCAAATAGAGAAGGATATGTAGCTTGATAGCATCAGGTAGAAAATTTGCAACATAATCAAATATTCGAACTCAAATTTAAGGAATGAAAGATGGCTCTGCTATCTAGATGTGTAGACACATAAGAAGCAGCAGTCTGCTCTTGTTACTCGCAGCATCACTTGTACATCCTCATTTTCAGTCATACATTTTCTTTGTTAAACAAAAATACACTATGTCAAGAAGCACATTTACTTATAATCCAAGCATCACCAAGAAATACTCAAGCCCCCCATACCCCAATCCCTATACAAAAGTCCACTTCTAATAATGTTATACATGAAAATAACGGTAAATGCACCCTAACATAATTATACAACCAAGTTCAAGGTATAATCTTGACAAAATGTAGTTAACTAATAACCAAGCAAAATAAGTACTTACTTGAACAGGAAAATAAGCCAGTGTCATTCAGTTGAAACGGGTGAGGTCGTACGAGGGATATGTGATTGTTGAGCAGCAAAAAATTCTTGCATTTTTCTTATTTTTTCCATATCATCTTCTAAGGTTGACCAACGATCATTCAACGATTTATTTTCCTCAATCAAGGATTTATTGTCCTCTCGAGTTGAACGTAGAGCGGGCAATAGTTTAGTCTTTGAAGAAGTGCCCCCTTTCATATCTTTCGACTTTACTCCACCTCCAAAGCAAACTACATGACTACGATTTTGAGGTCCCCAATATTTTTCTACAATCTCTATGCTAGGTAGAGATGGCTCTGCTTTCACAATTTCTTTGATCTGAGCCTACACGATAGATAAAAGGACATTTTCAATCAGAACCCATAATAACTATAAGTAATTTACAAATTCAATTTACCAAACGCACATGTTTTTCAATTTCTTCAGGTTCAACAGGCTTGTTGTGTTTCTTACGAGTCTCATTGAAAATAGTTCCCAAATCAGAAGGATTGCCATCTTTCCCGCCCTTTAAATCAAAGAGAAACATGTCAAATAATACCTTAAATATTTTCTTATGGAAATTATTTTTCATACTACCTGCTGATACATTATCTCTCGAATAGGATTGCTACCAATATGATGAAGCATTATCAAATTAGCTCGTTTGCTGTATTCCTTCTGCTTCCCGCCTATATTATTCTTAAACAATAAGCTTAGCATCTATTCAGATGTAAATTCTGAAATTGCATCAACAAATAAAGTTGATAGGGAAGCACTAGCAGGTAATACAGAGCAACATAACAGAACCATTGAATTTTTTAGAATAAAGAAAGCCCTCCACACAAAATTGTAAAGCAAGTAACATAGTTCTACGAAATGGAATACCTGAAAACTTTTGGAACAAAAATGTTCCTTAACTAACCACTCCCAATCCTTCTTGTCTACTCTCTCTGATTTATACTTAAGAGCCTGTACCATTGACTTATTCTTCACATACTTACTATGCAAGTATCCTCTCCATTTGTTCCACGACTCATTCATCCATCCAAAGATATAATCGCGATGATCATTCATATCATCACTCTCAAATTTATCCTACAATAATCAATACACAACATCAGATAGAACAAAACAAAAAAAGGGTCCAAATGCCCATTCATACTATCGACTACATTTGTTACCTTAATAGCTGCCCATATGTGATCCAAATTTTGTTTCTTAATATCACTCTAGGATGATACATCCAATGGACACATGTTACTGTCACAAATTATTTTTCCCTAGTGTCTCGAAAATAGATTGCTATTTTTTCCAACCGTTCGATTATTGTAAAAGGTTACTCTCAGCTTCTGACCGACTTCAAGTGATGCAACTTCCTTGAACTTATTGCTCCCTCGAACTCTTTTTACCTTTCTAGGATTAGATGATCCTACAGCTGCATAATTTAGGAAGAACTATACTAATAAAATTCAATTCTATAAATTTAATAATACATAAATTCTAAAGTATCATACCTATTTCAGTAGTTTAGGGGGGGGGGGGGTTCATAACTTGATCAATAGATGAAGGTAATGAAATATTGGTTTGTATGTTCTCTTTCCCAAGATGCTTTTATCAAATCCAAGCATTTAATATGCACATGTCGAAAGTCTGTCTTATTTAACCTTTCTATAACACCTCAAATACAAAATTCCAGCAACTGAACAGGTAGCTTCTTTTCTTAGTCCAAAATGTGCATTTTTTGGAGTCTCTTCAGGGACATCTAAAAACATAAGTGCATCTTTTGTTGGATGCATTATTTAATATCATATTTTGATGTATTCTTCTAATTGTGTCTTATTTAATCTTTCTAGAATAACTGAAACAAATAATACATTACCATCCGATTCCTCCTTATCACAGCTACAGTTCTACAAATAAACACACAATAGTTAGGGAGAGGAGACAGAGAGAGATAAATTTGTGTTGGTAGTAGCTATCATTTGATTTTCAGACTAACAGTCAAAGGAATGCCTAAATTTGCACTTAAGGAGTGCATACTAGGCTGCTACAAACACTTCTTATGCAATCTTAACATTCTTGTAGAGAAAAAAAGTACATGCAAAATGCCTCATTTCTTTTATCTAGAAAAAGTGAATTCTAAAACAAATGCTAGTATATGGACCATATATATAAGAAATGGTCCATCCGATTATAGACTTATGCAGACTTTCAGGTTATTTTTCTTCCTTTTGGGATCCCTTCCTCTCACAACTTTTCGAAAAGAGCAAAATACTTGCCAATTGGTTATGCAGAACCAGTCTTAACAGTTGTAAAATGCATACAGGGACTTAACATTGAGATGCAATGTAAGTTTATATTGTAAAGTCAAGTTCCTGCTTCTAATACTCGAAAAGGTAATTATCTTCCTTTTCACTTTTGCCATTTCTTCTCTTTTTCATTCTAATAGTGTTCTTCTCTTTTCCTTTCTAGAGAACCGAAGTAGGAAATAATAATACGAGGAGAAGGCAAAATAGGTCAAATACTTCAAGTAAGTGTGAACTAAAAATTTCACAATAAAGCTACATCTGTTTACATCAGTTTTTCCTTAAAAACTATCAAGGCTTGTATCAATATCTATTTTAAATGATAATATTACCAACCAGAGAGTGATCGGATTTACGAAGAAATATTGGACATATTCAAATTGACATTTTTATGTGCCTAGGTGCTTCAGAGGGATCCTTTACTTAGTATTGTGAAATATCAGAGGTACAAAAGTTAATTTCATGCTATATCCCATTAATTGATGCAGTGTAGGTAAAGAAGATGCTTCAATAGACCCCCGGCTTGATGATAACAAAAAAGAGCACTAATTAAAAAATAAGGTTACAACAACAAACACTTGACCTGCTGGCTTAACTAAATAACATTGCCACCAAAAGAAGATTCTTTTTCTGTTTTCTTCACCTTTCTTCATTTCATTCTAACACCTGGATTAAAGAGACTCTCAAGCTTCAGTAAGCAAAGTTAACTTTTAATTACCTTTTCCCCTACAATCTAAGTGATAGCAGCAACTAGATTAAAGTCGCAAGCTTACATTAAACAAATCACCAGTCCTCTCAAAGGATCAAACCTACTACTAAGTTTTTTCATTCAGAATTCTATCCAAATATTCATGAAAACTGGCTAAGCAGTACAACATCAAACTGAATAAAAGTTCAAGATATAATTTACCATCTTTCGATTTGTTAACTCTATCACATTCTCCAACAAAGTCATTGTTCCAGAAGAAAAACAAATCATTTTGGGTTCTAATGGTTAGAAAAGTCTGAACTTTAAAAATTATTTGTCATCTCAAATGCACTCCAATTAAGATTTGAAAAGAACAAGTTAGATTGTAGAAACAGATAGAAACAACTTAAACCCCCAAATCTTAATAGGTGTATTCTTTCTAGGAATAATGATAACCAGGGCCTGCTGCTTCTACTATACCCTTCGTGCCCAATTCACTACCTATTGGATCTAGATGCTGTAGTTCCCATCCAAAAGAACCACAAAGATTGCATATTTTGGAGTAAATTCCATAGCTTCAAACCATTCCATAAACCTCACTCTACCTCACCCACCTCTTCCCCAAAACACATACAACAAAAAAAGAAAAAAATATATCACTCGAGCAACTCAAAGCATGCATAGCCAAATACAAATTAGAGAAACATGATAGAAAATCTGACTAATAAGACCTGCTACAATCTTTTTGGTGGGAATGACAGATATTTTGATGGAATCTTAACTTCAAACCCCACCATTTTTTTGATAATTGTGATCCACGGCAGCTTCTACGCACCTCAACTAATTCCACTGGAGACCTGCCAACTCCCCCCAAAAACACGTACCAAGTAACTCAAAACACCACTCTTATAGCTAGATTTCTAATTAACTTATTTAACTAGTGGTTATCTATGTTAAATACACACTCCATATAAATTTTTGTATTTTGCTAGTTCTATGAATCTGAATCTATGTACTGGAGAGCTAACACATCTCTTTTGTGATTTTTGCATCTTTCTTTATGCCATTAACGAATATACTCAGCTTCATTTAAAAAACAAAAGAATACATAAAAGAATTAGAGAAACTCGCAAAACAAGGGATAACTTGGATGCCTAGTATCTACACCGAACAAGTAATTTCATAAACATGGGTTTTCTAGTTAAACCTCTATTCCTTTCTGCCCCCGCATTACACCCCCACAGTTTTAAGAAGCTAAGGCTCTATTGCACCTCGCCCAGCCCAGCCACACTTAGAAACTGTCCCGCCCTGCCCCGCATAGCAGTAAACCCATCCCACTCCGCACCTGCTAAACCCTATTACTATTCCTAGTTGCTAGACGATAGAGATATGGTAATTAACCATCAAAAATTATCAAATTTCATAGTAAATTATCGAGTTATACAAATAAAAAAATGACAGATTTCGATCGAATAAAGTAGGAAGAATATAAGAATAGCTCGAACAGCCAAGCAATAAAACTAATTAAGAATAATTTTGAAAGAAAATAGCAAGTATAGATGGAACAGAACCCTACCTAGAACCGTACCTTAAATTCGCGAGAGATATAAAATAGAGATTAGGGAAAATTTTAGCTACAATTAACCCGAGGAATTGAAGACATAATTGGTAAATTTGCTCCCTCACTCGTTATTCATTTGCAAATTTCTGTGTATATTTGATGGAGCCCTAGCTAAATCTGCGACCAGGCGTGAGGGAGAATGGAACAACAGTATATGGCGTATAGCTAGAGAGAGAAAGGAAAGACGCGTATATTTGATGGAGCTCTAGATTTTTCTGCGACCAGCCGCTTGAAGGAGAAAGGAACAGTAGTTCATATACATACAATGTATAGCTAGCGAGAGGAAGGAAAAAGCAGTGTATTGTAGTATAGTGAAAAAAGAACCTAAGGAAAAGGCGCGTAAATTAGTATATTTAGTGAAATAAAAATAAATTATGAAAATTTTAATACATTTTGGTGTTAGTTTTTTCCCGCTCAAAGCTTTAATTTACAATTTGGGATCAGTTAAAAAAATTTTAGCGACCGAATTTTTTACCTTCGCAATAAAGTATAGTATTAAGGACCAGCGTATAATATTGTCCTAATACATATACTTTTAAAGACGAGATTATTAATTCATCCCTTAATGTTGGTCATAAATAAAGCAATTTTCTGTAGTGGAATTTCAGTTGGTAAAAAGATGAAAAACTAAAATTAGCAATATATAAAAGGACTTTATTATAAAAAACCAATCAAATTCTTTAAAAATTATAAAAAGCAAAGAGAAAAAATCAAACCATTTTTTAAGAAATTATATCATAAATAACGTAAGTTAAAGAGGAAAGAAGAACCTTGTTGTCAACATAACATAATCAAATTCTCTCAAAATTATATAAGAAAAACATATCAATCATAGTCTCTAAAAACTAGAAAGAGAAGCAAAGAGAGAATTCAGTTTATTTTTTAAGAAATCATATCATCAAAAAATCAAACAAATAATATCAAATGTAAAATGCAACAAAAAAAAGAGTTGTAATTATATTAGGCATATCAATTCATTTTACCTCGTAAAACTAAACCATGCAAAAATATCTAACCATTTTCATTATAATATCTCGAGAAAATTGTCCAAATACCTTTCTAATCTATGGTCAAATCCCAACTACAGACTTATACTTCATGGGAGTCCTATGACCAACCCCCCCCCCCCTAAACTTTTTATTTTCTTTATTATTTGACCCTTAAACGCTGATTTGTCATAGAAGGTGAAAACACCTCCTCTATGCGTGTAAAATCTAATATTCAACACTCCATTTTTTTAAAAAAAAGTACATGTGGCAATCCAAATCAGCCCATATTAGGGCTCCTATGTATTTTTTGTGTTTTAATTAAATATCCCTAATTTATCAACTATTTTCTCCTAAAATAATCTTTCTTCTTCTAGCATTTTCCTCCATTTTTCAAACATTGAAGCTTTGAATTAGTTGTCAAAGCTTTTAACTGTAATTTTCACTCTAAAGCTTGAAGATTTTAAGTTCGTAATCTTCTTCAATTTCAAATTTAGGACTTAAAGTGGAGTCCATGTAGGGCTATGCAACTATCTTCAAGTTTTACACTTGCAGCAGTGTTAACACCACCATTGATGTCCAATTTCCCCAACTTCATTTTTTACCTCAGTAAATGGTACCAATGATTCCCATTTTTGCCAATTTGATAAGATGAAATTGGGTCTTCCAGGGCGAAATCTTTGGCCTCAAATAATGATCTCTGTTTGTAGAAATATGAATGTATGTTGAAATTGACACCTATTTCCCCAATCAAACATTTCATATCTAAGGATTTCTTCTTTGTAGATGAGAATCAAACTTTGTAACTAATCTTTTCAAGAAGCTAAAAAATTCGAGAAAATATACAGTAGAGGCTCGCCCAAATGCCTCTAATGTTTGGATAATATCATGTATGTATATATATATATATATATATATAATCAACAATAATCTTGAAAGTTTTCAAGCATCTGAAAGTGAGTTAAAGAAAAAATTATTCTTCCAAAAATAGTGAAGTGGGGTCCACTTGGTTAGAATTAAGGAGGAAAATTAAAAGAGAAAAAGTGGGCCAAGAGGGTGTAGTTAAACAAGTGCATATATCTAATTTAGGTGGATATGTCGTTGTTTAAGGGCTAAATAATATAGAAAATAAAAGGTTCAGGGGGAAGGGGGAGGGTCATAGGACTCCCGTGAAGTTAGAGTGTGTAGTTGAAATTTTGAGTATAGATTTGGGGGGGGGGGGGGGGAGAGGAGGGGGTTAGACCATTTTCTCTATTATCTCCTTGTAATCTACAAAATTAAATAAAGAAATAAAAAAATTAATCAACCAAAGAGACAATAGATAAATAATATGGAGAAATGAAAATAGAGTAACCATTATATATAACTCACAAATAATTTTTTATTATTTCCAAAAAAAATTATTAGTGTGATTTTAATGTGTCATAAACTTATATATTAAAAAATTGAGGTTTATGAATATGAAAGGATTGAGAGTTATGAATATTATTAATATCAATTAAGGAGATGATTTTATAAAATTAAATAAATAAAAAAAAGATGGAAAAAAGTCAATAAAAGGAGAAAAGAATAAATAAGAATGGAGGCCATAGAGAGGTGCCACATCACCTCTTTGTGACCTTCCTTTTTATCATGTATAGATTTTCTTTTAAAAATTTATAATTAATAAACATATGTTCTTAACTAATATTATTAAAAAATAATTGATTTAAATTTTTTAAATTAGTATATTTTAATTAAATTAATCATAAAAATTACAAGTATATGATATTTAAGAACATCATGAAATGCATGTTTGATAAAAATTAATATTATAAATATAATATTATAAAATTATTAAAATATTTGACAAAAATATAATCTATCAATTCTTATTAAAAAAAATGAAGGGTTTGCAACGTGAAATATCAAGTAAATACTAAAATAAATAAATAAATTGGAATTGAAATATAACATAAGTTTAAAATTCAAATAAAAAAGTTAACATAATACTCTTATGTCAAATTTCAACAGAACATGCATAAATATGATTCAAAAGAAAAGAAAACATAAGTCTATAATTCTATACATGAATCTATTTTAATTTAAAATTATAATACTAACAAAATCATTTAGAATGAAAAAAATGGCCTTTGTGGCGTCTTTTTTTAAATTGTTGTTGTTGTTATTATTATTATTATTATTATTATTATTATTATTATTATTATTATTATGCTATATTAAAAGTGTGAAAGGCCTTAAAAATATTGTTTAAATTTTTTGCACTTCATTAAAAGTCTTTACTTTAGACAAAATCGTATTTTCTCTATTTTTTGAATATTTAAGAGTTGAAAATTAATTAAATATATTTATGATAAAATCTTTCCTTATTAGAATCATCTGAATTAATGACAACTAAATACATGTAATCAATGATTTTGTAAAGATTTGACTTTAAAAATAAGGAAAGATTTTAAATATGGGAAAAAAATAATTATACTACAAATATGGTTTAAATTTAATTTTAATTAATCAAACGTTATACGTGCGAGGCACGAATAGTTAAACTAGTTTTTTTTTAAAAAAACAACTGAACCAACTAGGGTTTGAGCAGAAGATGAGTGCTAGTTGCCCACAAGAAACCATCAATTAGAATTCCCTAAGTTTGATTGGAATTGGTTTGCATAATTGGTTTTACAAGTGTGAGCAATTTTTTGACAGGAATGAAACTCCTGTTGATTCAAGGGTGAAACTAGATTTATATCGATCGAAAAGTAAGGCTCTTCAATGACATCAAGTTTATATGTGTTAAGTCCTTAGTTTTGATGATTGGCAAATTCATGGTTTGGGATCTGTTCCCTGGAGCCCTTGTTGTGATGACAAAGACCCTCTACATATTAGGGAACAAGTTGGGCTCACCTATCTCTGTCACAGACAACTTTCCAACTGACACATAGTACAAAAGTTGGTGAAAAGTTGTTGTCACCTTTTTGCCTCAACCAATGAGAATGCTTCTAGGTTTTCTTGTGTCACAACATATAATGCTCATATTTCTCAACAAGAAAACTATCACTTCCATATAATTAAAGATCTTTCTGAAGTGAAACACCGCTGCCAATCAAAGACTGAAACTATAATAGAGAACCTGTTGTTTATGGAGTTGTATCTTTATTTCCTTGTATAGTTGAGTCTTTGTAATTTGTTCCTAAAAGTCTGCCTACGTTTGTTTATGATTGTAATAAGTGTTGTGGTATACCATATCTTATAATCATCTAGATTTGGGTGATTGTCCAAGTTAGAGTTAGTTTGAGGAGTCCAATTAGAGTTAGTTGGAGCGATTGTCAGCTAGAGTTAGCTGGGGTGAGAAGCAGTAGAGTTACTACTTAGTTTCCTTGTAATAGAGTTATTTCTAGGAAATAAAAAGATTAGGAGGTTAATCCTTGGAGTCTGTATTGAAGGTGTTGCTTGAATATAATAGAGCTTGAAATCCTGAAGGCAGGTCGTGGTTTTTCTCCCTTGAGCAAGGAGTTTCCACGTAAAAATCCTGTTAACTTTATGCACTCATGTACTTGTTAATTTGTTTATCTCTTAGTTCTTGTTGTTGCATGTGTGATTTTGGGAACTGTTCCCTGAGTCGAGGAGCAACCTACCCCCAACCCTTTATTTGGTATTAGAGCAGGACTTTCTCATAAAGGCTAACACCTTGGAATGATCCTAATCTGAAAATGGCAGCTTCTCTAAGTATAGAAGAAGGTCAGCCTACCACTAGACCCCCAAGATTTAATAGTAAATATTATGGGTGGTAGAAGATAAGGATGCATGACTTCATCATGGCTAAAGACTATAAGCTATGGAATGTTATAGATGATGGTCCTTTTGTTCCCACTAGATTAGTGAAAGTTGGCGATGTGACCATACAAGTTCCTAAGACTAAGAACGAGTTTGTTGATATAAATAGAAAGAAGATTGAAAAGAATTACAAGGCCAAGAAGATTCTTGTTTATGGGATTGGTCCCGATGAGTGCAATGGGATCTCTGTCTGTCAAATTGCCAAGGAAATCTGGGATTGTCTTCAGAAAACCCATGAAGGAACTATTCGGGTTAAGCAGTCTAAGATGGATATGCTGACTAATCAGCATGAGACATTTACCATGCAGGAGGATGAATCCATTCAAGAGTTGCACACCAGGTACACTACTATAAACAATGAACTGTATTGTCTTGGATAAGTCATTCTAACTCACAAGCAGGTTATAAAATTTCATATTGCCCAAGAAGTAGGAGAGCAAAGTAGATGCCATTACTGAAGCTCAGGATTTAAATAAGATAGCCATGGACGAGCTCATAGGTAATCTCAAAACCTATGAGATGCTGAAAAAATTTAGGAAGCTAAATGTTGAGCCTAAGTGATAACGCTCAACTCACACATCAATTTAAGTGCAAGGCGGTCGCCATCAATATAATTACCCAACTTTGAGTTGGGGTTGAATCCATTAGGAACAATGTGATTGGTGATTGAGTAGGTTCAAAATAAAAGTTGCTTGTTAGATTCAAACCTAGGGTACAAATATTTGGGGGTTTGAACGTTTTCAAAGCTACATTTATTTTTGGGCTTCTAACGGACTAATTCGAGGCTAAGAATAATTAGAAAGTAATCAATTATGAACGAATCTTGGGGCTATGTTTTACTAGGGCAACTAGTGCGTGGGTACATGAAAATCAACTTCAAATATTAGCTAAAGCATGCGTGGGTAGGCTAGGTCAGGGATTTTGATACTAGCCTTTCAATAAAGTACCAAACTATCACCCACAAATTCTTTCGAATACCTCGTGGGTGTGGTCAACCAATCATCACCAAGCCTCAATTGGGCATCTCTATTTCTAGGAAGATGCCCAAGATATAAAAATTCCACAATTTATCCGTATTTCTAAGACAATAAAAAGGGAAAAACTATTATCTATCTTATTGTTCACAAATGCTAATGTCACCTATATCTCTCTTTCAAGGATAATGTAGGATCTAGACTACCCACATCTCTCTTTCAAGGATGATGTGGGGTTTAGGAAAATTGAGGCTTTCACTAACAAATTCCATTTTATAATCAAATATTTGTGAAACCCAACAACATTAACTAAGAATTAAATCTAACAGTCACAACCCACAAATACTTGCACCCTATTCAAACATAACCCCAAGAAGAAGAACTAGCAACTCATAAAGATAATAAACAAAAATATACAAAAATCTCTATCAATTTGATCCATGAAAAATAAAGAGAATGCAAACCACATTTTAAATTCAAATGAATCCTCAATGGGATTTGTCAATTCTTCACTTAGTAGTCACTCTAATATTTTCTTATCTCAAGATTAGTATAAATTTTTCTCCAAGCTCCAAGTGATAAAACCCTAGAAACTAAGATGAAGAATAAGGATAGGATGTAATATAAAAGATGGATGAAAAATGAGCTAAAAACCCTATTTAAGCCCCAATTCCATATTTGCCAAATATTACAAAAATGCCCTTGAAACTTTTCCGCTTTACTGCGATCACCATCCCTTGATTACGATCGCGATACCGCGATCGTGGTAGTCATATCATAATCACCCTTCGATTGACTGATCGTGATCACGACCCTTAGTCTACGATCGCGGTAACTGAGGGTCGACTCCTGAGCCTGCATTTCAATTTTTCTTCTTTTTGCTCATATTTATTCTCTTTGACCTTCTTCTTAGCTCATTTTTATCAAGTTTCCTTGCTCATCTTCTCATTTCACTTTTACCTACACAAGTGAACATTAAGTAAGAAAGTAACAATGAATCAACGGAAAAACATGATAATTTAGGCTTAAAAGGTGCTAGTAAGTTATCAAATTGATGACTTATAACACCACCAAATTTAAACTTTTGCTTGTACACAAGCAAATGAGGATAATTTAATAAGATGTGGTTTTAACTCAATCTCACCCAAAGAAAAGCTATACTAAGAAAATAATCTAACGAAGCTCTACAAAGACTTTCCAAACATGCCATGGAAATAAGTAAACCAAATTTTTTCAATAAGCACATATTTATGAAGCAAGGATGCAAGTTTGTATCAAATGAACCTTTCAAATCAACAAATCATATTAAGAGGAGACACAAAATCTTCAAAGATCGTCTCAATCTTCACGATGTAACTTACTTCACCCATTTACCCAAAGTGATAGTAAGACTTCGCCCTTTACCCAAAAGTATCGATGTCACTCACATGCAAGAGTTAGCTCCACACACAAAAAATAATTAAATTTCTAATGGAGCTCTAATAATAAAAGAATTCTCACTCACTTTCGTAAAGAAATTCAAGTGCAATGAGTAGAACCATAGGCTTGCCCTTTGTTTTTTTCAGAACCATAGGCTTGCCCTTTGTGTTTTTCTCTACTAATGTAGATTTACCTAGTTTGGAATCACCAAGGTCTTGTGGGTCAAGATGAAGGTTTAAGGTGCGGGAAGGAATATATATGGATCAAGTGACTAAAATACCTCCTTCAATGCAATTCCTCAACCCCTTCTACCCCAAAATTTTCAAACTATCCACCTTATTCTCCTTCAAATCATTTCTCATATTTCCCTACCTTTTTTATTAGCATTTACAAAATAATTCAAAGCCACCATTTTATTTCTTCATTTCTTTGGCTTTTTCAAGAGACTTTCTAACTTTAAGCGCTTCTTAGCCCCCTTATTTGCCTTTTTTCTCTTCATATTCTATGAGCTAGGCTGTACAACTTTACCATCAAGTATGTCTCTTGTCTCTTAAGCACATGATTTGACCACCATACATACACCTTTCTTTGCTCATCTTAGCACATCACATTAATCTCCCCCATACTTGGAGTTTGAACCACCTATACATTATTCTGCCAACTACAAAAACCCTCCAAACTTAGGCTTTCGCCTACATTTCATTACTTTGAATTATTTTATGCATAAAAGGAGGTTAAGTGCCAAAAGGAAGATTTTAAAAGGGGTTAGTTGTTTTAGCAAGGTTATCATTACAAAAATAAAGAAAAATGAGAAAAAAGGCTCAAAGGGGCTAACTAAGGAAATATGTTAGGCTCAAAGAGGCTAACAAGGAAACAATGTTAAGGTGGGAATTCGCCTATGTGATAGGTCAAAAATGGCCCCGGGTCATTCTCCAAACCAAGCTTGTCTAGAATTTTGCTTTGAAAACACCCAGGGCAAGTTCTAGACTACACATATGTACAAGAATTATTCAAAAATCTCACCACACATGGGATCGTACTCATAGAGTAAAAAGTTAATTTGCCAACCAATTTGAGCTTAATAAGTTACTCCAAGTCAAGGACTCATCCAAAGAGAGAGACGAAAATTGAATTTAATGGTCTAATTCAAAAGAAAGCTCAAAAATATCCTTGATCATTTTCACAAAGAAAACTATAATTTTTGGGGTTTTTCAAAATCATTTCATTTCTTACCAATATCATTTTGAAAGCATTTTTGAACTTTTGCCTCTTCCTAAACAATTAAAGAAAAACTTAGGGGAACGAATGGCAACATTATCATTAAAATTCTTGGGATTCTTTCCTCACAACTTCAAATATCACCCATTTAGATCATAAAACACTCATAACACCAATAGAAACACAAACGACCCTATATCCTTAAGAATGTCATCACCCAATCTATCATATGGCAAAGCAAGTATTGATGTCTTGTTTACCATAGGCACAACATTCTTCTATAATTTTAACCAAAGACCACCGGTTATTCCATATTCAAGGCCAATTGGACTCAAAGCTATGCTCCAAAAATGATCACATAATGTCCTAAGAAAGTTCACATTAACCTTTACAAGCATATAAGACATTTTTCTCTTATTGACATTTTAACAAATATGCGGTGTGCATGAAAAGTAAGAACTTAAATAGATAGATCACATGTGAACAAGCCCAATGCCCCAATTCATCATCAAACACAGCAGTTGTAATCATACTAACCCAATTAAATCACCCACCACTCAATTAAGCAAACAAACCTTAAGTGGGTATTTCATCAAATACATGGTGTGCACTAGTGTATGAAAACAGGAATATTGCAATTTAGCATTTAAGACAAGGCAGACATTCAAAAATCCTCATCCCAACAACCACATTCTACGAAATTAAGCTCAAATGAATTAAATTCAAACCAAAACAAACCATGGAATATGATCATCATTTGTATTTTAAAGATCAAACCTTGTAAGATTACATAAGAGAGGAAAGTAATGAAAAGAAAGTCCAATATACTTATTCGGGGTTTCATTCTTGAGGTACCCATTCTAACTTGTGCTATCACCTACAAACACCTCAAAACAAGCTAAAAATTGAACCAAATACATTAGAAAACATCAAGAAAAATTTCTTGGGTTGCCTTCCAAGAAGCACCTTAGTTAAAGTTGCGGCACGACATCTTTTGACTATTATTTATGTCTCCATTTAGATGATTTAAATCGGTGGCCCAACTTTAGATCAATACATCTTTGAGGTACTTTGGGCAAATGTGAGGACGCAGTGAAACATTTTCTATCTCGCCACTTTAAAGACTTGAACCTTTTACCTAACTTCACATTAAACTTTTGAATAGGCTCGTTGGGTATTGGTGAGAGCATCAAAGACCAACTTGTCAAACATTGGATTTTTCACTTACTGTCCATCAAGTGAGGGATGCTATTTCTCCCTTTTTGAATGAAAAACTTCAAAATATAAGTATTTTGTACCTCAATTCCCAAGTTCATTATTTGCTTAGGTGGTTTGACTTTTATCACATCCACCAAGCATAATGTCAAAAAATGGTGGGACTGAGGTCGTCTTCTCAATTTTAAAGTTGTATTCTTATTTGCATTCTCACCTCAAAATGAACTAAAGCCTTCACAAAGGATTTTCTTGGATTTTTCTTTTGACTCTAGTACCATTTCCTCAATCTCGGCATCTTTCACTATTTTTAGTTTAGTTGGTTAGCAAATTATCAAGAATTCTTCGACATAAAGATCACCATCAACCACATGGCTTGATATCTCTTCTTGATCAACCTTAATTTGATAATTGGGCATATTCATGGTATTGAAAGATTGGTCTCCTTACCTATTTTTTTTATCTTGTTAATCTCATTCCAAATGCCACATTGGATTGATGCAAGTGGTACACATCCTCCTCCATTGTAGTTACCCTATCCAAAAGAGTTTGAAGCATTGCTTTGACACCATTATATCCAGCACATTATTCTTCCTTTATCCCATCATGAGACCTATCAAACTCATAAGAAGAACCAATATTTTGGTCAACATAACGAGGGGAGGGGTCATTTGGGCAATCATTCTATTGTCCATCTGACTGCCACACAATGAATAATCATACTCCTGATAGGAGTGAGATGGTGCACATATTTTTTTCGAGAAACATATCTATAATCTCACCAAAAATGGATTCCATCACAATATGGACATGGATCATCAAGATAAAATTTCCAACCACCAAACTCACAATCACCCTAAGATGCCATAGTAACAAGCAAACAAAAACAAAAATCTACCGAACACAAGAAATAAAAGAAAATCACAAACAAATATTTACAACTTCGAATCCAAGAAAGTAAGCTAAATTTCAAACTAACTCAATACACCAAATTGTTTCCCAGCAACAACACCATTTTTGATAACACTCAACTCATATGTCAATTTAAGTGTAAGCGATCGTCGTCAATATAATTACCCAACTTTGAGTCGGGTTTGAATCCATGAGAAATAATGTGAGTGGTGATCGACTAAGTTCAAAATGAAATTTAATTGTTAGATTCAAACCTAGGTTACAAATATTTAGGGGTTTGAATGTTTTCAAAGCTATACTTATTTTTGGGCTTCTAACAGACTAATTTGAGGCTAAGAATAATTTGAGCGTAATCAATTATGAATGGATCTTGGGGATATGTTTAACTAGGGGAAACTAGTGCGTAGGTACATGAAAATCAACTTCAAATATTAGCTAAAGCATGCATGGGTAGGCTACATTAGGGATTTTGATACTAGCCTTTCAGTAAAGTACAAAACTATCACCCACGTATTCTTTCAAATACCTCGTGGGTGTGGTCAACCAATCCTCACCAAGCCTCAATTGGGCATCCCTATTTCTAGGAAGATGCCCAAGATATAGCAATTTCACAATTTATCCTTATTTCTAAGATAATAAAAAGAGAATAAATATTATTTATCTTATTGTTCACAAATGCTCGTGTCACCTACATCCCTCTTTCAAGGATAATGTAGGATCTAGACTACCCACATCCCTCTTTCAAGGATGATGAGGGGTTTAGGAATATTGAGGCTTTTACTAACAAATTCCATTTTATAATCAAACATTTGTGAAACCCAACAACATTAACTAAGAATTAAAGCTAACAATCACAATCCACACACACTTGCACCCTATTCAAACATAATCCCAAGAGGAAGAACTAGCAACTCATAAAGATAATAAACAAAAATATACTAAAATTTCCATCAATTTGATCCATGAAAAATAAAGAGAATGCAAGACACACTTTAAATTCCAATGAATCCTCAATAGGATTTGCCAATTCTTCACTTAGGAGTCACTCTAATGTCTTCTTATCTAATGATTAGTACAAATTTTGCTCCAAGATCCAAGTTATAATACCCTAGAAACTAAGATTAATAACAAGGATAGGATGTAAGATAAAAAATGGATGATAAATGAGCTCAAAACCCCTATTTTAGCCTCAATTCCTTATTTTCCAAATAATACAAAAATACCCTTGAAACTTTTCAACTCTACCGCGATCGCCATATCTTGTCTATCGTGATTGCGGTAGTCACATCGTGATCACTTGTTGGTTAACTTGTTGACTGATCGTGATTGTGACCCTCAGTCCGTGATCTCGGTAACTGAGGGTCGACTCCTAGGCCTGTATTTTAGCTTTTGTTCTTTTTGCTCACATTTTTTCTCTTTTACCTTCTCCTTAGCTCTTTTTTATCAAGTTTTCTTGCTCATCCTATCATTTCACTTTTACCAATATTATTGAGCATTAAGTAAGAAACTAACAATGAATCAATGAAAAAACATGATAATTTAGGTTTAAAATGTGCTAGTAAGTGGTCAAATTGACAACTTATCACTAAGACTGAGAAAACTTGGTTCTCAAGGCTATAAAATAAATTACCAGCTCTGAAGAAGGGAGAACAACCTATATAGCCGAGAGGGTCCTCAAAGTTCTGAGAAAGTCAGGGGCTTTATTAAAAGGAAGAGAAGCTGCCAGGAGATCTAAGAAAAGTGAAAGAGATGACACTTATCACAAGTGTGATAGACTTGGGCACTTTATTAAGGATTGCCCTATGCACTAGAAAGAATATAACGAGCATTCTAGGTAAGCAGCTAATAAAGAGAAAGGAAAGGGTCAGGTTCAAGAAAAAGGTGAAACAGACAGGATTGTGAGCCATGTACTAGCAGTCTACTAGGGTGACTCTTCTAACAACTCGAATAATCCAAAGCAAGTAAATGATGTTTCCATACTAGTAATGGAAGATAATGTGTCAATATGTGACTCACTGATTGCCATAATCACTGATAGTGACAGAGATAGTGATAATTCAGTCACTTTTCTTAACATTAAAGACAATCTAAAAAATTACTATCTGAGTAAGCTGAGATCCCTTGCATCTGTGCTGATTGACTCCCTGAATGATCTGGCCAAAGGCAAAGAAAATCTAAAGAACGCTATGGAAAAATGTGAGGAAGAGGTAATTGAAATGTTCACTCAAATGGAGAGGGTCACAAATGAGAAGGAAAGGTTGAAAGAAGAATTAGCTAAATATGAAGAAAAAGTAGTAGAACTGAGTGTACAAGTGGATAGCAATAAGACACTTGTAAGATCCTTAATAATGAAAATGATCGACTGAAGAAGAAACTAAATGAGGTTTCAAAACTGGATTTCAAAGGTAAGGATGAAGAAAGCAAACTTAGTTTTAGATAGAGAAAGAGCTGAATCATGTCAAGGTTTATTTATCTACCTTAATTGATAGAAATTCTATTCTTAAGGAGGAACTAACTAATATGTAGACCAAAATTGAGAAATCTCTCAAGTGGATTAACCATTCACAAGTCATGGCAAATTCTCATAGCCAAAAGGATGGTCACAGTTCCTCAGTCAAACTCACATGGAGTAAAAATATTATCTCTTATTCACATTATGGGAGGATGACCATTTCAAAGACAAGTGCTCCTCCAAGAATGCTGCCTTAAAGGATAGAGAAGCTCCATAATTCTCAAAAGGAGGAAACAGAGATTGCCAAGCTAGACAAAGAGAAGGTTAATATCACATTTGTCATCTTTTTGGGAACTCAAACTCAAGTGGATTCCCAAAGCTGACAATTAAGAAATCATATAAAAAAAGGCAAGAGGGAGTAATAACTAAGCTGATGATGTCAGTTACTTAGACACATGAAAGAAAAGTTGAAGAATGCCTCTTGCTAAAAGTGAAGACATGCCTCATAAATAATCATATCATGATAATAAGAGGAGAGAACTGACCAGGTAATAATTGAGAGAAAAGTTGTTCGGGATCCACACGAATGGAGGAGACACTCATGACCCCCACTCATACATATGAGTTGGTAAGCAGGTATCTGGGTAGAATAACGTCTTATGTGTCTAATCAAGTCTCATATCCTTGTAGATATACACCAATGTCAAGAAAAGATATGAACAGAGTAGTGAAACATCAAAAGTCACAGGATCTTAACATTGTCTTGGGACCAGGTCCCTAATCAGGTTAGTAAAATTTGATACTCTTAAATAATGACTATTTTAAATATTAATAATTGTGCTGAATCATTCTTCCGCCTTCTGAAAAGGCTGCCACTCGCACTTTAAACTCAAGAGACACATCCATTTGACCAGACATGTCCCATCAGACACTTTATATCCTTCAATAACGATCGTTCCTTTGTTCCATATATAAAGTTTAAAATTAGAACAAAATTCCTTCTTACCTTAAACCTCTCTCTTTCCAAGATCTCATTAGTTCCCTAACGGATCAAAAACCCTACTTTTCTCATACCTCTCTGAATTACCCACTTTAAAAGAAGGCATTCAAGATTTGTTTTAGCCATGAGAAAAATAATAGGAGATCTAAGACTCCCAGCCTTAAGCACCAAGCCACCAAATGGGAACCTTCCTCAGACAACAAAGATAGTGAAGTAGAACATACATTTAAAGGAACTAGTGACTATAAAGATGAGTCACTTGAGTCAAACCTTGTGAAGTATTCTATTGATACAAAGTAAACAAGAGGAAAACAGAGGAAATATTCGGGAAAAAGAGAAAGGAGCCTTTGGTTTTGAAAGAAAATCTAGTAGCCTACTCTATTGGTAAAAGAAAAGATCAAACCAAGCTATTATCAAGGAATCATGTTTTGTCGCATCCTTGTCTAGAAAGGAGAGGCTTGATCTTCTTAAGAATCAGGAAGTTCTTGGTGAAAGAACATTTGACCCTGCAGTGACCAATACACAAAAAATGAGAGAGCTACTAGAGATGATGATTTTTCAAAATTAGGAACACTTATTTTACTTTGGTGTATATTATATATATGAGGAGGAGGTGAAGGTATTTTACTATGACTTAAAAATCTCTTTTGATGGCTCATATCTGACATCTCAAGTAAATGATGTAGATATGGCACTGGATAAACAAACACTTTTAAAATCTTCGGTGTTCCAGTTGTGGGAATTAAGTCCATCAAGAAAGAAAAGGGATTTCGTGAGTTTTTAAAACTTTGTAGCGTTAAAGATTTCAACAATAGGACTATCGGGAGAGAATTTATGCTATTTTTTGAACTTATGAAGGGAGCACTACTCCATAGGTCAAACAAGGAGACTAATCCTACAGGGGCTAATTTGTTCATAATAGAGGTACTATTTAAATATAAAAGGATTAACTTACTGACCATTGTTATGGAACATATGCACTCTGTCATCAATGCTAATATTTTAAGGTGTGGGCACCCTTATGGGTTTTGGATGAATAAGGTGTTTGCATATTTTAACATTGAGTGTGGAAATGTAAAAGATGATCTAATGAAGGAGGTGTTGGAAATTTTAGCTTTTAAGGAGAATAAACTTGTGGATGACATCTTAGATTAGTAGATATGCCTAAAGAAAGAAATAGACACTCTAACTACTCTTCTTACTCTATGCGACACAGAGATGGATATGTTGAAGGCTGCTCTAGATGAAAATAAAGAAAGAATATTCTTAGGAAAGAAATTTTGTGCTACAAATGCTACCATGCAGGAAAGAGTGGAGGAGTTGGAAACTATGATCTTTTTTCTTGAAGCTCCTCTCTGAATTATGTCGTACCTTGTTTTAATTTTTTCCTCATAGTTATCTCCTCTAGTCTTAATTTTTTTGATTCTTATTCCTATTTTGGGAAAGAATTGATCTTGATTTTTTTTGGTAAATAATTGGCATAGCTGTTTAAACATTTTTTAGTTATTATTTTTGTATGTTGTTTCTGGTACTATTTGATGTATGAATGGCTAACTTATCTCTTTGTTCTATCATTTCTCATGTTTATAGCTAATTCTCTCTTGCTTATGTTAGTGTTGCCTCAATGACCATGAATTACAATGTATGACTTATCTATGCCTGGTTTACTGTATAACCATTTTAATGATGTCAAAAGGGGCAAATTAAATTGATATATAGATATACAACTGTGGTGTATGTAGATATGTAGAGTTGTAATGTGATATATTCAGTTGTGGTGTATGTAGATATGTAGAGTTGTAATGTAATATGTAGATAATATAGTTGTGATGTATGTAGATGTGGGTTGTGCTAATACAGATAGGGGTCCTCTTATTCAAGGGTAACCTAAATACTCATCGATAGGGATGAATAAGGTGTAGGATTCCTGCATTCTTATAGGCATTAGTGATTGGGGAATTGGTTGGGCACATTGGTCCGACATGTGACCTTGTGGCTTATGTTGTGTTGCTTAGGTGCAGGCTGTACTGTGTAAAAGTTGATTTGAGATGCTAAGTATGCTGATCTGTTTGTATAGGTTTATCATAATCAAAAAGAAGAAATTGAAATTTTTAAGTACTTAGTTTTGACGATTGGCAAATTCATGGTTTGGGACCTGTTCCCTGAAGTCCTTATTGTGATGACAAAGGTCCTCTACGTATTAGGGAGCATCTTGGGCTTACCTATCACTATCACATTCAACTTTCTAACTGACACAGTACAAAAGTTGGAGAAATGTTTGTAAGACCCTACAAAAAATTCTTAGCTTAATTCAATCCTTTAAGCTTGTTCAGAGCGTTCCAGACTTAGAAAATTCTAGCTAAGTATTTAGACTTAGTGTTATTTTAGCCTTTGAAAGTTGGAAATCTTATTTGGCGACCTTTACGTCCATTAAATATTAATATTTGAGTTAATTCATGATCAGGAATGTCAATAGGTGTTCCCGGACAAGTTTTAGATTTTTCGGACTTTGATTGAAACACCTTTGGAATCCTAAACCAGTAATCAATGCGATCTTGGTGTGTCTCATTGACTATCGCATTGATAAATATTTTCCTAGCTCCCAGCATCCAATTCCAGTGAACCGATGCAGACTCAACATGATGTGATATGCTGGCTATCGCATCGATGCCAATGACATGGTGCGTCAGCCTGTGCGTCGATGATTCAATTTATAGTCTTAAAAAGCTACATCCTCAGGGTTAATTAAGTCTTTTTCCCACGCTTTTCAACCCCCATAGCATGAAATTTAGCCCACTTTTAGCAAAATATAATCACTCTTTCACAAATTTCTCAAGATCAAAATCCCTAGGTGAATTAAATTCAAATTCAAGGCTCAAGATTCCACCATTAATTTTTAGAATTCACCAACTAAGGTGTGTGAAGTGTTCATCCAAGGGTTCCTTCCATACTTGGAGTCCAAGAAACTCTTTTAAAGCTCATGTAGAGTGATTTCATGATTTCCATAATTTGAATTAAATTGTATTCACGATTATTACTTAATTGGGTTTGTATTTTATGATTTATTACAAGATTCATATAGAGTTAATTGATAAATATGCTTTATTATGTGAATTCATATTGAAACTCTTGGAATTGTGTAGTTGGAATTGAATCACGATGCCTACATATTGTTTTAGTATTATGTGCATATATTATGCCCCAAAGTGTTTGATGAATTGTCCATGTGAGTTGAATAGTGAAATTATATCATGTTAGCATGTATGCAAGTTCATGCCATGCAAGTGTTTGCTTGAATGCCCAAATGAATGAATGACGACTAAGTAGTTAGTTATGCCATGTCTTTTAAGCTTATGCTATCGAGTCTTGGGGGTATTTAATATCTGACAATTTAGCTGCTTGTCTAGAGCCATGGTCAATATCAGAGTAGAATCCATCATGTCTCGATCAGTAAAATTTAGTTAGTTATAGAACTTAGGAAAAACTCAGTGAACTTAGAATTAGTACAACTTAGTTCAGTAAAATTAGTTCAGTTCAGTTATACAATATGATCAGTAATAGTTCAGTCTAGCCTAGTACAATTTAGAATTCTGTCCAGTGTCAATTTAGTTGGGAGTAGGATTCAGCACCGAGTGAACCTAAGGATGTGACTCACCTTCCAGTAGAGAGTGAAATCCTTAGAAGCAGTCCTTGCATTCCAGAACTACGTAGCCAGCAAGGTTGGGACATCAACCTACCAGTTGAGGGTTGATGAGGTGATCTACCTACCAGTTGAGGGTACCATCATTCTCGTTCAGAGCACCTACCAGATGAGGGTGACTCAGCACTTGTCTTTACCTATGGCACGGTATTTACACCCTTCCAACTGAGGTTACAGGTTGGACCCCAAATCAGTTAGAGAAAGGGCATATCAGTTAGATGATTGCTTCCTATAGTCTCAGTTTTAGATTCAGTCTCAATATGGTACTCAATTCAGTTCCGCAGATTTAGGACTTCCAGACACAGTCACTCAGCTCAGTATGGGACTCAATATAGTTCAACCAAATCAAGACCATAAGATATAGTCATTAATTTACTAGTAATTTAGTATCAGTATACTCGGATATCGGTTAATCAGTATTCAAATTCAGTAGTCAGTGTTTGTACGATCTCAGTACAGTTTACATATTCATGCATGTACTTTCATTCAGTCATACACATGATATTCATATAGTATTGTTCAAGTATATGAACCCATGTATTTCAGCCTACCTTACTAAGCATACCATTACATTCAAAGTACTGACATATGTTTTTCTTTTATTCTATGATATCTTATATCATAGGTTCAGACATACGGGCTCCCGAGCATCCTTAGCAGTTCAAATTCTCAGCATACAGAGTTAGTGGTGAGTCCTTATAGTTTGAGGATGTGATTATTTATTTTAGTATCTCAGTTCATTTTCAGTAGTCGGAGTTAGTTGGGGACTAGTCCCATCAAGTCCACAACTCAGATAGCTTAGAGGCTTTTTAGACTAGAGTATTTCTAGACAGTTGTTCAGTTTTCAGTATTGATGTTCATTTTTGGTATTGTGATACCATATTCAGTATTATTTATGGTATTAAACCTTATGGCTAGTTTTTCACCTATTTTCTGTATATTTATCATATTATTATTCAGTTATTGAAGTGGGTACCAGTCATGGGTTAGCTTGAGGTCCTTCGAGATTGTGAGTACCGTATAGCACCTGGGGTATAAACTCGGGGAATTACAAACTTGGTATCAGATACTAAAGTTCAACAGAGTCCTAGGAAGTCTGAAATCCACATCTAGTAGAGTCTTATGCATGAATATGTTGCGCACCATACTTATGGACATGAGGCTATGAGATGTTTTAGGAAAAGTTTCCCTTTTTTCAGTATTCATGTCGTGCGAGTAAGCATGCACTCCAGTTAAACTCTCAGTCTAATCCTCTTTCTTCTATTTACAAAAATATGCCTCCAAAGAGGACTAAAAGAAGAGAAAAAGAAGACCAGCCAGAACCCTAGCCCGTCCAGCCAGATCCACTAGACGAACACGTCTCCTACACTGAGTTCAGAGAAATATTCTCTACCCTAGCTCATTATATGGCAGCCCAGAATAAATGCTCAGCTACTGTTTTGGCCAACCCAGTGGCCAATACTGCTACTGCCGGGATTAAAAAGTTCACCCAAATGAACCCTTCATTGTTTATCGGGTCTAAGTCAGATGAGAAACCTTAAGAATTTCTTGATCAGGTGCAGAAAGTCATTGATATTATAGGGGTGGCCATGGTTGAGAGTGCTGAGTTGGCCGCATATCAGTTGCAAGATGTGGCTCACTCATGGTTTAAATAGTAGAAAGCAAAAAAGGTCATAGATGCAAGGCCCATAGAGTAGGAGGAGTTTGCCCTTGCTTTTCTGGATAGGTTCTTCCCACTAGAGTTGAGGGAAGCAAAGGTGTCAAAATTTGTCAATCTGAAGTTGGGAAATATGACAGTGAAAGAGTATTCTCTCAAGTTTACTTAATTAGCTAGATATGCTCCTCATGTGGTGGTAGACAACAGATCCCAAATGAGTAAGTTTGTGTCAGGGGTGTCTAGCAGCGTGGTTAAAGAGTATAGGACCACAATGATTATTAAGGAGATGGACATATCCAGGCTCATGGTCCATGCTCAGCAGATAGAGGAGGCTAAGAATAAAGAGAATAATAGGGAGAACAAGAGAGAAGGAATAGGTAGTTTCAACTTTACTCAGCCTAAGTTAGAAAGTGGAAATCATTCTCAGTTCTACTCAAAATCCTTAGTTCCAGCTCTGTCCTCAGCCAACGCTCCTATGCCAAAATTCAGAGATGGTAATAGGGATAGGGCACCAGGCCCTAAACCCCAGGGCAGTGTTAGCAGTGGTCGAACCAATCCCCTTTGTTAGAAGTATGGTAAAAACCACCAGGGTATCTATAGAGTAGACAACGATATATGTTTTGGGTGTAGAAAATCAGGCCACAGAGTTAGAAATTGTCCCCAGTCAGGTTCTCAGGGTCAGAATAACCGTCCCTTAGCTAAGTACAGTCACCCAAATTAGTAGGGTGCCACTTCCAGTGCCACTAGTGGGCAACGTCCAAAAAAACTCTATGCTCTTCAGTCCCGACAAGATCAGGAGTGTTCACCTGATGTAGTCATTGGTACACTACAAGTTTTCCATTTGCATATTTATGCTTTGCTAGATCCAGGAGCTTTTTTGTTCTTTGTTACTCCATATATAGCAGTTGATTTTGGAGTCAGTTCTGAAATTCTAGCAGAGCCTTTCTCAGTCTCTACCCTAGTAGGTATATCCATCATAGCCAGGTGGGTATACAAGAACTGCTCAGTTATAATATCTCTGAAAGTCACTTTAATAGATTTAGTTGAATTAGAGATGACTAATTTTGATGTCATTCTCAGTATAGATTGGCTTCATTCCTGCTATGCCTTAGTCGACTACAGAAATAGAATTGTCTAGTTTTAGTTTTTGAATGAACCCATCCTAAAGTGGAGGGGTAGTACTCATCACTTAGGGGTCAGCTTGTTTCTTATCTTTGATCTAAAAAAATGATATCTAAGGGATGTGTCTACCATCTCGTTTTAGTTCAGGACTCTAGTTCAGAAACCCCTACTCTTGAGTAAGTGTCAGTAGCATGTGAATTCCCAGATGTGTTTCTCGAAGATCTTTCTAGAGTTCCTCCCGAAAGAAAAATTGATTTTAGAATCAATCTTCTTCCAGATACTCAACCCATATCTATCCCGCCATACAGAATGGATCTAGTAGAACTCAGTGAATCAAAAGAGCAGTTAAAGGATCTCCTAGATAAGGGATTCATCAGACCTAGTGTGTTCCCGTTAGGTGCACCAATTTTTATTCGTGTGTAAGAAGGACGATTCTCTTAGAATGTGTATTGACTACCATCAGTTAAATAAAGTCACAATCAAGAAAAAGTATCCACTTCCTAGAATCGATGACTTATTTGACCAACTTCAGGGTTCCAGTTACTTTTTTAAGATAGACCTCAGATCACGCTATCATCAGCTCAGAGTCAGGGAGTGTGACATCTCAAAAATAGCTTAAGAACTCGGTATGGTCACTTCAAATTCTTAGTCATGTCCTTTGGTCTTACCAATGCTCCAGTAGCCTTCATGGACTTGATGAACCGTGTGTTCAAGCAGTACTTGGAAATATTTATCACAGTCTTCATAGATGACATTCTTGTCTACTCCCGTAGTGAACATGTTCATGTAGACCATCTCAGAACAGTATTACAGACTCTTAGAAATCATCAGTTATTCGCCAAATTTAGTTAGTGCAAATTTTGGCTAAGGTCAGTAACTTTCCTTGGCCATATCATTTTCGGTGATGGCATTAGGGTTGTTCCCCAAAAGACTGAAGCAGTAAAAAACTAGCCCAGACCTATCTCTCCTTCATATATCAAGAGTTTATTGGGCTTGGATGGCTATTACCAAAGGTTTGTTGAGGGATTTTATCTATTGCACCCCTTATGTCCAGACTGACTTATAAAAAGGTCAAATTTCAGTGGTTAGATTTTTGTGAGAAGAGTTTTCAGGAGTTAAAGACTAGACTCACTACAGCTCCAGTGTTGACCTTACCAGATGGTTCAAATGGCTTTGTTGTGTATTGTGATGCTTCCAGAGTCAGTTTGGGGTGTGTTCTGATCCAGAGAGGTAAGTTCATAGCCTACGCCTCTAGATAGCTTAAAACCCATAAAACGAATTACTCTACTCATGATCTTGAACTAATAGCAGTAATGTTTGCCTTAAAGATTTGGAAGTACTATTTGTATGGAGTTTCTGTAGATGTGTTTACAAACCACAAGAGCCTGCAGTATGTATTCTCTCAGAAAGATCTAAATCTCCATCAAAGAAGGTGGTTGGAGTTATTAAAAGACTACGATATGAGTGTCCTGTATCATTCGAGCAAGGCCAATGTAGTGACCAATGCTCTCAGTAGAATGTCTATGGGTAGTATTGCTCATGTTGAGGACAGTAAGAAGAATTTAGCTTAGGAAATTTATCATCTAGCCCGACTAGGTATCCGCTTAGTCGATTCAGCAGAAGGTAGTGTATGGGTGCAGAGTAGTTTAGAATCATCCCTAGTTTCTAAAGTGAATTAAAAGTAGGATATGGATCTCAGTCTAGTCAAGTTGAAAGAATCAGTTAGAGATCAGAAGGTAGAGGTTTTCTCCCAAGAAGGAGATGGTGTTTTGCATTGTTAAGGTTGACTATGTATGCCAGGTGTAGATGACTTGAGGTAGCAAATTCTTGTAGAAGCGCATGGTGTGCTCTACTTTATTCATCTAGGGGCCACTAAGATGTACCTTGATTTGTAGGAGATCTGTTATTGGAGTGGGATAAAGAGAGATATTGCAGAGTTTATGGCTAAGTGCTCGACATGTCAGCAAGTTAAGATTGAGCATTAGAATCCTAGTGGGTTCATACAGGAGTTCAGTATTCCCACCTAGAAATAGGAAGAAGTGAACATGGACTTTGTGACGGGATTGCCTCGTACTCGTCATCAGCATGATTCAGTTTGGGTCATTGTAGACAGGATGACCAAATCAGCTCATTTTCTACCATACCTCTTACTCAGCCAAGGATTACGCCAAACTCTATATCAGGGACTTGGTCAGATTACATGGTGTTCTGCTGCCACTATCTCAGATAGAGGTACCTAGTTCAACTCTCATTTCTGGTAAGCATTCTAAAAAGGTCTTGGTACTCAAGTTCACCTCAGTACAACCTTTTATCCTCAGACAAATGGTCAAGCAGAAAGGGACATTCAGACTTTAGATGATATGCTACGAGTATGTACGATAGACTTTAAAGGTAGTTGGGATGACCACTTGTCTTTAATTGAGTTTGCATACAACAATAGTTATCATTCCAGTATTCAGATGGCTTCATTTGAGGCACTTTATGGAAGGAGGTGTAGATCTTCTATTGGTTGGTTTGAAGTGGGTGAGCCTGCAATTGTAGGGACTAACTTAGTATTTGATACCTTAGAGAAAGTTTAGTTGATCAGGGGAAGGCTTAAGACAACTAAGAGCTAAAAGAAATCGTACGCTAATGTGCACAGAAAGGATCTCGAGTTTGAGATTGGTGACTATATGTACTTGAAAATATATCCTATGAAAGGAGTGAAGCGGTTTGGTAAGAAGGGGAAACTCAGTCCCTGATATGTCCTTACTAAATTCTCAGCCATTTCGAAAAGGTAGCTTACGAGCTTGAGTTGCCTTTAGATCTATCTTTAGTCTATCCAGTGTTTTATGTCTCCTTGATAAGGAAAGCATAGGTGATCCATCAGCTGTAGTCCCCATAGAGGGCATAGATGTTCAGAATATCCTCTCTTACGAAGAGATTCCAGTTGAAATCCTTGATTATCTGATTCACAGATTGAGGAACAAAAAAGTCCCTCTAGTCAAAGTTCTTTGGCAGAATTAGTCCATTGAGGGAGCTACTTGGGAAGCAGATGCAGATATGCGGACCAAGTATTCTCACCTCTTCTTTGCAAACTCAGATTCAGCTCAAGGTAATAATTCTCCTTAAGCTTATTCAGTTTCATGCTCAGATTTTCCATTATAAACTTGTTATGAGTTACCATTGCATATCCAGTCATATATTTAGGAGTCAGTTCAGTCATGTACTAATGCATCAGATATGCATGTTCAGTATGAAATTCAGTATGTCAGTAATGACAATCAGATAATCATGCTTCAGATGTTTATGTTCAGTAAGTAAGTTTAGTCTACCAGTATTCTTAGCTTTAGTCAGTCTCATTCGAGGATGAATGTTCCCAAGAGAGAGATAATGTAAGACCCTGTAAAAAATTCTTAGCTCAATTAAGTTCTTTAAGCTTGTTAAGGGGGTCCCAGACTTAGAAAATTCTAGCTAAGTATTCAGACTTAGTGTTATTTTAGCCTTCAAAAGTTGATAATATTATTCATGACCTTTACGTCCATTAAATGTTGATATTTGAGTTAATTCATGATTAGGAATGCCAATGGTGTTTCCGAACAAGTTTTTGATTTTTTTTGGACTTCGATTAAAGCATATTTGGAATCTTAAACCAGTGAATCAGCGCAATCTTGCCACGTCAAATGTCAATTAATCAGTATTCAGATTCAGCATTCAGTGTTAGTACGATCTCAATACATTTTACATATTCATCCATGTACCCTCATTCAGTCATACTCATGATATTCAGATAGTATTGTCCATGCATATGAATCCATGCATGTCAGCCCACCTCACTGAGCATACTAATACATTTAAAGTACTGACACATACTTTTCTTTTGCACTATGATATCTAATATCATAGGTTCAGACACGGGCCCCCGAGCATCCTTAGTAGTTCAGATTCTCAGCATACAGAGTTAGTGGTGAGTCCTCATAGTTTGAGGACGTTATTATTTATTTTAGCATTTTAATTTATTTTCAGTAGTTGGAGTTAGTTGGGGACTTTTCCCATTAATTCCACAGCTCAGACAACTTAGAGGTTTTTTAGACTATAGTATTTCCAGACAATTGTTCAGTTTTCAGTATTGATGTTTAGTTTTGGTATTGTGATACCATATTTAATATTATTTACAGTATTAAACCTCATGACCAGTTTTCTGCCTATTTTCCACATATTTACTGCATTATTATTCAGTTATTGAAGTAGGGGTCATGGGTTAGCTTGTGGTCCTTCGGGATTGTGAGCATCGTGTAGCGCCTGGGGTATAGACTCAGGGTGTTACAATATTACTGCCACTTTTTTACCTCAACCAATGAGAATGCTTCTAGGTTTTCTTGTGTCACAACATATAATGCTCATCTTTCTCAACAAAAAAACTATCACTTCCATATAATTACAATTAAAAAATTTTCTGAAGTGAACCAGTGTTGCCAATCAAAGAATAGAACTATAATATGGAACCTATTATTCATCGAGTTGTATCTTTATTTCTTTGTTATAGTTGAGTCTTTATATTTTGTTCCTTAAAGTCTGCATACATTTTCTAATGATTGTAGTGGGTGTTGTGGTGTACCGTCTCTTGTAATAATCTAGAGTTAGGTAATTGTTCAAGATAGAGTTAGCTTGAAGAGTTCAGTTAGAGTTAGCTAGAGGTGTTGTCAGCTAGAGTTAGCTGGGGTGAGAAGCAGTAGAGTTACTTCTTGATTTTCTTGTAATAGAGTAATTACTAGGAAATAAAAGGATTAAGAGGTTAATCCTTGGAGTCTGTATTGGAGGTGTTTCTTGAATATAAGTGAGCTTGAAATCCTGGAGGCTGGTCGAGGTTTTTGTCCCCTGGGAAAGGAGGTTCCACGTAAAAAATCCAGTGTCTTTACTTTTCTGCACTCCTGCACTTGTCAATTTGTTTATCTCCTAGTTCTTGTTGTTGCGTCTCTGGGAACTGTTCCCTGAATCGAGGAACAACCCATCCCCAACCCTTCAATATGAAATCTTATACTATATAAATTTAGTTTTGAAATTTTTGATGAAACCATGTGGTATTTGAAAAACTTGAGGCTACTATCGTGCAATATTATAGAGACATATTTGATGAGCTACTGACCAAGGTAGAATTGAACAAAGAATATGTGGTTAGCTATTTTTTGTAACTTGTAATCTAGAAATTAGGTTTACAATCAAGATGTTTGTCCCAGGTTTTTACAGGAAGCCATCAATTTTGCAAAAATTTAAGAATAGACTTTGATACTGAAAAAACAATCACTAAAAATATCTTTACCCACTCTATCCCTAAACATATCAGTAGATTCCAACCAAATTCCCATTACCACCCTAAATAGTCTTTCTCTAAACCTAATCTTGTTTTTTTAAAGAAATCAAAATTCTCAAGTTAGAACAAACAAACTTACCTACAAGAACCCCAAGTTCTTGAGCTCTTATGTGATAGTGGAAACTAGAGCCAAAAGTTTATGTTTTCACTATGATGAAAAGTTTGTACCAAGACGTGTATAAGCAGAAACAGTTATTCTCTATAGATATTGAAGAGTCAATATGAGATATGGAGATTGAGGAAGAAGATGTTAGGTTTGACCTATATGAGCTTTGTGTTTGGAAGGATTGGAGATTGATGTAAATTCTGAATGGTCTATTTCAGCCTATGTATCAATTCATATTATCATTGGGTACAAGATTACAAAACTAAGTATGGTTAAGATTATGAGAGTCACAGATTCTGTAAAAAGGAAGGTGTTAAGATCATGATTGATACTATTGAAATTTACTTTTAGTTGTTGCATTAAATTTTAACTTAATTAATTGTTTAGTTTTAGGATAACTTTGAATTTACATTTCTACTAGGTTGTTGTAGTTTTTTGAGATATTCTAAAATTTAATTTTGAATAATGTCAATTTTTTTAATTATAAGTTGGCTATTTAAAGTCCTCATATTCTTAAGAAAAATATTCAGAGACAATTTTCAATTAAGACCTTCAAAACATTTTTATTGCACCATCTTTTAAATAAATCAATAGTGGTGTCCAAGTTTCATTGATCTTACGAGATCTATGAGTTCATCTAAATAACTATTTTCAATCAATTTTTAACTTGCTCTTATTTTCAACGTGCAAGGCTATTTTCAATCAACACTAATTTTTAATCAATAATAATTTTTAATTAATTTTTTAACTATGACAAGCAATAGTCTCTCTTTTAATGTCCACAAATTTTTACTAACAAAGACTATCAAACTAGGATAGTGAAAACAAAACATATATTAAAATCTATAATTTATGAAATATTATAATAAAAGAATGGTCCTTACCAATAATTCTTGCAAAATTCTATTATTGGTTAGGTTAAAATACTTTCAAAGGAGCTTTTAAACAAGATAAGATTATTGTGGGTGTTTTTCAAGCATGGAATCAAAAGAAGAAGTGATAGATCAATATTTAAAAGAAGCAATCTAAATACATTAAAAAATTTAGCTCCAATTGTTAAAGAAGAATTTGAGTAGGAGATTTTTTTTTTCGAAAGAGGAGTACTGAAATTTACTTTCAGTTATTGCTATAACTTTTAGTATAATAAATTTCTTACCTTTAGGATGAATTTGAGTTTTTAATTTTTATTACATTGTTTTAATTTATTGAGATATTTTAGATTTTTAAATTAAATCAATTTTTATTATAACTAGGTTGTTTAAGACCCTTTTATACTAAAAAAAATATTGAGAGACAATTTCAATTAATACTTTCAAATTATTTTTGTTGCAAATCTTTTTTTATAAACAACGCCTACAAGCAATATTCATGACTTTATGAACCTTATGATAACCAAGAGTATGAGGTATTACTCAACTTTGACTCATCTATTGTTATGTCAGTAGTTGATGGTAACAAAATGTACAATAATTTCATTTGTAAGAAATATGAATAAAAGATACAAGGTGTTCAATTTTTTCCTGATATATTGATCTTTCCCTTAGAAGAGTGTAACTTGGTCTTGAAAATACAATGTCTTATCACTTTAGAGAATATCATTTAAAACTTTAGGAAATTAAATATGGAGTGTAGTTATAAGAATAGAAAGTTTCTTTGAGAGGTATACAACCCCCTACCTTGAAGATGATTGAACCAAGCCAGATAGTTAAGCTGTTGGTCAAGCCTGCAGAGTTATATGTCATGTTTGTAAGAGTTTTTACAATGCAAAGTGCCTCAAAATTCTACTTATGGAGTTTAAAGGGCCAAGGTGAAGATGAGAATAAGGCTAATTTGCAGGAACTCTTGAAAAAATTAAGTAACCTATTTAAAGTCCCAAAAGGCTTACCACCACATAAGAACCATGACCACGGGATTGTGCTGAACGTGGAACCCCTTCTGCCAATATCAAGCTCTGCATATACCCTACTTTATAACAAGGATATTGAAAAATAGTTGAAGAATTACTATTAACTGGATTAATAAGTAAAAACACTAGCCCTTACTCTTCACTAATTGTCAAGGTGAAAAAGAAAGATATGCAGTGATTAAGGAATTTCTTGATGAATTACATGGTTCCAGATTCTTTTCTAAACTAGATCTTAAATTAAAATATCATCAAATTGGGATTTGGAAAGATAGTATTTCCAATACAGCTTTTAGAATTCATTATGGTTATTTTGATGTCTTAGCAATACTTTTTGGCCTTACCAATGCTCCCTCTACTTTTCAGAGTTGATGAATAAAGTATTTCAATACTATCTCAAAAAATTCATCCTTATTTTTTTCAATGACATCTTAGTGTATAACACTTTTTAGGAGCGTTACTTAATGCATTTGGGACATTTTTGAGGTATTAAAGAGTAGTGTATTATTTTTAAAGAAAAGCAAATGGTCATTAAGAAAGACTCAGATGGATTATTTTGGGTACATGTTCTTTGCTGCAGAAGATTCTGTGAATTAGGATATGATAAATATTGTTTTGAGTTTACTATATATTATCTAAGACCATCAAATCTGTAAGAAATTTCTTAGATTGATTAACTACTATAGAAGATTTATTGGAAGAAATGATTTCATTGCCAAACGACATTATGAACAAAAAAAGAACATGAAAGAAATATAAATTAAAATGATCAACAATTTTAGAAAGAGACAAGGCAAATCATGATATAACCAAGTATATGAGATATCTAACAGAGCAAACTAAGGAGAATTTCGTTATTTGTTTTCTAGTTAGCTTTTGTTTCAAGTACTTTAAAAGTATCTAAATTTAAAAAAAAAGAAAAGCACAAGACTAGGACAGAGGAGAATTGGAAGTCTCTAGGATCAAAAGTTGCCACCTCAGGAATCTCTAGAGTGCAATCATGGGATAATCACAAAATTAGTTTATAGAGACAACCAAATATGTACCTGCACGTAAGGTGCAGAAAATAAACAAGTGTGAGTACCAATCACATATACTCAGCAACATCATTGACTGACCCTAATTCAACGTGACGGAAGAATCATCGTCTAGTAGTTAAAATCAATAATAAGGCAACTAACATTGTCTAAGTCAACAACTTCTTAATCTAGAATAATATCAACAATTCACCAATCAAGGTATACAACAACAACGAAATCAATCAAATAGAAAAAAATGAGATGAATGAAAAATGATGCACTACATGCTACAGTATACATTTCAAATCAATCTTTCTCAATATATTATTTTCAAACCATGGTATGAATATGCATTAAGCAAAACAATAAGGAACAACATAATTATCACAAATTCAGGCTCACAATGCAATACTCAACTCAACAACAACGTCTACAAACCCAAAATTCATAAATCTTGCTTAAATAATTTGAATTTCTCATAAAGGGTATACCATCAATATCAATACCTATCAGGTTCAATCAAATCACTAATTCACTTTTCACATCACAATCCAATAATCAACGATAGAGAAATACCCAAAACAAGTCATTGATTCATTTTTAGCCCTTTTTGATATATTAATGTCCATATAAATGCTTATCATCTCTTCTATGCAGGACCCATATTTTTCATTACTCTTCATACAAGAAACTAACATATATCTTTAAAAAAGAGTCAAAGAAAGTCTCAATTTGCTTTAAAGAAACACCTGGAAAGTCAAATCAAAGTTTTTCCCTTCTGAATTTACCTCTGGAGGAGGCTAATCTAATTAAACATGAATTCTATATTAGCATAAGAAATCATAGACATTCATATTGCTATACTTAAATTCTGATCCAAAATATAAACCCAATAGTCAACCCTAAGCCTCCAAGGGAAAAATTAAAAATTTATTAGAGAATTAATTTATCAATAACCTTAGGAGTTCAAATCTAAAATTTCATAAAAAATAGAGTTGAATTAATTTCACATTCGTCAAAATATCATTTCTTAACTTCACCAGGAAACCCCCAATTTTTCAAGTTGTTAAACTAAGATTTGAAGATAAAAACATGAAATAATCATTGAAGAATATTAAAATGTTGGTTTAGAAACTTATTCAACGAAAAAGTATCAAAAATCACCTTTTGAATCTCCCTAAAATGAGTTCCCAAGTTTCAAAAGTCGAGCTATGAAGTTGAAGTCAAAAATAGTATTTTAAAATGGTACAACAATTTTGTTTTTGGCAAAGAAGAGTACTCCATCTCATTCATGAAGGAGCCTGGCCCGAACTCATCGCGTTCGTGATGGTCTGATCATGTTCGTGTAGAAGAAATCAAACCAAACCCTTCAATCTAAATAAACCCTCTTCAAAATCGTGGCCCTGACCTCACATTTGTGATAACCGATAAACTCTCTCCTTCGTAAAAATGGTCGATCCTTCACAAACGCAAAAAAGTAATTCCAGTTGTAGCAGTAGTTGTTTCCCAAACAATAAATAAGGCCAAATAAATTCTAAATGGACACTCAAAATTTTTTTGAAACACTGTGAATACAGACCAAGAATACTACTAGACTAAATCAACATTTTAGACTTAATATAATGGTCATACTTTTAAATAGAGGTCACTATTAATGGATATTGAATGAAGTCAACTGTAGGCCTCTTGATACTCAAAATCTATTTAAATACCTCTAGATTTGAACAAACAATGCTACTAATTCAAAAAAGACATCCAAAGCAAATGAAACTGACGGGATCATCATACGACTTCTAAGTTACTAAATGATGACCAAAGTCAACCTTATCAATTTCAAAACCTTTCAAAATGAAAAGCTCACTTCAAACACAACCAACTTCCTCCGAAACAAAGACACACACTCCTGCAGACCATAATAATAAATTTCAACTATGGGCAGGGGTAAAATAATCAAAAATATAAAAATCTAAAATTTAATATATGGGTTGTTGCAGAAAATGTTAAAAGTTCCTTGAAACTATATATATGTTATAGTAAGTGATCCAAACTAGACTAATTTAAAAAATCTAATCAAGACAATATAAAATTTTAAAAATGAGATAATAATCACCTATGGTAATAAATTAACTTTTAGAACCTAATTATTTGTTTAAAATTTTCAAATCTAATCATAAAAAATTAACTTTATCTCACTCTATAGCTATTTTACAACATATAAAAAACACACTCTTTGATAGATTGATTATTCAACTAATATAGAAATACCAAAATACTATATAAGACTACATCAACACTACATCTCTAAAAATAATAATGGAAAAGTTTTAGACTTGTGTCCTTCTCGTTGCTGCTCTATTTTTTGGTAATCAAGAAATTTTAATTTTTTATAACTCTAAAATTTAATATATGTTATCTATTATTGTGTATAATAGTTTCTTGATAATATCAATATGCATTCTTTATCATTCATAATTATTAATGTAGTTGGAACAATGATCTCATCAGTAGAATCAGAAACTTGTTATCAAATTCATCCCGAAACATTGTGTGATCGAAACAAAGTTGAGCCAAAATATTTACCATTTTGCAAGAAAAAATTTGGATCCAAAGCTGGTGGTCAGTGCATTGAGCCGGATGGCTTTGACGGTCCATTTTGTGCTTATTCCTAGACACCCCTTTCTATTTTCTTTGTACATTAATAAACTTTTATTATTTCTACATAAAATGTTGGCTATCCATTTTCATGTGACAAGGATCTCAAAATAATAATGAACTTTGTATTTTGAGATGTTAATGTTGATTCTTCTATTACAGTGTTTGTCTTCTTTTCTTCATTTTTTCTCATTTTCAGTTCTCAAAAGTAGTTGATTAATTATTAAATTAATAATAAATTTTTTAGTATTTTAAGACTCAAGTTAATGTTATTAATTAGTACTAAATTCATTTTTATTCTATTTTGCTCTTTTACTTTGAGAAAATAGAAACGATGATCAAAATTCAAGGATTGCACCGACCCATAGAGAACATCTATCCAATAGGCGTGATAATTTGATAACTTAAAAATTTAAATTTAAAAAATATATATTGTTCTAATTCAAAAATCTAATATATGTTTATGTCACATACACCTAATCCGATAAGTGAATCAAATTTTATTTTACATATATTTTAGTTATTAATAAGTCCTAAAATAAAATCTCAAAATTATTAGTGCAAAAAAATGAGTATACCCTGAAATTTGGTGTCATATGTGCAAGATCCTCTAAAAACTTATCAATCTTTAGAATTGAATGCAATTTCGATCTCTATTGTTTTGAATAGGTGAAACATTGGTAGCTTCCCAAGTCATTGATGTTCACATATGTTAACCGGTACATCCATTTTTGTTCATCAATTTCTTTACTCAGCTAGTATAAGTGAACTAGATAAAATAAATCTTTTCATAGAATCTCAAAAAATCCATCATTTTTGTAGCACCTCAAATTTTTTTTTGAATCAACACTGTAAACGGGTGTAACTTGGTCTATAAATGTAATACCCCAGTTTTTGGACCCAATAAATTTTTGGGTTTAGTCGCCACTGTCTAGGGTAAAGCTCAGGTGATGAGTCATAAAGATTCTTCACGAGTTGTATGGTGCCAATCGTAGCTTAACCAGTAAGGATTGCCCAGGTTTTTGTTTGGATTACGACTATGACCCTACCAGTCGTAAGGAGAGGTCACGAGTCGTAGGGTGTGACTCGTGAGCAAACCAATAGAGGTAATCCTAGGAACTTCCCAGACTATGAGTTGTGGTGGCGACTTGTGACCGATCATCACGAGTCGTTACGAGTCCCATAGCGATAGGGAGTTATATTTCTTGCACTATCTTATTAAGGGCATTGTGGTGTTTTTATTCAATCCCATTACTTTCCACGACTTAAAATCTTTCCCTTAACCTTATTTCCACTAATTAATATATCATAAACATTCTCTTCTCTCTCAAATTTCTCAAGCAAGAACAATTAGGGTTTTCAAGAGAATTTCTCATCTAGGCTTCAAGTTGGGGTGCTCTTTTTGAATTTTTCGGTGTCTTTAGGCATGTATCTCTTTCCTAACTTGGTTTTATATAAAAATATATCGTCAATCAGGGTTTATGTGAGTTTAATTATTGGGTTTTAAATGATGGGTTAAGGGTTTTGTATAATTTTTACTTGGTTGATTTTCCCATGGTTTTGGAATGGTTTTACATGCTTTATTTCATGGTCCTTGAACTGAAATTGTGCATGTGTATGGTGAATTGGAAGGGGGTCAGGGATTCTCCAAAATTTTAGGGAATATAGTTTGGAATTGGTATTAACCTCAACTCACTTACATAATTGTTTTTGAAATATGGACAATTACATGATTTTGCTTATTGTTCTAAGCCCTCGCATTGCATTAATGGCTAAATGGATAAAAATAATATTAAAAAGGGCCTCAATGGATATGGTATGGTTTTAAATTGGAACTTGGGGGTTGTGGATTCCCCCAGGTGTATGGATAATTAGAATGACAAGATTCTATAATCTTGCAAGCATAATAAATTGGTACGACAATACCAACAATAAATTCCTAAATAGATAACCACTTGGTTGAGTGGATGAGTATGTGCAAATGTTTTAATTAGGCTTAAGGGGATTGTGTATCTCGCTGTGAAAGGTGGAGGTCTCTATAATGACCCGAGAGTACACCCTGGGCGTCACATGGTGCTTATAGTCCGGAGGAACCACAAGCTAACCCATAAGCTAGTACCTATCATGAGCACTGAATAATAATATCATAATTGAAGAAAACATCCAATTTTGCCATAAGGTTTTATCACTGAATCAATACTGAAATATGAATCTATAGAAAAACTGACTAAATCTAATTAAATACTGATAAACTGACTTGTCAACTGAAAATATGAATACTGGATAACTAATTCTAATGTCTGAAAAGCCTCTAAAACTGACTGACTGAATATGAGTTGATGGGACAGGCCCCCAACTAACTCTGCTAACTACTGAAATAGAGATATAAAGTAAAATAATTTATCCTTGAATGATGAGGACTCACCACTACTACTGTACTACTGATAGCCTGATGAGTGAGGTGTAAGCATAGTTCAAGAACTGAGCGTCAACACCTATGATATAATACGTCATAGCATAAAAGAAATTCATGTGATCAGTAGTTTGAATGTACTGGTATGCTACATGAGGTAGGCTGATATGGATGGTTTCATGAACAAAACTAATAATTAACTGAATATGCATGTAAAACATGAAGTATTGAGCAGAGAACATGGAATCTATAGATACTGAAAATATGGAGAATTTGTAAATACTGAGTACGTATGAAAGTCTGTAAATACAGAAGATATGTGAAAATCTGTAGACACTGGGATGCATGACCAAGCATATACCATGGACCGAGTAAAATCTATAAACTAAAATACTGATATCTGTATGCTTTGGTCAAGAAACTCTAAGACTGCATAACTGAACTAAGACTGTAATTGAGACTATATCTGAGACTGTGGGAGGTATCATCTAACCGACATTTCCTAATTTGAACTAATCGGGGTCCAACCTTTAACCCCAGTTGGAAGGGTGTTAATACCATGCCACAGGTACTAATGATGGCTGTGTGGATCTACTAAACTAATATAATGACCAAAGGACTAAGGGTGTCAAGCCTGAACTAATGGGTAACCCTTGCGAGATAGTCAAGCCTAGTCTGACGAGTGACTACTCATATCCTAATTTGACAACCTAGTTCTGGAGTATAGGGACTGCTACTAACCACTATGCCTATCTGATGGGGAAGCCACCATCCATACAATCGCTTGGTGCTAAATCCTACTCCCAACCGAAAGAAACTAAAATACTAAACTATTCTGAGTTCATCTGACTGGTAACTGACTATTTTGATAATGCTCATAATATGTTCTGAAGACTATTTTGTAATGTACTGATACTAGACTAAGTAAACATCTATGGATTTTGGGTATTCAATACCCCCAGGACTCAAAACAATAATAGTAAAATGACACTAAAGCTTGAAGGACAAAACATAAAGGCTTTTATTTACATTAATCACTCTTGTTGGCATTTTATCAAACGCTTGTAGTTCAGGGTTTAAAACAATCATAAGAATGACATGGAACTTAGAAAAGTAGCATGAATTGAACATAATAGTCCTAAATCATGGTCTAGTACAACAAATAATAATATTAACACATGGAGAATTGAATAGTAGCGATAAATTCATGGTAACATGGTATAAAATCAATAGTACATGGAGATTCTTGAATGAAATGATAAATTAAAACATAATAACTTGAAAAGATTATAACTTGGTGATTAAAATGGGTTACTTGGGCTCCATGGATGAAAGGAATCCATGGATGAACATCTAACATACTTGGGATAGTGAATTTCTTGGAGTTCTAGGTGAGTTCCTGAGGATTGGTCTTGAATTTAAGATCTAGGGTTTTTTGTTCTTGGAAAAGGGGATCTTTAATTTGAGAAGAATTGAATAATGAATGATTATTTAGGTCAATTGGGGCTAAATTTCGTGTTTTAAGACGTGTTTAGGGCTTAGGAAAAAGACCCAAATACCCTTAAATACATTTAAAACGTAAGCTGAAAACTGACCATCCTGATTTTTGGCCTTGGAGTGACGTGCCACTATTACGCCAAGCCACTGGAAATAGACAATTATGATCTAGACAAAAATTACAATGCGGAGCTATCAAGGTAAGCCTTTGGAATGCCAATTTGGCCAACTCTGTGATGCACTAACATTGCGGAGGCTCACTGGAAATTGCTTAATGAAAAATTAGCCTGCTCCGCTATGAGCCATGATTGCTGAGTCATAATGTAAATTAAAAATTGTTATTTGGATTTATCCGCGATGCAGGGTTAAAATGACGGGATCTAATGACTGAAACTTAAAATCATCATAACTTCTTACCCTGTTATCAGATTTGGGTAAATTTTATATCGTTAGAAATCTAATTAAATTTCCTATGCAATTAGGCTCTAAACTAAAAAATTAAGGACTTTGAAAATTTTGTATATGAATGCTCATGTATTAAGACTTAGATTATGCTAGGGAAATACGGGGTGTTACAATATCCCCCCTTGGGATCATTCGTCCTTGAATGAAACTAGTTAAGCTGAGGAAAACTACTGGACTGAGCTTACACACTAAACATGCATATCTGATTCATGAATTACATGACTGAACTGATTTGTAAATGCACGACTGATATGAACATAATATGCAACTAAAACTGAGCATGATAGATAGAAATCTTAAGAAGATTAGTACCTTATACTGCATCTGGATCCGTGGAGAAAAGATGAGGGTACTTAGTCCGCATATCTGCCTCTTCTTCCTAAGTTTCTCCCTCAACAGACTGATTCTGCCAAAGAACTTTGACTAGTGGAACTTCTTTGTTCCTTAATCTACGAAATTGATTATCAAGAATTTCGATTGGAACTTCTTCAAAGGAAAGACTGTTCTGAATCTCTGCACTTTCTATGGGAACAACTACCGCTGGATCACCAATACACTTTTTCAACAATGATACATAGACCACTGGGTGTACTGAGGCTAAATCTGAAGGCAACTCAAGCTCGTAAGCTACCTTTCCAAAGCGACTAAGAATTTTAAAGGGACCGACATATCGAGGACTGAGTTTTCCTTTCTTGCTGAATCTCTTCACTCCTTTCATGAGAGAGATTTTTAAGTACACATGATCACCGACCTCAAACTTAAGGTCCTTTCTTCTTACATCTGCATATGATTTCTATCGGATCTGGGCAGCCCGAAGCCTTTTTTTTTTATCAAATAAACCTTCTCTAATGCATCAAACACCAAGTCAGGCCCTACTACTGCAGCCTCACCTACTATAAACTATCCAATTAGAGATCTACATCTCCTACCATAGAGAGCCTCAAATGAAGCCATACGGATACAAGAATGATAAATGTTATTGTATGTAAATTCAATCAAAGAAAAATGGTCATCCCAACTACCTTTAAAATAAACAACGCATGCTCTCAGCATATTTTCTAAAGTCATAATGGTCCTTTCTGCTTGACAGTCTTTTGAGGGTAAAAAGTTGTACTGAGGTGGACCTGGGTACCAAGAACCTTTTGGAATACCTTCCGAAAGTAAGAGGTAAGCTGGGTACCTCTATAAGAGATGATAGACACTTGGACTCCGTGTAACCTAACCAACTCTTTGATATAGATTTTGGTGTAGTCCTAAGCTAAATAAGAGGTATGGACTAGCACATAATGGGATGATTTGGTCATCCTATCTACGATGACCTAAATAGAATCATGCCGATGATGGGTATGCGGTAAACCTATCGCAAAATCCATGTTCACTTACTTCTACTTCTAAGTGGGAATGCTGAACTCCTGCATGGTCCCAATAGGTTTCTTATGCTTAAACTTGACTTGCTGGCATATAGAGCACTTAACTACAAACTCTGCAATCTCTCTTCATCCCACTCCACCAATAGATCTCCTACAAATTATGGTACATCTTAGTGGCCCCTGGATGAATAGAGTAACGTGCACCATGCGCTTCTACGAGAATTCATTGCCTCAAATCATCTAAACCAGACATACATAATATACCCTGACAATACAAAACACCATCTATCTCTTGGGAGAAAACCTTTACTTTCTGGTCTCCAACTGATTCTTTTAACTTAACTAGGCTGGGATCTCTATCTTGCTTTTCCTTCATCTTAAAAACTAGAGATGATTCAGTGCTACTCTACACCCACACACTACCCTCTGTTGAGTCGACTAAGCGGACACCTAGTCGGGCAAGCTAATGAACTTCCTGAGCTAAATTCTTCTTATCATCCTAAACATGAGCAACATTGCCCATAGACAATCTAGTAAGAGCATCAACCACTACATTGGCCTTGCCTGGATAATACAAAAAAACTCATGTCATAATCCTTTATTAACTCTAACCACCTTCTTTGTTATTGATTCAAATCTTTCTGAGAGAATACATACTGAAGCTTTTGTGATCAGTGAACACATCTACATGCACCCCATACAAGTAATGCCTCCAAATCATTAAGGGAATACTAAAAATTCTAACTCAAAATCATTAGTAAGGTAATTATTCTCATGAGGTTTAAGCTATATCGAGGCATAGGCTACGACCTTACCTCTCTGCATGAGGACACAACCTAAACCTACCTTGGATGCATCACAGTACACAACAAAACTATCTGAACCATTTGGTAGAGTCAAGACTGGGGCAGAGGTGATTCGAGTCTTCAACTCCTAAAAACTCTTATCGCATGAATCTGACCACTGAAACTTAACTTTCGTTTGAGTCAATCTGGATATGGGGGATGCAATAGACAAAAACCCTTCAACAAATTCATGGTAATATCCAAACCTAAGAAACTCCTGATATTTGATGGAAAGATGGGTCTAGGCCAGTTTTTCACCACCTTGTTCTTTTGAGGATCAACTCTAATGCCATCACCAGAAATAATATGTCCTAGGTAAGCTGCTGATCTTAACCAGAAATCACACTTACTGAATTTAGAAAACAACTAATGAACTCTAAGATTCCGAAGTACCATTCTGAGGTGGTCTGCATGATCATTTTCACTATGAGAGTAAACAAGAATGACATTAATGAAGACTATTAAAAACATGTCCAAGTATTGTTTGAACACTTAGTTCATCAGGTCCATGAAGGCTTCTGGGGCATTGATAATACCAAAGGACATGACTAGAATTAAAGTGACTATACCAGGTTCGGAATGCAGTTTTTGGAATGTCACATTCCCTAACCCTGAGATGATAATAGCCTAATCAGAGGTCTATATTTGAAAAATAGCTGGCACCTTGAAGTTGATGTAAAAAGTCATCAATTCTAGGAAGTGGATATTTATTCTTGACTGTGGCTTTGTTCAACTGACGGTAGTCTATGCACATTCTGAGAGAACCGTCTTTCTTACGTACGAATAGAATAGGTACGCCCTACGCAGAGACGCTGGGAATGATGAATCCCTTATATAGGAGATCCTATAACCATTCTTTTAACTCCTTGAGTTCTGCTGGAGCCATTCTCCATAGAGATATAGATATGGGTTGAGTATCTAGAAGAAGGTCTATTCTAAAGTTGATTTCCCTTTCGGGAGGAACTCTGGGAAGATCTTCTGTAAATACATCTGAGAATTCATTTACTACTGGAACTAATTCAAGAGTTGAAGTTTCTAAGTTAGGGTCTTTGACTTGCACAAGTTGGTAAATACACCCCTTCAATATCATCTTTCTCTCTTTAAGGTACTAAATCAACTGACCCCTCAGAGCTGGTAAATTTGGAAAATGAAAATAAAATATTCTATCTCTATAATCAATAGAGGCATAGCATGAGTGGAGGTAATCCATGTCGAGAATAATATCAAAATCCGTCATCTCTTACTCGACGAGATCAACTGAGGTAACTTTCTGAGATATTATGACTAGACAGTTCCTGTATACCTGTCTGGCTATAATGGATCTGCCTACTGGGGTCGACACTGAAAAGGGCTCTACTAGAGTTTTGGGACTGACTCCGAAGTTGGCAACTATATATGGAGTTAAAAAAGAAAGAGAAGATCCAGGGTCTAGTAAAGCATAAACATATAAGTGAAAGACATGTAATGTACCTATAACTATGTCATGACAATTTTCCTGATCTTGGTGGGACTGAAGAGCAAATAATCTATTTGGATGCAGACCCCTGGTAGCACTGGAAGATGCACCCCGTTAAGTCAGGCGACTGGATAGAACTGAAGACTGATGGGATTTGCCCTATTGGCGCACATCCCTACCTTTATAAGCAACTACACGATACTCTCGAATCTGATGGCCTGGCTTTCCATACCCGAATTATACATCACTACCCTCTCTACATGCATTCTGATGGTGTCTGGCATATTTTTAACATAGAGGATTTGTAATAGCACTGCTAACACTGACCTGGGACTTAGAGCCTGGTGCCCTATCCCTATTGTCATTTCTGAATTTTGGTATTGGGGCACTGGCTAAAGAGGGTGCTGGGGTTGTAGACCTCTGATGAAATTAAGGACGACTACCACCTTTTGACTTTGGCTAATTGAAATTAAAACTACCCATCCTAGCTCTCTTGTATCTCTCTCCTTAATCTTTTGATCCTATATCTTTTAAATATGAACTATCATCCTAGACAAGTCCATCTCACTAATAAGCATTGTGGTCCTGTACTCCTTGACCATACTATCAGATACGCCAGACATAACTTACTCATCCTGGACCTGTTATCAGGTGCCACATGAGGAGCATACCTAGATAAATGAGTAAACTTGAGGGAATACTCCCTTAGGCTCATGCTTCCTTACCTCAAGTTAATGAACTCTAACACTTTGGCCTTCCTTAACTCCAATAGGAAGAATCTATCTAAGAAAGTTATGGAAAACTCTTCCCACTCTACAGGTCTTACATTAACATCCCTATCTACCTTCCACTGCTTAAACCAAGTGTGGGTTACATCCTGTAATTGATATGCAGCCAACTCAGCACATTGACTAGATGTCACCCCCATAGCACCCGTTATCTTTTGCAACATATCTAAGAATTCTTATGGATCCTCTTTAGACTTTGATCCTATGAAAGAAGGAGGATTCACCCAGGTAAAATCCCAAATTCTAGTCACAGCAGTATTGGCCACTGGTTTGGCTAGAACAGCAGTTGTCTATTCATTTTGTGCTGCTACGGAATTGGATAGAGTAGTGAATGCAACCTTGAATTTTGCGTGAGAGACGTGCTTGTCCAGAGGATCTGCTTGGACGAGCTGAGGGGCTGGATGATTTCCTATTCTTCTTCTATTTTTCTTGGGAGGCATGTTCTATAAACGGAAGGAAGAAATAGATTAGATAGGGAGTCTAACTTGAGCTCATGTTCACTCGCACAACATGAATACTTAAAGAAGGGAATTTTTTTGTAAATGCCTTGTAGCCTTTCGTCCATAAGTGTGGTGCGATACACACCCATGTATAAGACTCTACTCAATGTGACTTTCATACTTCATAGGATACTTGAAAACTATAGGCTCTGATACCAAGTTTGTAACGACCCTGATGTACACCCTGGGCATCACATGGTGCTTACAGTCCCAAGAAACCATAATCTAACCCATAAGCTGGTACCTATCGTAAGCACTGAATAATAATATCATAATTGCGAAAAATATCTAATATTGCCATAAGGTTTTATCATTGAATCAATACTGAATTATGAATCTATTGAAAAACTGACTGAATCTGATTAAATACTGATAAACTGACTTGTCAACTGAAAATATGAATATTGGATAACTGACTCTAATGTCTGAAAAGCCTCTAAAACTGACTAACTGAATATGAGTTGATGGGAAAGGCCCCTAATGGGAAAGGCCCCTAACTAACTCTTCTAACTACTGAAATAGAGATATAAAGTAAAATAATCTATCCTCAAATAATGCGGACTCACCACTGCTACTATACTGGTAATAGCCTAAGAAATGAGGTCAAAGTGTGGTCCGGGAACTGAGCGTCAGTACCTATGATATAATACATCATAATGCAAAAGAAAGGTATACGATCAGTACTTTGACTATACTGGTATGCTATATGGGGTAGGCTGATATATATGTTTTCATGAACAGAACTAATAATTAACTGAATATACATGTAAAACATGGAATATTGAGTAGAAAGCATTGAATCTTCAGATAGTGAAAATATGGAGAATCTTTAAATATTGAGTATGCATGAAAGTCTATAAATGCTGAAGATACGTAAAAATCTGTAGACATTGGGGATACATGACCAAGCATATAACATGGATTGAGTAAAATCTATAAATTTAAATACTGAAAAATACTAATATCTGTATGCTTTGGTCAAGATACTCTAAGATTGCATAACTGAACGGATACTGTAACTGAGACTATATATGAGACTATAGGAGGTATCATCTAACCGACATTCCCCAATTTGAGCTAATCAGGGTCCAACCTGTTACCTCAGTTGGAAGGGTGTTAATACTGTGCCACGGGTACTAACGATGGCTGTGTGGATCCACTAAACTGATACAATGTCCAAAGGACTAAGGGTGTCAACACTGAACTGACGGGTGACCCTAGCGAGATAGTGAAGCATAGTCTGACTGGTGACTACTCATATCCTATGCTGGCTACGTAGTTATGGAGTACAAGCACTACTACTAATGACTCTTCTTATCTGACGGGGAAGCCACCATCCTTGTACTCGCTCGATGCTAAATCCTACTCCCTACTAAAAGACATTGAAATACTAGATTTTTCCGAGTTCATCTAACTGGTAACTGACTGTTCTGATAATGCTCATAGTATGATCTGAAGATTATTCTGTAATGTACTGATACTAGACAAAGTAAATAGCTAAGGATTTTGGGTATTTAATACCCCCAGGACTCAAAACAATAATAGTAAAATGACACTAAAGCCTGAAGGACAAATCGTGAAGGCTTTTATTTACATCAATCACTTTTGTAGGCATTTTATCAAACACCTTGTAGTTCTGGGTTTAAAACAATCATCGGAATGCCATGGAACTTACAAAAATGGCATGAATTCAATATAATAGTACTAAATCATGGTTTAATTCAATAAATAATAAATTAAAACATGAAGAATTGAATAGTAATGATAATTTCATGGTAACATGGTATAAAATCAATAGTGCATGGAGATTCATGGATGAAATCATAATTTAAAACATAATAACTTAAAAATATTATAACTTGGTGATCCATGGATGAACATCTAACATACGTGGGATAATGAATTTCTTAAAGTGCTGGGTGAGTTCCTGAGGATTGGTCTTGAATTTGAGAGCTAGGGTTTCTTGTTCTTGGAAAAAGGGATCTTCAATTTTAGATAAATTGAATAATGAATGATTATTTAGGTCAATTAGGGATAAATTTTGTGTTTTAGGACGATTTTAGGGCTTAGGAAAAAGACCCAAATACCCTTAAATGAATTTAAAACATAAGCTAAAAATTGACCGTCCTGATTTTTGGCCTTGGTGCGACATGACACTATCGCGCCAAGCCACTGAAAATGGACAATTGGGACCTGGACAAAAATTGAGATACAGAGTTATCGCGGTAAGCCTTTGGAATGCCAATTTGGCCATCTCCGCGATGTGCCAATATCGCAGAGGCCCACTGGAAATTTCCAAATGGAAAATTAGCATGCTTCATGATGCACCATGATTGCGGAGTCATACTAGAAATTGACAATTATCATTTGGACTTTCTCCGCAATGTGATAAGGCTTAAAATGATGGGGTCTAACAACTGAAAATTAAAATCGTCATAACTTCTTACCCGGTTATCGAATTTGGGCGAATTTTATATCGTTGAAAAGTTAATTAAATTTCCTATGTAATAGCAGGCTTTAAATTGAAAAATAATGAGGATTTTGAAAATTTTGTATGCGAATACTCATGCATTGGGACTTAGATTATGCTAGGGAAAAATGGGCTGTTACAATATCTACCCCTTGGGATCGTTCGTCCTCGAATAAAACTAGTAAAGTTGAGAAAAACTGCTAGACTGAGCTTACACACTGAACATGCATATCTGATGCAAGAAGGTTTCACCATCAATCTTTACAAAATCATGAACTAAGTTATGCATAGTATTCATTCATGGACTCCTTTCATCCATGAAGTCCAAAAATCCTTTTTAACTATAAGTTATGGATTTTCTTCATGTTTTCATGCTTTGTATGTTCTCTTTTATGTTGATTAATATGAAATTGAATTCTACTCTATGATTGTTGATAGTTTCTATGTGGTTTAATCTCTATAGCCATAGATTCATGCAATACTAAGATTTAAACCCTTGAATGATGAAATTAGAGATGAATCATGATGTTTGATTGTTGTATAATGTTGTTTACATATTCTATGCCTATTATGTGTATGATTAAATGGCTAGATGAAGGAACAATGCCAAACAAGTATGATATCATGAAATCCCTATGTATGTACAAGCTTATGCATATCACATGTTTGATGAAGTACTTCAATACATGAATTATGAATTGTATTGTTGGTCATGTGTTCAAGTAAGGCATGCTATGTCAATTACTTCTCATCGAGTCCTAGGGGTACTTGTGCCCTAACATTTAGCTGTGTGCCTAGAGCCATGTCATGTTTTCATGATACTTTCAGTCAAGTTATGAACTCTTAGACTTCAGATAGTCTTATGACTCAGGAAAAGTTTCCATGATCTCATGACTCAGTCAGTTGTCAGATATCAGTAGTATTTTGTCAGCCATGAAAATTCAGTAATTCAGTCCATGCTCAGTTCATTTCAGTAAATCATGTTTAGTGTCCATTCAGATAGGAGTAGGAATTAGCACTGAGTGAACCCAAGGATGGGGACTCACCTGTTATACAAGGGTGTGATTCTTAGAAGCCATCGTTGCATTCTAAAACTATGTGGCCAGCATAGTTTGGGATATCATAGACTGCTATATGAGGGTAAATGAGGTGGCTTAACCTTTAATGTGAGGGTTCTCACCGTTCTCGCTAAAGTTACCTGCTATATGAGGGTTACTCACATGTTGTCCTTACCAGTGGCATGGTATTGACACCCTTCTAATTAGGGCATAGATTGGACCCTTGCTCAGTTATTATAGCACCTTTGGGGCATGTCGATTAGATACTACTTCCCATAGTTTCATGTTACAGAATTAGGACTGTCAGATAAAGTCAATCAGTCTCAGTAATAGAACTCAGATAGTTCTTTAGATTTCAGGACTGTTAGATACAGTCACCCCAGATACAGTACGGAACTCAGATAGTTCCATTAGATTCAGGACTGTTAGCTACAGTCAGCTATGTTATCAGTTATATTCAGATACAGTCATTTATGTTATCAGTTATGTCATGTTATCAGTATGCAGACTCAGTAGTCATGCTACCACGGTATCAGTATCATGTTATCACGTTGTTAGTTACAGTTGCGTATTTATGTATGCATTCTTACGTTTATATTAGACAGTCAGTTAGTATTTATCATGCATGAAAACCCTTGCATATAGCCTACCTCATATGTATACTCGGTACATATGTACTGACGGATTTGAGCTATGATGCTTTCTTTTTATGTTACACCATAGGTTCAGAGACATGAGTTCCAAGTCAGCAGTAAATTCCAGTTTCAGCAGTCAGAGTAGAAGTGAGTCCTTATCCTTCAAGGACATATTGATTTTCTATTAACTCATTAATTAGCTTATTAGTTGGAGTTAGTTGGGGACATATCCCATTAACTCCTTATTTATATTCTTCAAACAGTAGAGGCTTTCAGACTAGATACAGACTAGATGCAGATTAGTTATAGACTATCATGTTTTAGACTTTATTTTTGTTTTGGGTATTCTATTACCCCACACAGATGTTATGTTATTCAGTTATGTTCATGATCAAACCTTATGGACTTTCAGTGCATATTTCTGCATTATTATGTTATCTTATAAAGTATACACATAAAGATATTAGTCATGGATTAGCTTGTGGTCCTTCGGGGTCATGCGCACTGTGTAGCATTCCGATTTAGCAAATCGGGTAATTACACTCAGAACCCATTATGTTGGTCCATATAAGGTTTTGAGGAGAGCTAGGAATGTTGCTTATGAGTTAGATTTGCCTTCGAATTTGGTTTCTATTATCTGATTTTCCATCTTTCAATGTTAAAAAAGTGTATGGGTGATCCTTCTTTAATTGTCCCTGTGGAGAATAAGGTATTTCAAATTTCTTGTCCTTTGAGGAAGTCCCGATTCAAATTTTAGGTAGGAAAGTCCTTTAGTTGAGGACTAAGGATGTGGCTTCGGTGAAGGTCCTTTGGAGGAATCAAAAGGTGGAAGAAGCTACTTGGAAAATTGAAGAGGCCATAAAATCTAAATATCTGTTCCTATTCCCCGTGTTGGATGAAAATACTTGAGGTATGAATTTTGTTCTTTTCTTGTAGCCTTTCTCATTTGTCATTTGGATATGTGTGCAATCTTCCTTGTTATCATGCTAATGGGTGCCTTGACTCTTTATTCAGGGATGAATGATCATGGGGGGTGGGGGTAATGTAATACCCCAAGTTTTAGATCCTACAAATTTCTAGGTTTAGTCTTCACTGTCTAGGGTACACTTAGGTAATAAGTCGTGAAGACTCCTAACGAGTCATATGGTTCCAATTATAGCTTAACTAATAAGGATTTCCCAGGTTTCTATTTTGATAATGAATACGACTCTACAAGTCGTAAGGTGAAGTCATGAGTCATAGGTTGTGACTCATGATCAAACTAGTGGAGGTGGTCCTGTGTACTTCCCAAACTACGAGTTATGGTGATGACTCATGACCGGTCATCACGAGTTGTTACGAGACCCGTAACGACTGGGAGTTATATTTCCTACACGATCTCATTAAGGGCATTGTTCTTCCATACCATTACTTTCTACGACATAAAACCTTTCCCTTAGCCCTATCGCCACTAAATAACATAACATAAACACTCTCTTCTCTCTCAAATTTCTCAAGCAAGAACAATTAGGGTTTTTAAGAGAAGTTCTCATCTAGGCTTTAAATTGGGGGTTTCACTCTAAATTTCCTAGTGTCTTTAGGCATGTATCTCTTTGATTACTTCTTTTTATACAAAAGTATGTGTTTAATCATGGTTTATGCGAATTTAATTGTTGGTTTTGAATGATGGGTTGAGGGTTTTATATGATTACTACTTGACTGATTTTCCCATGGTTTTAGAATGGTTTTTCATGTTTTATTTCATGGTCCTTGAATTAAAATTATGCATGGGTATGGTGAATGGGAAGAGGTTTGTGGATTCCCCTAAATTTTATGGAATTCGGTTTGGAATTGTTATTACCTCAACCCACTTGCATAATTGGTTTTGCAATATGGGCAATTACTTAGTTTTGCTTATTGTTCTAAGATATCACATTTTATTAATGGATAAATGTATAAAAATGGTTTTGAAAAGGGCCTTGGTGGTCATGATATGGTTTTAATTGGAAATTGGAGGTCGAGGATTCCCCAGGTTGATGGATAATTGGAATGACATAATTCTATAAGCATGCAAGCATTATTAATTGGTATGACGATACCAACGGTAAATACCTAAATGGATAACCACTTGGTTGAGTGGATAGAATGTGGAAATGTTTTAATTGGGCTTAAAGAAGGTTGTGTATCTCATCATAGAAGCTGGAGGTAGGGGGAGGGGGTAATACTAAAAACCATATTTGCAGTGTGGGGTCTTTATGACCTTGTGCCTAGTTCATACTTACATATTTTAGAATGGATGGGTAGTGGATTCCCTAGTACTTTCTTGAATTTTTCCTAGTTTGTGCGGCTAACACGCATTGGGACCCTTTCAGCAGGTGAGGTAAGCCCATAAAATTCATGGGTTCCCTTTGGACGATTAGAGCTACACAACCTAGGTTAATGATTTTTAAATCTTATGCATAAACCCTGTACCCTATTCTGGCATCTTATATATGCATATGCAGGTATATGAACTTATACATTGAGAGTGGTTTTGTTTTGGGAAAATGGCATTATTTTATTCCTTTCTTGAGTTACATGCTAGCGCTCACCCCACTAACTGTCCTCGGATGCTACATTATTTCATGACGTAGAGTCCTAGAGGTTCTTTGATTTCCTTGTGCAGAGTTAGATGGTTATAGTTCATCGGTTGGTCTATGTTAAAGTAGTGAGCCTCCCTCTTTTGGAAGGCCGAACATTTCACTGATTTTTTATGAGGATAGAAATTCCATTGGTTTCTTTTATATTCTGGATTTCCTTTTGGCCCATGGTTGGGGGCATATCTCGACCTAACTTGGTATTTCAATTTAAAGGCTTTGTGGACAAAGTGTGGGTGGTTATTGTTTATTGACTCTTAGTTCCATTGAGTTTCATAACTATTTTACCTTTATATAATGGAAGTCCTTTGCTGTTCATTTGGATTTTGTGTTCTGGTTGGCTAGACTAAGGGGGTGGTCTTCGCCAGCCCTCGATGCACTTGAGATACCAGTCACGACTAGGCCCCAGGTCGGTTCATGACAATAAAGATTTATGTGGTTCATTATATATCAAATTAATAATCACTAAATTTAACTTCTAGTGACATATATAATTTGGTATCGAATAAGTTTGTTATATATCTTATTGTTACTGCATATTAGTAGGATATTTTTTAAAATTAGCCATGCTATTATTAGGAAGTGATAAGTTGGACCATTTGACTTCATTATAGGTAAATAAATCAGAAAGAAAATTCAAAACTTCTAGTGTTTTTTTTCATTTTCAGAGAACGTGAGGGAATGGGTTGTAGTGCCCTTTACTCTTTCATCCTTCTTCTTATTTTAGAGTAAATTAATGTGATATTAGGGATTATAGAGTTCAAGATTTTTTACAATGGAGAGGCATATGACATGGCCCCAAATTGTTAGATATGTACTAGTTTTATTAAAGGATTTTAAAGATTTTCAAAGAACTCAAGTTGGAATTTATTTTCAAATAGGTAATTTCTCTCTCCAATAGTTGAATATAATGATACATTACATCTATGGGAGGTAGTATTATGGAGAAATCACTATTTAATTTGAATTTCATCTCGAATCTTGAAATGGGTCTTGTTAATTACGATTCTTGAAAAGGGGGAAAGGTGAATTGTGATAAATGAGGGATCTTTGAGTATTTCTATTGGCAGGTATAGATTTAATATCAAATTTTGTGAGTTGAAAAAATACAAAATTTTCTCCGAACATTTGTTCATAAATTTGATTTATTTTAGGTGTAAGGGAAGAAAATATTTTCAAAATAAGTTGGTAGATGGACTTTCATAGTATTGATGAACCTATCTATATATTGTTTATGTATTTGATTATGTTGGAGTGACTTGCGATGCTACTATTAGATAGTGAGAAATCCAACGTATGTAAAAGAATCAATATAGTTTACCTGATATATGTGAACATAGCCTCCCCTTTCTATACGTGTAGTACCCGACTATATGCCTAATGTGGCCACAGTATCCACAAGGCCTTTCCATTTGAGTTTATTTGTCTCTACCCTTTATGCGTCTATTTATTGGAGTCATAGTGTTCATACTAATTTCGTTGAGATTGTGTTTTTATTCATTTGATATACTTAGAATTCATATGGTATATCTAGAATCCTATATATATTAGAATAAATGGCCATACTATAGTCGCACTAGTATATTGCATCATATAGCGATATAGTCATCTGATGATACAAAAGGGTTAACGCTAAATAACTCAAACTATTAAAGAAGGTTGGTTGTATATAAAAAAACACCACTTGAATGACTAAACAATATTTATCATTATATACCTACATAGGCCTATAAAAAACTACTTGATAAAGGTTAATGATGGGAGGGTATTCATATGTTTGGTTTGACACACTCATGCAACGTAATTCTATGCATAAGATTGAGATCAGACTATTATAGTGAGCCTAAAAATAGTGGTGTACCCACCCTTGTGGCATCATTTGTGCTTAAAGTCACCTAGAATATTATGTACTGATTCCCCTAACTTGAGCCAAGATATGGCACATATGGCCTATGGGCAGACCCTTATAGTAAGCCCCTAAAGAAGGGCGTACCTTATAGCAGACTTCAATTCAGTTGCAAAAGTATACACAGATTTGAGGCACTATTACCATACATTTGACATAGACTTTCTTTTGTAGGCCATCTTATAATCATTTATATTTGATACAGGTATAGTATATCATCTAGGAAAATATTAGGTGCTTTATAATAATGAATTACTCATAAATTGTTATATGATATGTTAACAAGGAAAATACTTAGGTTACCATTCTATATTACATATCTGCCACTCGTATACTCATAAGTTATAGTCAAGATGAGAGTTTCTTGTAATCAGCTATTTATAGTTGCTCATGAAGTCATTGAATTCACTGGGGATCCTTATATGTCTACTTTTTATTCAGTCTGCTTTATGTGCAGCACATGTTGTATATGTACTAACATCTCTACATTTGGGGGTGCCGCATCTTTGTATATAAAGGATCAAGTACACCAGGTAGCAGACCTCTATATTAGGCACTTATTTTGATTTAGCCGTGGTAAGCTTTTCTCTCATCTGGATCAAATAGATGTCTAGAACTAATTAAATCATATTTATAGTTATATCTTGCGTATGCCAATTGTTGTCTCAATCATCTGTTATTGTATGGTAACAATCTCTATTAGAGGCCCTGTAGATAAAGTAAAGTTATCATTGATTTATTATTTCAGTTGTCTATTGTATTAGTATGACTATTTGGCCTATGCTACTTGTGTACCACTCTTGTAATTACCTTATGAATAGTGGCTCATCTGCTTAATAAAAGTCATTTTTATAAAAAGTGTTCATGAGGACCCTTGTTCACCTCTCTGGTGTAGGGGCATGGTAAACTTAGTATCAGAGCGTAGGTTCAGTTGTCGTAGGGAGTTTATGAAGTCATGTCTAGTTGATCCTCATTTATGAATGTATTGTGCACCACATTTTTAATGGAGGGGATAGTTGAGCATTTATAAATTATGACCTTTTTAATGATCTAGATCGTGCTACAGTACTAAGTCATAAGGAGTTATTTCTTATTCACGATTGATTGCTATATAGATTCCACGCATGCCTAAAGTCCAAACACTAGTATAGCCAAATAGGCAGTTTTTAGCTCATAATCATTAGTTAGAGGTTCATATGTGGCCTGCTGATGGCTCAATAATTTTGATCTTTTAGATCTCTATTTATTTTACAGAAGAAATATTTGTTGAGATTTACGTACCCTTTACAATTATAGTTGTATTTTTGTTACCCCTAGATTTATCTTTGAAGACCCAAAGGGCGATTAGTCAAAGAATTATTCAGTTAGGAGTTGTCCATCTACAAAATCGAAAAAGGGTATCTCCCAATGTAACTTTTGCAGAAGAATGCAATCAATTTTTGATTTCGAAAGTTTTTCTGTATGTTCCCTATGGTGCTTATCGGACTTAAGTCTATGAAATTTTTTTAGTATTTTGGCCATATACACGAAAGCTCCAGGATTATGTGTATGCTAAGAATAAGGGAGATCAAACAGAATATATCCCCTTTAAGTGGTAGATGTGATGGTGGTCTGAATTGTTAAGTAATTGTGTCATACCAATGTTAACCAAAGATATCGTAGTTGACTGACAAGGGCTAGATGATTTATTAAGAATTATTTCCAGGTGATAATATGGATGGTTTTTGTGGACTATGTGCATTAGAGTATGTGCATTAGAGTATCCCGATTAGTAAATGACATGCAAGTCCTTTTGCGATAGTAAACGCGAGGATAAGTGTTTGAAATAATTCATAGGAATATTTGTAAAAGTGTGTCTCATTGTGTTTTATGTTGGGATTAAGAAGGGTATTAGGACGCGACCAAATTTTAGGGTTAAAACATCAAATGGTTACTCACAAATTAAGATTTATTAGTGTGCTAAAGTAGCAGCAAAGTATCTGTTAACTTATTAATTATAAGAATGCAAATATTATATACAGTTGAATATTATCTGAATAGCCTAGTCTAATTATGTATGTGGAATAGAGTTTTCGGTTAGAATGTGACTCTTTTAGGGTTAGGTGATGTTATAAAGGCATGATTAATATCTTCAATGGTAGTTGGTGCCATTTTTATGAGAATTGGTGTTGGGATTGACATGATTTCTAGATATCCATAGAATTAGGCTGTCATGAATTCATATATGTAAATTTTATGGTGTAATTGCTTATCAAATTATATGTGTTACATGCTTTTTAACCTAATTGTTAACTAGTTATTTGTTTTCATGAGATTACTAGTTTATATAGTTATGTGCCATTAAGAATTATTTATCAGTGTGTTAATTTTATTAATGATTCTTCGTATATAGGTAACATATTATATGAATCATTGTTTATATCATAAGTATATTCTATATCATTTTCTTTAAGCTACATGCTACGTAGATCATTTTTTTTACGTCACATGTTTTATAGAGAGTGTGCATAATGTTATATTCGTATCCAATATCATTTGTGTAAAGGTTATATGCTGGTTGAACTACTAGGAGAAGACTGAGATGATACGCAGGATACTTATGAACTGAATCATGACTTAATATCTGAATCTAAAACTGATGCATGATGCATATACTAAAATAGCCATACTTACAAAATTTCAGGTAGTGAGACTGAACTAAATCGGAAGATGGAAAATTATAGAGATTCGTCTGTTTGATTGTTAGATTGGATTTTTGGCTACACTGACTGAATCATACTGAATGCTCATAGCCAGATGGAGTACTTATTCAACACTTTTCTAAGAAACTCTAACGATATTAGGGAGTAAGGGACTTCGGGCAAGATTTGAAGAAGACCTCTGAATAAGAGATTAAAACATCACTACCATTCTATAGCATCGAACATGGACCCATAAACCATACACTGGGATATGATTGAATTGCTAGGCCTTAAGCAACGCAACTTCGTACTTTCAAGCTTAGCAAAACTTATCAAACACTCCTTCAACTATACTATTCCGTTCAAATACCATACTCACTTGATTCAGCTTATAATTCTCACATAGCATTGCCAAGTTCATCTACTAAAGTCTAAACTAAACTAAATCCTCTCACCACAGTTAGGCTTAACTCGAAATCACAAGGTACTACACATAACACCATAATACTATTCTGAACAATGGATTCAATACCCTAAGCATTGTCACCTAACTACTCACTCTAGGATGATTCTTCTTATCACTTAACAACTAAATCCAACATCCTACTAGAAATCCTCTAATGTACAACATACATATACCCTTTAGATACCAACATAACATTCAAGCCTATTTTCATATCCACACACGCACTTCTAAACAAATATCTATAAGAGCATCTCTCTCATATTCTCTAATACCTCTATCAATAACAACCTCCATGCACCATTCAGTTTTTAGGATGATACACATGAAATATTCTCAACTAACCGAGTCATACACAACAAAATGAACTTCATTTCAAAGAAAAAAAAATTCTTTCAAACTTATAGGCTTACATAAAACCAGCTTACAACAATCTTCCCAGACATAACACATTTAGTATCTCCCATCCACACAATTGCTCGTCATTACTATCTTAACCAAGGGAAATTCACTGAAAAGTTAGAATACCATGGCCCAAACATGAAGGGATACTAATCATAACTTTACACCTTACTGAGTCCTGAGGAATAGGGTATTCACGACATGAATTAATTAAGGAGATCTAATTTGCAGACGTACATTATGTAAATCTGAATTTCGCTGATCGTTAAGAGTACTGCAGAAGTACTAGATCTGAACATACTGTAAAGCATGAGAACATGAGTCATGAGCTGCAAGAACTGAATTTGGAGTTCATAACTGATGGAATGTGATTCCTATTGCTGGATGAACTGGAACTCCTCTTACTAAGAATTGGAAGAGTACATGACACTCTATTATACGCATGAACATGAGCTATGGTCAGGGAAATGACACATGAGGCATGAGTAAATATTAGAATAATTGAAGTACGAAACTTTGTACTGAGGTGAAAATGGGTCGAGCGTCATCTTCTCTTACCGACTTTCTATACTACACTGGCATCACCTACTAGAATCTAGAAGTCTAACTTTGGCATTATCTCCCCCTTAGGTTTAAGCCATCACTCTAAGTCTGTGGAACTCTGAATAACTCTAAAATGAACTATACTCACCAAACTCTAGAGTCTGGAACACAACAATACACACAATTAATAAAATTACTCCAAAAGACTACACCTGAAAGTGTAAAACCCACTTCTAATACTTCCTTCTGAGGTATAACTCTTTCTATAGTCTCACTTTCCATAATATGATATTTTTAACACTTACTAACTTAGAATCTTCTTGGGTATCACCATATCCTGAGTTCACACCACCTAAGGCTTTAATTCTGACTTCTGTTTGCTCAATCTTCAAGGACTCAAACTTAGATTCTAACACTTAACACAGATATCATCAACCTTAATAAACCAAACTACTCTTGTCATAGCTTACTAATATCCCATCTCTAAGCTTGTATTTCTAAACTATGAGAATCAAGATTATACCAAAAAGGCTCAACATCATCTACTTATAACTCCTTAACTTAGCTATTAAGAACATCATATATGTATACATAACTAGTCCCCTTTCTCTTAGAAACTCAATGGTACTACTAATCACACACAACATGTAATAACCTTGGAAATAATGCAACCTAATATCACCTTGGGCATACTTCTTTATCATACAAACAACTTCATACTTAATTACAGATAACTAAACTCAAACTCTTTCATACACTGTTCAAACCTACTAGATCACTTCCTAGCATCACTAACGAAGAAATTATTTTATCCACTTTGATGACCATTAACTATTCAAACTTAATGTCTAGTGCTAAACATGATTTAACAACCCAACTTCACATGCAATTCTCACTTGAAAGCTATGAAATAAAACATCAAGAAACGCTACTCCACTAGAATCTCATAACAATAATAATCGATCATAATCATATGGTCTATCTTATCAAAATCCATTAACACATCCTCCTTCTATACCTCATCACTATCTACCCTTCTACACAATACATCTAAATTTCTATCATCGCTCTACGAGTTTCGGCTAAACTAGGGATCCTAAATAAATGATATTAAACCACCAAACACTTCATTAATATCCTATATTTTTCAAGCATAACAAATACCATCCATGACTCCTTTCGTACTTCAAGAAAACAATAATTCACCTTAACTAATAACTCCTTCTCTTCTTTCCATTAAACTATCACCTTAACAAATCTCGACAACAAGGAAAGTTTATCTCTGTACTTTCTATCAATCGACACTCTCACTTTTCTCACCACTACTCTTCTATATCCATACTTCCAACTACAATAAGGCTCTACTTTTCATAAATCATAATATTGAAGTTCATACTACCCCTCGAATGCATACTATATTAAATAATCTAGTTTCATACTATCTCCACTCATGAGCACTATCTGTGCTGAAGGAATAATGAGGAATCTGAATGCATATCCATGTATGTCTCAACTGAAAAACTCATAAGTATGAGAACATAAACTTTTAACTCAAAGAACTTAACACACTAGGGAGCTCTTCTCAAGCCCTTTGTGTGACTTTTGAAACTTCTTCTAGCAAATCTAAGAGCATTATCTAAGGAGGAATTGGAACATGCTAACTATGTTATCTCGAGAATAAATTATAGGTGGAGAATTTTGGGGTAACACACGAGTAGATAGGAGTTTCTGAAGGAACAACTCTTACTGCATGATCTAGAGTATGAAAGGAGAGAAACTTTTCTTAAATACCTCGTAGCCTCTCAAAAAAAAGTACAGACGTCTCCATACTATTCCATAAGACTCTACTAGACACGGTTTCACAGACACCCTAAGAAACTTGAACCTTGTGCTCTGATACCAAGTTTGTGACGCCCCAAAAATCTGTCTCGAGATATCACACGGTGCTTAGGACCACAAGATGTCCAAAGGTAACCCTTCTACTGGCATAAATCATAAGCAACTGAATAATATGCATAAAATGATTAAATTTACAATGCAAAAACATAATAATGGCGGAATCTGAGAAAATACAATACTGATATAACTTTTATATTCTGATAATGTCTAAAAGAGAGACTGAAAATACATACTGACTCTGACTGACATCTGTGAAGCCTCTACTATACTAACTATGGATAGCTAGGACACGACCCCAACTATCACTAATCAATACATATGATTAAGAAAGTAAAGAACATAAATAAATACAACTGAAGTCTCCAAAATATGAGGACTCAACATCTCGCTGGCTGAAATCTGCAACTGTCTGAATCTAAATGTGCATACTAAACTTGTACCTATATTATGAGACAATGTAGCACATAGACATATATGTGGATTAGTACTTTGAGGATGTACTGAGCTTATGGGGGTTAATGCATAAGTAAAAACATCATCTCATCATCAAAATTTACAAAATAATACATTTCTAAATGTAAATGACTCATATAAGCTGGAATATCTGATATACTGAAAATAATAATCATGAGAAGTAAATCATACTTTATAAATATAGTGAGTCATAACATTTAGTTCTAAAAGATGTACTTGTATTACTCCTTTAAATCATACTGTCTAAGTGTAGAAAGGACTCACTCTAAATCTGAAATCTAAAAGCTGAAAACTACAGTTAATTTCTTTTTGTAAAACATAATCTTAGTAAAACTTGTGAGCTTTAACACTTAGATTTTTTGAAAACTTTTCTGTTACTCTTTCTATTCTACAATCTGTAGTCTGTAAGCTATTAAAATTTAGGGAAAATACTTTATTTGAGAGAGATACTTGAAAACTATTTTGAAAAACTTATTATAGGGAAAACTGTTATGCAAGGGAGGTTCTCTTTAAACGACATAAACCATGTGAGCTACATGGAATCCAATGTCTTACCCTCCTAAAGAAGGAACCTCACATTGGGGAGAGGTTTCATACTCTTGCCAGGGAGTATAACCTCAGCTATAGTGATTACAACTCTGCCTACTATGGGCACTTAATCTCAATCCTACGGTGGCACGTTGTTCTGGGGCATGAGACCTTGGAATCATACCCAACTCGGTGCTAAATGTTACTTTCTTTAAATTTGCTATACTTATCTCATGGAAATTCTCTTCAAAACTCGTATAAGGGTTTATTATGAAACCAGTTATGCATTTATCTGAATAAATCTATAAATGAAGCTATATTGCTTCCTGAATTTTGTGAGAAATCTGTAAATTGAATTCCAAAAATCATCTAAGGATCAAGAGATCAAAACTTTATTGTAAATTAGATATAATTAGCTCATAAGATGCATAAAACATCATCTTTCTCAAAATCTCAACATATAAATATGGGCCTTAAAAACCCATTTATGAAACTCATGTCAAAATATCATGAAAAATCATGTTTGATAATAAACAATGATAATTCATCTCAAAATCTAGAAATTACTTCAATAAGCATGAAAATATAAAAGTAAACATGCAATTCAACTTCAAAGTATCTTAAAACTCATAATCTTTGCAAATAGCAACAATGGGTATGATCCCTAATTCAAATCTCATGTAATTTTAGTCAAAATCATGTCAATTTGTAATTGAAAACTAATTTTGGGCACAGGAATCAAAGAAGATCCTTGTTGAAAAACCCCACATACCTTGATTGAAGATTAGATGAAGAAACCTTGAATTTTGGATTCCTATTGAGTTCTTGATGATGGGTTCTTGATTATATTGCCTCGGGAAGCCTCAATCCAAAGCTTTCTTGGAGAAACCATGGTGAAGTTTGATTTCTTGGAGATAGAGCTTTGAACTCTAGGATTTTTGTTTGAGAGAAAGTTGATGATTATAAGCCTAAAGTGCTTAGAATAGGCTTAAATCTTATGTTTGGACGGATTGGGGGCTTGGGTATTGACCAAAATACCCTTTCTTTAAACTCCCAAACGGAACTGGAAAAATGACCAAAAATCCTGATTTGGCTGGCCACTGCAATGCGCCATAATCGCAGTGGCTCACTGGAAAAAGGACAAGTGAGAACTGGGCTTTCTCCGCGATGCAAAGTTATTGCGGTGCCCTATAAGTTTTGCCATTTTTGCCACTATCGCGTAGGCTTGCTGGAAATTGACAAATGTGAAATGGGACTCCTCTGCGACATGGGGGAATCGCGGAGTCTCACTGGAATTTGACAACTGCCAATTTCCTTAGCTCCGCGACGCGCTGAGAGTCTAAGTGACACACTGTCAACTTAAAAATGCCATAACTCCTTCACCGAGTGGCGGATTTAGGCGAATTTGGTATCGATGGAAAGCTTATTCAATTACCCACACAATAAAAAAAATCTTGAAAATACCGAATGAAATAAATGGTATTCACCTTTAAAGCAAATTCTTGACATTCTAGGGATGAATTTAAGCTAGGAAAAATATGGGGTATTACAAAGAACACCAAATCATCCTCCTCAAATTCCAACTCCCTTTGGCTCACAACTACGTAGGACTTTTGGCAAATTTGGATAGTTCTAAGTCTATCCCGAATCACCTTCACTTTCTCCATGCTCGGTGAACCAAGTTGGGACCATACAACCTATCCTCACCAACCTCAAACTACTCAATAGGATACCTATATCCTACCATCATAATTCTATAGTGATAGCTATTTTTATACACAAACTCTATGATGGGAAAATGATCGACCCAACTACCACCAAAGTCAAGCACACAAGACCTTAGCATATTATCCAATGTCTGAATGGTCCTCTCCATTTTTCCATCTACTTAGGGAGTGAAAGACGGTGCTAAGGCTCACCTTAGTTCCCAAACCTCTCTAAAACAAATGCCAAAAATGAGACGAGCACTGTGTACCTCGACAAAAATGATGGAAACTGGAGCACCATGCAACCTGACTCTCCTTAATGAATAACTTGGCATAGTCCTCAAAAGAGAAATTTGTCCTCACTAGCTAGAAGTAAGCGTACTTACTCATCCTATCCATGATAAACCAAATCAAATCAAAATGTACACGAGCCACAGAAGACCCATAACAAAATCCATATTAGTTACCTCCCACTTCCACATAGGCAACTCGATTTCTTAAAACAACCCACTAAGTCTCAAGTGCTCCACTTTCACTGGCTGACAAACCATGCACTGGCTGCAAAATTAGCCACATCACACTTTATATTATTCCACCAATAAATCTCCTTCAAGTCATGGTACATCTTTGTCAAACCGAGATGAATAGTATACCTCTACTCATAAGCTTTAACCAAGATTCTTTCTCACAGCCCACAACATCGGGAATACAAATCTCCCTTGGTACCTCAAGATTCCATCACCACCAATATAAAAAACCATCACTTTCTGCTGGCCCATGTCACCTTTAATCCGCATCAAAATAGGATCCTAAAACCGCTTCTCCTACACCTCAGCACTTAGAGATGACTTCACCACCTCTTGTAACATCACACCACCATCCTTAGAGTCTAGGAGACGAACTCTAAGATTAGCCAACTAGTGAATATAATTCACTAATTCTCGCTTATCCCCATCCATGTATGATAAGCTTCCTATAGATAACCTACTAAGATTATCAACAACCATGTTAACTTTACTTGGATGATAATAGAGACTCATGTTGTAATCCTTGAGTAACTTATGCCACTTTCTTTGCTTGAGATTCAACTCCTTTTGGGTGAACACATATTGTAAACTTTTATGGTCTAAGAAGATGTCAACATGAACCCTATACAAGTAATAATGCCAAATCATCAAAGCAAGGACCATAACTAAGAACTCTAAATCATGCGTTGAATAGTTCTTTTCATGAACCTTCAACTACCTAAAAACATATGCAACTACCTTGCCATGCTGCATTAACACACAACCTAGTCTCATCCTAGACATGTCACAATAAATAACAAAACCATCGGTACCCTCGAGTAGGGTCAAAATCAGAGCTAAAGTTAACTTAATCTTTTACCTTCTTAAAACTACCCTCACAAGCATTCGACTATATAAACTTCACTTTCTTGTGAGTCAGCTTAGTCAATAGGACAAAAATAGAAGAGAAACTTTCCATAAACCTTATATAATAATCAGCTAAACCCAAGAAGCTCCGAATATCAGTTGGAGTCATGGGTCTAGGCCACTTCTTAACCATCACAACTTTTTGTGGATCCACCATAATCCCTTCACTGAAACAACATAACCCAAATAAGTCACAACATTCAACCAGAACTTGCACTTAGAGAATTTAGCATGTACTCGTTCCTTAAGGGTCTGTAACACTATACAGAGGTGATCAACATAATCTGCCTCTCTCTTCAAATATACCACAATAACAATAATAAATACAATGACAACTAAGTCCAGAAATAGCAAAATACTAGTTCATTGACACGACCCAAAACCAGGCCTTGTCGTATTGGCATCTCAAGCCCAACAAGGACCGAAGACCACTTTGTTAACCCAACCTAACCATAACATCAATACACAAGCATCGGACGAACTCTGAACATATGATAACATAATAGAAACAAAACTAATAAACATTTCCAGAGAAATATCGAATCCAACCAATAAAGTTAACATACAACATCTAACCTACCCAAGTCCATAGTCATCCATAAGACTCCACCAATTCGATGTCTATAATATGTCGGGACATGCCCCCGACAATAGCCAAAAACCAAGTCTAATACAAATATATGACATAAGATAAAAAGACAATGAAATGTGTGCCTTCTAAAGTATGGAAGCTCACAACTTCAATGCTAATACTTGAACTACCCAAACACCTAATAACTACGTAAGAAGAGAAGAAGAAGCTCCGACCCATGTGTCGCATGAGGACACAATGTTTGGAGATGATTAGTGGTTGGAACACTAGCATGTAACTTAAGGATAAGGATAAAATAATGCCAACAGTTTAAGACCATTAGATCAGTGCATATAACCAATGAAATACATATATATAAATAGCATGCCGGGATAGGGAATATGATTAGCATGAATTTGGAAATCATTAACTTGGGATGCATAGCCTTGCCATTCAAAATCCACCCATGGGCTCTATGGGTTAAGTGCAAGCTGCTGAAATGGACCCGGCGCTTGTTTGCTGCATTAGCTAGAGAGAATATGAGATGACTAGTACATCTCTAAGAGTATAAGTATGACATAATGCACACGGTAGCCATGACCAACCTCATATCGATAAATTATAAGTTACCAAATTTGGTCCCACGGGACCTCTGCCTTCTACGGCTTGGCTAAACATGTCTCTTTAAAGCCCAAATTAAACCATTCACACACAACCAACCATCTAGTAAATTTCTTAAAAAAGGCACTTTGTTGGTATCGTCATACTAACACTACTTGCAAGTATACATATATCATTACCTTTATCAATCAACCATTCATATTATTTTGGGGCTCTAACCCATCGTCGAACAAGGACACTCATTAACTCCAACATTTAGGGACTCAAACCCATTTTAATAAATTAAACCACCAAGGTTTCCATTCAAACCATTTCATGTCCAACAAGGCCTTTAAAAATCATTTGCAAACCGTTCATACTCATTAAGCCTTTGCCTTAGTTTAAAACACCATTAACATATGACTAGTAATTTCCTTTGACATTTTCACAAACACTTTATGGGCACACCTTTACCAAGACCAAAACCAAGGTAAAAACTATTAAGGTTAGGGTTACTCATGAACCATTTATTAATACACAATCAACAAGCACCCACCTATACAAATAATTTCCAAAAGCATGTGAAAATATTATTTAAATCAAGAGTAAACAATATTTATCAATATGATCAAAACCCTCAATATTTTGATTTCAAAATCACCATTTAAGAATCAAAATCAATGTTCAAACACATGACCTTTGTGAACTAACAATGAGGGAAGAGTTACATGCCTTATACAAGATATTTCACGAGGAGATTCTTGGTCCTCAAGTCTCTAGATGACCTCTTTGATAAACCCTAGCCCCAATCTTTGTTGAAGAAATTTAGAGAGGATTTCGGAGTGTTTTTTATCTTGTATATGTGAAGAATGAAGGGCCAAATAAGGTTATAAGTGATAGGTTATAAGGGCTTAGGGGTGGGAAATGCCTAAATGTCTTAAAAGTTGAAAATTGCACCCAAGAGGGTACAACTTACTCCCTGACCCGTACCATAGGGTATGAATGGTACCTCAACTCATACCTTAGACCTAACCATGGACCCCTAAACTGACCAATATATGACTCTGCATGCATGAGTCATACCCTTGGTATGAGTGGTACCCTACAACCCATATCTAAGTCTGAATAATTTGGCCAAGACTGTAAGCATTATATGACTAGGCAACTTACAACCTGTACCCTAACATAAGACTTGAGAGAGGCTAAACCATACCTTGGATATAATGTAACCCCCACTACACTACCTAGCATATGACTAAGGGGACCCCAAGTCGTATCCTAGGGTACGAGTAGTACCCTTGAGTCGTACCTTGCCCAAAAACTTCAACCAAGGGACTTTTTTTAAGGTTACAATGCCTAAGTTCTTCAATTCTCCCCCACTTGGATCATTTGTACTCAAGACGGGTAAGGAAAGCACAAGCATGAGTTAATACATCAAGATAACTTTCAACCAAGTTAGAAATAAAACACACACTACAAGGATAAGACACATACCTTGATCATTATCAATCATCCATTTATTTAATTAACTTTGGACTCGAACCCATAGTGTATCAAATATTTTCTCAATTTAATGTTTAGGGACATAAACCTATTGCCTAACAAAGACATGAATCAAGTTAAGAATATTAACACATACCTCAACCACGGGTTTTCAAAATGGAAAACAAATGTGGATACTTGGAATTCATGTCCTCTTCCGCCTCCCAAGTAGCTTTCTCGGACTTTTGGTTCCTCCATAGAACCTTTGTCGAAGCCACTTCTTTTGTTCATAACCGGTGAACTTATCGAGCCAAGATCCTCACTGGGACCTCCTCATAGGACAAGGAGTTCGAAACACCAACATCCTATAAAGGAACAACCAACGAAGGATCACTCATACAGTTCCGCAACATGGACACATGGAATATTGGACAAATAGAGGTCAAACTAAAGGGCAACTCCAATTCATAGGCAACATTACCAACCCTCTTTAAAATCAAGTATAGACCAACATACCGGGGGCTAAGCTTCCCCTTTTTACCAAACGGCATCACTCCCTTCATGGGAGATACCTTCAATAATATCCAATTGCTAACATTAAACTCTAAACCCCTACACCTCACATCTGCATAGGACTTTTGGTAACTTTGACCGGCTTTGAACCTATCACGAATCACCTTTACCTTCTCCAAGACTTGGTAAACCAAATTAGGGCCAAGTAACTTACCCTCACCAACTTCATACCACCCAATAGGAGAACGAATCTCCTACCATATAATGCCTCAAAAGGAGCATGCAAATACAAGAATGGTAACTACTATTATAGGCGAACTCAATCAACAACAAATGATCATACCAATTACTATCATAATCGATCACACAAGCATGCAACATATCTTCCAATGTTTGAATGGTCCTCTCCTCTTGTCCATTCGTCTATAGGTGAAAAATGGTACTAAGGCACACCTTCATTCCCAAACCTTTCTAAAATGACTTCCAAAAATAATATGATAATGGAGTACCACGATCTGAGATAATACAAAACTAGAGCATCGTGCAACTTTATAATTTTTGCAAGATACCATTAGCATAATCCTCCGCCAAATAACTAGTCCTCACGGGCAAGAAGTGAGGAGACTTGGTCATTCTATCCATAATGACCTAAATAGAATCACATTGATTCCAGGATGTGGGAAGACCAGTGACGAAATCCATATTAATTTGCCTCCCACTTCCACTCGGGCAACTCAAACTCTTGATACAAACCATTGGGTCTCAAGTGTTTAACTTTCACTTGTTAACAAACCATACACGTAGCCATATAACTAGCCACATCTCGCTTTATATTATTCCACCAATAAAACTCCCTAAGATCATGATACATCCACCTGGGATGAATAGCATAACGAGATCCATGAGCTTCAGCCAAATTTCTTTCTCTCAATCCATTGACATTGGCAACACATAACCTATCTTGGTACCTAAGATACCATCACCACCAATAGCAAAATCAACAACCTTTTGTTGATCGATATTACTCTTGATCTTCATCAAACTGGGATCCAACATTTACTTTTCCTTTATTTCAATAACAAGAGATGACTGTGATATCTGATGCATAAATACACTAAGATCCTGAAAGTCTATGAGATGAATTCTAAGATTAGCCAAACGATGGATGTACTTAACAAACTCCTGCTTATGCTCTTCCACATGAGCTAGACTTCCCAAGGAAAACCTGCTAAGATCATCAACAACAATGTTAGCTTTACCTAGATGGTAGTGGAGACTCATATCATAGTCTTTTAATAACTCAAGCCATCTCCTTTGCTTAAGATTCAACTCCTTCTAAGTAAATACATACTGTAGGCTCTTATGATCAGAGAATATGTCCACATGAACCCCATAGAGATAGTGACGCTAAATCTTCAATGCAAGAACCACGACCAATAACTCCAAATCATGAGTAGGGTAGTTCTTCTTATGAACTTTCAATTGCCTAGAAGAATAGGCCATCACCCTACTATGTTGCATCAACACACAACGAAGCCTAATATGAGAAGCATCACAATACGCTACAAAATCATCATTAACCTCGGTAAAGATCAAAACTAAAGTCAAAGTTAGTTATATTTTAACTTCTCAAAACTAGCCTCACACACCTCCGACCATAAAAACTTGACCATCTTATGGGTCAACCATTTCAATAGGGAAGCTATCATCGACAAACTCTCCACAAATCTACTATAGTACCCGACTAGACCTAAGAAGTTTTACATATCGGTTGGAGTCGCAGGTCTAGGCACTTCTTAACCATGACAACCTTTGTGGATCCACCATGATCCCTTCACCAAAAATAACATAACCAAGAAAAGATATAATATTCAACCAAAGCTCACACTTAGAGAACTTGGCATACAAACGATAATCCTTTAAGGTTTGCAACACAACACGAAGGTGATCAATATGATCCACTTTACTCTTAGAATAGACTAAGACATCATCAATGAAGACAATGACAAATGAATCTAGAAATGGACGGAAGACCTTATTCATTAGATCTATGAATTTCGCGGGGGCATTAGTCAACCCAAAAGGCATAACTAGGAACTCATAGTGACCATACTGGGGGAAGTCTTAGGGATATACACTTTCCTAATCTTAAGTTGATGATAACCCAGCCTAAGGTCAATCTAAGAGAAATGTTTTGCACCTTGAAGTTTATCAAATAAAATCATCGATCCTAGGAAGAGGACACTTATTCTTTATGGTTACCTTGTTCAACTATTTATAATCAATGGACATTCCAAAGGAACCATCCTTATTACGCATAAAAAACATGGGAGCACCCTATGGAGACATACTAGGATGAATAAGACCTTATCTAAGAGTTTCTTTAATTGCTCCTTAGGCTCCTTTAACTCCGCCGAAGCCATTCTATACATAGGAATAGAGATAGGACGAGTGTCCAAAAAAACCTAAATCCCCAAATCAATTTTACTATTATCAGGAATACTAGGAAGGTCATCGAGAAAGACCTCAGGAAACTCATTAACCACGTGAATAGATTATAGAGAAGGACCTTCCGAGTTAAAATCTTTAACTCAAACCAAATGATACAAACACCCTTGAGAAATCAATTTTTGAGCTCTAAGATATGAGATAAACTTCCCCTTAGGCACTAAAGAACCCCTTAACATACAATGACTGGCTCATTAGGGAATTTGAATGTGACCGTACGAGTCCAACAATCTAAGGTGGCATAGCATAAATGCAACCAATCCATCCCCAGAATACCATCAAAATCAACCATATCCAACTCTATCAAGTCTATAAGAGTTTCTTTACCATTAAAAGATACCACACCCCCTATAGACTCTTTTAATAACCACAGAGTCTCCTACTGGGGTAGAAATAGAAAAACAAACCGACAAACACAGGGCAAAAACCAAAATAAATAGCATAAATGGGGTCACATAGAACAGTGTGGACCCTGGATCAAGTAAATAATACACATCATAGGAGAAAAGTTTTGACATACACATAACGACATCGGGAGATGCCTTAGAATCTTGGCGAGATGCAAGAGCATATAATTGATTCTGGCCAATGCTGGTACCAAAAATAGAAGCTGAAGATAAAGTAACACCCTTTGGTGCAGGGGCAAATAAAGAACCAGCATGGACCCTGTTAGCCATAGAATCCATCCAAGTAGGACAACTATGTGGCATATGACCACTCTAACCACAAGAAAAACACCCGTCCTTCCCTTTTGCACAAAATCCATGATTCAACCTTCCATAAAATCTACAAGGAGGGCGGGATAGAGTTGACTGAGCCCTACTAGCATGAGATTAGGCACCCTATGCCCGAAATCCCCCCATCAAGCTAAGATCGACGATCACCCAATGGCTTTGGGTAGGGAGCACTAGCCAAGGAGAAAGAATCAATACTTGCCCACTTTTTTCTTGGCCAGTTACCACTATCTCTACTGCTTTGCTTAGAAGGCCTAAATTTTTTCCCTTGCCTTTTACTAAATTAAACATGTCTATTTTTATCTTTCTCCATTTGTTGTATATAAATGACCAATAGAGATATATCCCTATCTTTGATCAATAAAACCTCCTTGATCTCAAAGACCAACTCATGGGATAATCCTGAAGTAAGCTTACGTATTCTATCCCTCATGCTAGAAGCCATCTCAAGAGCATACCTAGACAATTGATGAAATTTAAAGGCATACTTTTTAACAGATATCCTACCTTGCTTCAAATTCACAAACTCTTCTACCTTTGCTTCCCTCAACTCTTGAGGAAAGAAGCAGTCCATGAAGGTACTAGAGAAATCCTCTCACACGGCAGCACTAGCATCCTAAACTCTTGACTATTCCCACTCTCCGTACCATTTCTACGCCATATCATTCAATTGGTAAGAAGCAAACCCAACACCTTTAACGTCCTAAGAGTGCATAATTTAGAAGATCTTCTTATTTTCATTAATAAAACTTTAAGGTCTTTCCTCAACCTTGGTGTTAGTAAACATAGGAGAATGCATTACCTCATGAACTATCCAACCCTAGTGGCTCAGAAGATGGAGTAACCAGAGCACCACACTTAAGATGTGAAGCCATAAACTGTATCAACAGAGTAATGGAATGACGAAACTTAGCATTGGTAGCATCCCTTTTAGGTGACTAAGGAGAAGGACTAGAGGGAACTGTTGGAACTCTCGAACCCCTAAATAGAATAAGGACTCCATAAGTAGAGCGAGTATCATTAACGTCATCCCCTATCAAAATAGAAGGGTTTTCAGGAACTTCAGATTTTCTTGGAGGCATGATTTGAAAGATAAGCAAATGGAAATAAGAAAGATCCAAGGCCTTAAACTCGATAGATCAAGATAAGACAACAAGAAGGTAAAATATTTCTAAATGCCTTATAGCCTCTCTCTCATAAGTGAGGCATGCTACACACCCATAAAAGACACTCAACTTGACACATCTTTGTGGACACCTAATTAACCATGAAACTAAGCTCTAATACTAACTTGACACGACCCAAAACTAGGCCTTGTCATATGGGAATCTCAATCCCAACAAGGACCAAAGATCGCCTAGTTAACCCAACATAACTATCACATCAATCCACAAGCATAGGATGAACTCCAAACATATAATAAGATAGCGAAAACAAAACTAATAAACATTACAAGAGAATTATCTAACCCAACCATTAAAGTCAACATAGAACATTCAACCTACCCAAGTACATAGTCATCCATAAGCCTATACCAATCTGATGTCTATAATATATGGTACATGCCCCCAACAATAGCCAAAGATAAAGTATAATACAAGTTTATGACATAAGATAGAAAGACTATAGAATGTGTGCCTTTTGAAGTATAGAAGCTCACCACTTCAATGCCAACACTCGAACCGACCAAGCACCTAATCACTATTCAAGAAGAGAAGAATAAGACCTGGCCCCTATGTCACACAGGGACAAAACATTCGAAGACGGTTAGCGGTTGGAATGCTAGCATGTAAATCAAGGATAAGGATAAAATAATGCCAAGGATAAGGATAAAATAATGCCAATCAATGTATATAACAAATACAATACATATATATACATACCATGCTGGGATAGGGAATAAGATTAGCATGAACTTGGAAATCATTAACCTGGGATGCATAGCCTGGGCTATATGGGGTCAGCGCCACCTACTGAAAGGGCCTCAGAGCGTGTTTGCCACACTAGCTGAAAAAAATATTAGATAAAGCATATATCTAAGAGTATAAGTATGAAATCATGCACACGGTCACCATGAACAACCTCACACCAAAAAATCATGAGTTTCTAGATTTGGTCCTCTTGGGACCTCCACCTTTTATGGCTTGGCTAAACATCCCGCTATAAAGCCCAAATTAAATCATTCACACACAACCAACCATCTAGCAAATTTCATACCAAAGGCACTTCATTGGTATTATGATACCAACACTATTTGCAAGTATACATATGCCAATACATTTACCAATCAACCATTTATATGATTTTGGGGCTCTAACCCATGTTCAATAAGGACACTAATTAAATCCAAGGTTTAGGAACTCGAACCCATTTTAATCAATTAAACCACCAAGGTTTCCATTTAAACCATTTCATGGAAAACAAGTCGTTTACCAAAACATTTGCAAATCATTCACACTCATTAAGCTATTACCTTAGTTTAAAACACCATTAATATTTGACTAGTAATTTCTTTTAGATATTTTCACAAATACTATGTGGGAACACCTTTAACAAGACTAAAACCAAGGTAAAAACCATTAAGGTTAGGGTTAACCATGACCCATTTATTAATCCACAATAAACAAGCACCCGTATATGCAAGCCATCACCAAAAGCATATGAAAACATTAAATCAAGAGTAAACAATACTCATCAGTATGCATCAAAACTCTCAACATTTGATTTTAAAATCACCATTTAAGTATAAAAAACAATGTTCAAACACATGATATTTTTGAACTAACAATGTAGGATGAGTTACATTCCTTATACAAGATGATTTATAGAGAGATTCTTGCTCCTCAAGTCTCTAGATGGCCTCTTTGATAAACCCTAGCCCCAATCTTTGGTGAAGAAGTTTTTAGAGGATTTAGAAGTGTTTTTGATCATGTATATATGAAGAATGAAAGGCCAAAAAAGGTTATAAGTCATGGGTTATAAGAGATTACGGATGGGAAAAGTCTAAAATATCCTCAGCTTAAAAGCTAAAAATTGCAACCAAGAGGGTACGACTCACCCCCTTGACCTATACCATAGGGTACAAGTAGGGGTCTAACTCATACCCTAGACATCACCATGGACCTTTAAACTGACCAACATACAAATCCACATATATGACTCATACCTTAAGGTACGAGTGGTACCCTACAACCCATACCTAAGTTAGTATGCTTTGGCCAAGACTTTAAGCATCACACGACTAGGAAATATATGACCCGTACCCTAACGTACGACTTGAGAGAGGCTAAACCATACCTTGGACAAAATATAACCCCTACTACACTACCTAACATACAAGGAAGGGGACACCAAATCATATCTTAGGGTACGACTAGTACCCTTGAGTCATAACTTGCCTAGAAAATTCAACCAAGGGAATTTTTGTAAGGGTCCAAAGCCTAGGTGTTTCATTTATAAGATACATGAATGTTGTCGGGGCACTAGTCAAACCAAAGGATATTACCAAAAACTCAAAATGTCTATACCAAGTACGAAAAGCAGTCTTAGGGATATCCATCTATCTAATCTTCAACTGGTGGTAACCCGATCAAAGATCAATCTTGGAAAAGTACTTAACTTCTTGAAGTTGGTCAAATAGATTATCAATCCTAGGAATAGGGTACTTATTCTTTATAGCCACCTTATTCAACTGGCAATAATCTATACACATTCGAAGATACCCATCCTTCTACGCACAAAGAGAATCGAAGTACCTCAGGAAGAAATACTAGGGCGAATGAAACCATTATCTAGAAGATCTTTCAATTGCTCCTTAATTTTCTTCAACTTGACTAGAGCCTTTAAGTAAGGAGGGATGGAGATAGGATGAGTTTTCAGAAGAAGATCCATCCCAAAATCAATTTCCCTATCGAAAGGAACACAAGGAAAATCATCACAAAACACCTTAAGAAACTCACAGAGCATAGGGAATGATTAAAATGAAGGACCTTCGAATCTTAAATCCTTAATATGCACTAAATGCAAGAGACATCCCTTGGAAACTAATTTCTTAGCTCTAAGATAAGAAATAAACCTTTCTTTAGGCACTAGGGAACTACTGCCTTCCCTCTCAATTACCAGCTCATTTGTGAATTGGAAACTAACACTTTAAGCCCAGCAATCAAGAGATGCATAGCACGAGTGCAACCAATCCATCCCCAAAATCATATCAAAACCTAACATGTTCAACTCTATCCGATCCACTAATATCTTACTACCACAGATGGATACCACACAACGCCTATAGACTCTTCTAGCTATAATAGAGTCATCCACTAGGGTGGACACCAAAAAGGGATAAGGAATACACTCAGGACCAAAAATAAAATGAATAGCCACAGAAGGGGTCACATAAGATAAGGTAGACCTGGGATCAACCAGACAATATACATTATGAGAGAAGAGTTTTAATGTACCAAAACAACACTAGGAGATGCCTCAAATTCCTAGTGATTGGCAAGATCATAAAGGCAATTTTGACTAGTACCAGAACCAGAAGTGGTACCCTTTGGTGTAGGGGCTGAAGAAGTAGAAACACCTTATTTTTTCTATAAGTAACCCTAGAAGGACAATCCCGCTGCTTGTGACTAATCTGACTATATCTAAAAAATCAATCTCTCTCCTAGTAACAAACCTCATAATACACCTGACTACAAAATGACAAGGGGGATATGATGGAGCTAACTAGGCCCCACTAACCTGAGGTTGGGCACCTTGTTCCTTAAACCCATAATTATTTTAAAAGTGATAATCGCTAGATGGCTTAGGGTATGGGGTGGTAGCAATAGTATAGAAACCAAAATTGTTGCACTTTTTCTTAGGCCATTTCTTACCATCTCTTCTACTCTACGACTGACCTCCACCCTAATTCGAATATTGAAACTTCTTATTATCTTTCACTCATCTCTACTTTCTTATTCTTTTCTTCTTCCACTTGTTGCATAGACAACACAAGTGTAGAGATGTCTATATCCTTGTTCAACAAGGCGGTCTTGCTCTTCAAAATTATAAAAAGGGATAATCTGAAAGCAAACTTCCTCATTCTAGCCCTCATGCTAGATACTAACTTAGGAGCATAACGGGACAATTGATGAAACTTCAAGGCATACTTATTTACTATCTTCCTACCTTGCTTCAAATTTATGAATTCTTCAACCTTCTCATCCCTCAACTCCTGAGGAAAAAAGCAATCAAGAAAAGCACTAAGAAAGTCATCCCATAAAGCAAACTCAACATTATCACCCCTAGAATGGTCCCACTTCTCATACCACTAATAGGCCATATAATTCAACTGATAAGCAGCAAACTCCACAACATCCACATCAATAGCATACATCACACAAAAAATCTTCTCCATCTCATTAATAAAAATTTAAGAATCCTCTTCAACCTTGAATCAGTGAAAGTTGGAGGACTCAACCTCATAAATTGGCCAACTTAAGTGACCTCAGAAGATGGAGCAATAGAAGCAACAACCTTGGTTTGAGAGGCCACCAACTGGATAAGAAAATGGATCAACTAGCAAAACTCAGCATTAGACACACCAACTTGAGGTGTTCGAGGAGGGATGGGGGAACCGGTGGAACTCTACATAAGGTAGTACAATTATGAGATGGATCTCTATAATAGGTCTGAACTCCATTAATAGTACGCGCTCCATCAATATTGTCCTTAGATGGGATAGAAGAGTCTCCACGAGTATCAAATCTTCTGGGAGGCATGATCTAAAAAGCATATATATGGGAATTAGAGGAGATTTCAAGATCTTAGACTCTATATCCTGAAATAGAACAATAAGAAAGGGAAATATTCCTAAATATCTTGTAGCCTCTCCCTTATAAGTATGGCATACTACACCTCCATAAAAGACACTCTACTTGACACATCTTTATGGACACCCAATAACACCAAACTTAGGTTCCAAAACCAACTTTGTCAACACTCAAACTAGGGCCTGGCCGTGACTGGTATCTTAAATCCACCAAAGATCGGAGACCACCCCTATTGCCTAGTCAAATTGAATATAATGCCTAACAGAGGCTGAATTTTGAACATATAATAAGATAAGATATAAAAGTTTAAAGGAGTCTTATATGACTAAATATCTAAAAATCAATAACCAATACCACCCATGTTAACAACAATATCTACAAAGCCTCTAAATAATACCAAAAGCCAATCTAAGTCATGACATGTCTCTGACTTTGACAATGACAATGATAATATTTAGATGAACTCTTCAATTCTAGACTATGAAAGAAAACTAATGAAATGACCAAGTCTTCCAAGGAATAAAAGCTCACCACTTCACCACCAATGACCAACAAATTAATTAGATCCACCTAACACTATGTAGGGAAATTAGAAGTATCTCTGGTGCCTACATCGCACGGGGATATAGCATCCAACAATGGTTAGTGGGTTGAGCACTAGCATATAACTCAGGGATAGGGGACAAAATTATGCCAAGTCAAACCCAATTCAAATCTATGTGAATATCACCATGCACATACAAGAATAATATGCCAGTATAAGGAACAAGGCTTATCGTGTACTTTAAAATCATTATCTTGAATTATATAGCATAACCTCTATAACAAGGTAACTATGGGCCATATAGGTCCAGCTTCACCCTAGATAAAATGGCCCCAGTGTGTGTGGTCGCACGAACTAAAGAATAATCATATGAACATATACACTATAGGGGACTCAAACCTCCCGACATATACCAAGAGTGACTTAATAACTCCATCAATAACATGGAGGACTAAAACTTTCTAATCATATAATAAGGAGGACTCAAACCTCTCGATAATTTAGACCCCTGCATCAGTAACCATAGTTTCCAGTATTGGTCCCTCAGGACCTCCACTTTCATGGCACATCTACACAAACCCCATTAAATCCCAAGTAAAACACTTCTCACATATTACCATCCATTTACCACAGAATTTACCATTAAGGCACACCGTAGGTATTGTCATATATTACACTTGCAATCTTATATATATGCCATAACAATAAAATTATCTTGGGGGAATACCTCAACCCCCTTTGTTCATTAAATCAAAGCATAACCAACAAGGCTTTCAAAACTACGTTCATTGTTTATCTTATTATACAATGCAATAACATAGGTCGGTAAGTCAAATCAAGCGACAATTTCACAATCTATAGCTATTAACATAAGTGGGTTGAGGGAACACAATTATTCAAAACCAATTTTGATTTTAAAACACCAATTTTAGGGAAAACCATGGATCCTTATTTTAGTCACCATTCCCATGTACCCCACAAGTTCAAAACCATTCATAAAGTATAAATAATGTATAATAAATCATGGGAAAATAATTTAAGAATCAATCATGTCAAAACCCTCAACCATAACAAAAACCACATTCAAATACATACAATTTAAACCATGTAAAACATTACTTTTCATAAATTGAGAATTGAGGAAGAGTAACATGCCTGAATAATCAAGGATTACAGAGAGAATTCAACCTTTAAATCTTTAGATAGTCAACCTTTGGAAACCCTCGGTACTTTTTTCTTAAGAAAATTTGAGAGAGAAGAAAATGTTTTTTGATTTGCTAAAGGGTGAAAATAATGCCCAAAAGGTTTTTTATGGTCATGGGTCACAAGTGGGGAAAATGAGAAATGCCCAAAGGGCCCTTAATTAAAAGTTGAAAAATTATCGCTAGTGACTATGGGTCACTCTGCGACTCGTAAGGTCACATAACGACTCGTCACCATAAGTTGTAGTCAAGATACTTTCTAGGGAACACACACTTTGATCCTATTACTCACCCCATACGAATCTTCAAATGACCCTATGACTCATAGAGTCCAAGTCGTATCCAAGACAAAACTATTTTGCTAACTCACTGGTCACCCTACAATTAGCACATAATGACTCATATAGAGTCACTATAACTTGTAGAGTCTAGTTGTTATTAGGGAAAAAAATTTGACACATACACTAGTTTACTTATAATTTAAGTCTATACGACTCGTGCGAAGACCTTACAACTCATAAGAAAAGTTGTTATCTAAGCAATAACATCAAAGCTCAGAGAATTCTCAAGGACCAACACTTGGGGTGTTTTATTTTAGTTATGATGAAAGATTTCATGCTAGGCCTATGGGCATTGATTTTTGTTGGATTGGATAATAAACTAAATTTAGAATATTAAATTGATAAATTCGTCGATGCATGTTGATTATTGAACTATGTCAATCTTTTAGTTGTGAAGAAGTTATGAATTATATGAAATAGAGGTAGGTTAATAAATAGGAGTGGTTGTGTGTTTATTGAAAATGTTTTGGGTAATGGTGATCTTATTGAGCGAATAGGAATGTCTTATTATGTGTTTTAACTGACTGTAAAAGAGAGGAAGTAAGTATAGTCAAGTTGGCAGTGAAGAAAGATGTTGGTAGATTTTTATGGATAGTTATAGTATGTTAAAAAATATTAGGATGAGGAGGTGTGAATGAAACCGATTGGGGGATAGTTGTACATATTAGGATTGATATTAAGTAATAAAGAGGAGGAAAAAAATTAGGTATATGGTGCTCATAAAGTATATGTAGGAGTTAGGATAAGTATAGATAGCAATTAGTTGGTAATGATCCTTGGTGTTAGGGTATGTATGAGTAGCTTAATGGTAGTATAGACTTGATTTGACTATGTGCTTATATGTAAGTTAAATTTTTGTAATTATATTTCATACATTATTTATATATATAGAGGGATAAGGTGGGGGGATGAATCGTACTTCGTAGTTAGGAGGGTTTTTGTGTCTTTTGTTTGGTAATGTACATTATTTTTGTGGATATTGTATCTATGTTAGTTTTATCATGTTTCATACTTTGAATATTTTTGTATATTGTCCTGTGTCTTGAGCTGGGGATCTATCAAAAATAGCCTCTCTACTTCTTTAGAGGTAGTGGTATGGACTGCGTATATTCTACCCTACCTAGACCCCACTAGATGGGAATATACAGGGTTTGTTGTTGTTGTTGTTTTTGACATTATTTATAATTATTTATTATTCTTATGTATTTATTATTGGATTTGAGATAATACATTGAGATGACATGGGGATCGAGTGCCATGCCAAACTATTATTGGATCGGGTGTTACAATAAACCTGGTACATGAACTAAGCTCATCCATTGAAAGTCATAGATGACGGTCTCTGTGTAACAATCCTAAAGTTCCAACATGATCTTAGTGGGTTACTATGTGTTTTATTTTCATGAAAAGTCCCTCAGACGTAGTTGAATTAAAAACTCCTCTTTCGACCAAGTTCTAGTGTGAGATTATTCTTAAGTCAACTTGAAAAGATCAAAAACCCTTGAATATTAAGTGTTTTCCAGAACAATACCCACAAAATGAATGATCTTTGAGTCTTCTTTTGAACACATTCAATTTTACCTTAATCTGATATTGGAGTAGAAAGTTATGCTCATTTTACCTGAGGGTGTTTGCTGATAAAGATTGATTACCTAAGTTGATGAGCCATCAAGTGGTTCACGATTGATCTTGGGTGTATTTATATATCCAAGAACTAATATAATCTATAATAGTACGTGTTTTACAAGCTCAAATGTATATTCTTATTGTGTTTGATGTGTAATTATATGATTTAGCTAAGGGACATGATTAGTAATGCAGGGTGGATTTTTTATAGAATTGGACGAAATTGGATGCATGACGTGAAGCAAGTAATGATTAAAACTCTAGATTGAATGAATGAACTTGAGAGGAAATGGAATTATCTAGGAAAGCATGCACTTAAAGCTGAAATCAAATAAAGAAATAATAAACTGAGGAGTAAAAATGTGAAAAAGAAGTGAATTCTAGCAGGGTCTTCTGATAAGCTTGTGGCATGACCCCTAGTTCATTGAAATAACCCTCACATCATGAGCCCTAGTTCCTTAGAGTTCCCCTCATGTGTTGAGTCCCATTTCCTAGCGGTGACCCTCGTGGAGCGATCTAAGTTCCCCACTAGGCTAAAATCCTTCTACTATAAAAAGAGCACTTGGGCACATTTGAGAATTTTTTTGAAACGTACAATAGAGGCAAAAAAACTTTTAATACTTCTCTTAGGGTTCTTTGAACTTAATTATTTCAATATTGCTTTGTGGTATGTTTTCTTATTTGTTTTTATGTTAAGTTCAAACATGAGTGGCTAAATACCCTTGTTCTGGGGTTAAGGCTGAAGACATGATTGCACTTTGATATTCTTTATAGTAGTTTATTGCTGCATTATCTTATGGGTTATTCTTAATCTCTTGTGCTTACTATTTTGATGATTGGCGACCATTAAGATAACTCCATGTTCTTATGTTAGAACAAAGAGATTAAGGTGCAAGGTTCTTATTCTTTTATAAAATAAGGAATTTGAATACGCATCTCAGATAGGGATATACCTTAAAGCCTTGTTTATTTCAAAAGATATTTGTAAGATTGTTAAGAGTGTCTCAATCCTATAATTCTAACTATTATTGTTTACAACCCTGCTTCTGTGCTGTGTCGTATCTGTTACTTCTTTATTAATCATGGTTTTACTTGAAACTTTGAAATCATCTTGATATTTAAAAAACTTAATACAATCTTGTCAAAAACTAAAGTTGGATGAATTGCTAGTTACATAGTCCTCTTTGGTACGATATCTGATGATCTTAGTCACTATATTACTTGTACGATTGCATGCACTTGCATGTGCGTTAGAACACATCAATTTTTTGTTGACATTACCGGGGACTAGTATAATTAGTAATTTTGTAAACTTTTGTCTTCTGATAATAAGTTTAAGTGTTAATAACTTTATCTTAGTGGCTGACTTTTTCAGGACAAGCAAGGTAAAGGACTGGCAAGAGATAAGAGAGTTAGTAGAGCCTTATTCGGAACCGAAAAAAGAATTTCATCAGAGGCTAAGAGCACACTATCCAATTCAGCAAGTTCAAATGGCAGAGCCAAGAGATCCTAATCTCATTAATCTAATTGATCCAAATGTTGCACGTGGTCCAGCTCCAGTAATTCCAGTTGCCCCTGCTCAAGTAGCAGTTAGATTTATTTGTGAAGTGGAAATCCCACTTACAAACCATACTACTAATTGCATCTGTAATATAGAGGCGGGTGGTTGGTTTGAATTAAAGCAAAATATGGTACAACTATTGTGTTTGAGTGGACAATTTGGTGGGTTCTCACATGAAGATCCTCAGTAGCACATACAAACTTTCTTAGAAATCAGTGATACCTATATTCCTACTGGGGTATCTACTGATTATGTCAAAATGGAACTCTTCCCCTTTTATATAATTAGGGAAGGAAAGAGGTGGTTATATGCTGAACCACCAAACTCCATCACTTCTTGGGATGATCTGGCTTAAAAATTCCTTATAAGATTCTTTCCATCAGGGAAGACAACATGCTTGAGAAGCGAGATTCTGAGTTTCAAGAAAAAATAAGGAGAAAATCTTTACCAAACTTGGGAAAGATTTAAGGGTATGCTTAGAAATTGCCCTCACTACCATCAGTCTAATGATTTACTAGTTCATACATTCATAGAGGGTCTTGAGCCCAACACCAAGATTCTCTTGGATTCAGTAGGTGGGCAAGCTTACGAGAAGACTTATGATGAATTATATATACTGCTGAATCAGATTTCACAAGAGAATGATGAGTGGAATGATGACTCAAGGAGTGCTCCTAAGAAGGTTACAGGTGTATTAGAGGTATATAAATTTACTACATTATTAGCTCAGCTAGTTGCACTACCAAATCAGATAACTAATCAGTTTAGTAGTATGATGTTGGTGGTTACACAGCCGGCAACAACAACTAATGCAGTTCAACAGGAGAGTACATAATGTGAGATTTGTGGAAGAAGTGAGCATGTAGCAGATGCTTGTGCGGTTAATCTTAATTATGTCAATTATATGGGGAATTCTAATCATTAAGTTCAGCAGAACTATGGTAACACTTATAATTTGAATTGGAGAAATCATCAAAATTTCTCATGGTGCGAAATCTAGGCACAGAAAAACAATCAATACAAGGGCTAATACAATAGAATCAACAGTAGCAAGTTCAGAGTAATCAAGCCATAGCTCAAACAAGCAATATGGAAGAGTTGTTGAAATATGTGATAGTATCTCAAGCACAGTTGGTAGTAGATATAAAGAATCAATAATTAATTATGAAGAATTTAGAGTTGTAAATTGGTCAGATTCCATGAGCGCAAAATATTAAACCTTAGGGAGGTCTACTTAGTAATACTGAGATGAATCCAAAATAGGTAAATACAGTCACTACTAGGAGCGGTTTGCAGCTAAAGAAGCTGGAACCTCAGCATGTAATTCTTTGAGCTAATGATGATGATACTAAAAAGAATATGGAGAAAATGGTTGAAGAAAAAGCTGTAAGTAATGAAACTAGAGTGGAGAAGAAGACTGTACCTCCACTTTTTCACTAAAGGCTTTAGAAGCACCAAGAGAAAGCTAGTTACAAGAAATTTTTAGGGCTTTTGAAGTAGGTTCATGTCAACCTTCCTTTTTCTTATATTTTGTAGAGTGTTCCAAAGTATGCAAAGTATGTGAAAGACATAGTGGCAAACGAGAACCGTTTGGAAGAATATGCTACAGTAGCACTTACTGAGGAGTGCACATCCAAGATTCAAAACAAATTACCCACGAAGCTGAAAGATCCAGGTAACTTTGCCTTGCAAATCACCATCGGGAAAGCCATTGGTGCTCAGAGGTTATGTGATTTAGGGGCAACATCAATCTTATGCCCACATCTTGGTTTATAAAGATGGTTTTGGGAGTCCCAAACCCATGACCATTGTTTTGCAGTTAGTTTATCTATCCCTTGCTAGGCTTGATAGGATCATTGAATATGTATTGGTACAAGTTAGATCACTTATCTTCCAAGTGGATTTTTCTATTCTTTATTTCAAAGTTGATTCGAACATCCTATTTTTTTGGGGATTCCTATTCTTAGCAACAAGGCAGCTAGGATGCCCATTCTTAACAACAAGGTAGTTTTTTATTGATGTAGCTATAGGGAAGATGACCATGAGAGCTCATGAAAAAGTTGAGGTATTTGATGTATGCAAGGAAATGAAGTTGCCTGTTGTGTATGAAGAACTATATACTATTACAGTTGTAGAACTTGCATCTAAGCTCCACTTGTTGTTATTAAAAAATCCACTAGAGCAAGTTGTAATGGGATATGATATCTATGGTGATGTATAGCTGCTAGAAATGGCACAGGTTATGGATTTGGTAACGATTGACACTAGAATGGTTCCTTTTGAGCCATTGATCAGTCTGATTGGCCCATCTCCCAAGGCGTCTATTGATGAATCACAGAAATTAAAGGTCAAGGCTCTTTCTCTCCATTTAAAATATGTTTTTCTTGGTGATGATAATACTCTACTTGTGTTTTTTCTGTAGGTTTGTCAGATCTGCAGGTAAGAAAAGCATTAGAACTTTTGAAAAGAAGAAAGAAGGCAATTGGATGGCAGATGTTGGACATCATAGGGATCAATCTAGCTTTCTATATGAATAATATATATATATATATATGAAAGAGGGTTATAAATCAAGTGTCCAGCAACATCGAAGATTAAATCCTATGATAAAGAAAGTGGTACCAAAACAAGTCATTAAGTTGCTTGATTCTGGGATTGTCTATCCCATATCTGTCAATAAATGGGTCAACCCTATGCACTACATCCCAAAGAAAGGTGGGATGAATATGGTGACCAACGAAGCTAATGAGTTGATTTCTACTCGCATGGTGACTGGTTGGAGGATCTGCATTGATTATCAAAAGCTAAATGAAGCCACCAAAAAGGATCATTATCCTATTTCATTAATTCATCAAATGTTGGAGAGGTTGGTAGGGCAGGAATACTATTGCTTTCTAGATGGATACTCAGGATATAATCAAATCACAATAGTGCAAGATGATCAGGAAAAGACCACATTTGCCTATCTATATGGCATATATGCATTCAAAAATATGCCTTTTGGCCTTTGCAATGCACCCACAACATTTTAGAGATGCATAATGGTAATTTTCTATGACATGGTGGAAGAATTTGTTGAGGTATTTATGGATGATTTCTCTATTTATGGTAGCTTGTTTGATGTGTTCTTGTAGAATCTGGATCGAGTCTTAGATTATTGTCAGGAGACAAACCTTGAAATGAGCTAGGAAAAATGCCACTTTTTGGTCAAGGAAAGAATAGTCCTTGGCCATAAGGTGTCATGTAGAGGACTTAAATAGATAGAGCTAAAGTTGAATTCATTGAAAAGCTACCGTATCTTATGATAGTGAAGGGAGTGAGAAGTTTTTTTGGGCATGCATGATTTTATAGTTGGTTTATCAAAGACTTTTCGAAGATTGCAAGTCCTATGTGCAAGTTATTGGAAAAAGAAGTTAAGTTTGATTTTGGGGCTGAATGTCAACAATATTTTGAGGGCCTAAAGAAAAGGCTGACAGAAGCACCCATCTTGATTTCTCCTGACTAGGCATTACCATTCGAGCTGATGTGTGATGCTACCGATGTGGTTGTTGTATTAGTTTTGGGGCAGTGAAAAATATAAGGTATTTCATTCTATTTATTATGCAAGTAAAGTCTTAAATGACGCCCAGATGAATTGCACAGTCACAAAAAAGGAGATGCTAACGCTCATGTATATATTCGACGAATTCAAATCATACTTGGTGGTTACTAACGTAGTTTTTCACATAGACCATGCTGCTATCAAGTATTTATTCAATAAAAAATGCCAAGACACGATTGATCGGGTGGATTCTATTGCTCCAAGAATTTGATCTAGAAGTGAGCCATATAAAAATATCTAAAAATCAAGTAGCGGATCATCTATAGAGGCTAGAGAATCATGATCACATTGCTGATGATACCCTTTGTATTTGGGAAGTGTTTCCAGATAAGAAATTATTAGCGCTCGATGCATTTGATATTCCTTGGGATGAAGACATTATGAATTTGTTAGTAAGTGGTGTTTACTCTCTCGAAGCTACTAGACAGTAGAAGAAGAAACTGTTACATAATTTGTATACATACATATGGGATAAGCCCTATTTCTTCAAATTGGGTACTAATAGGATTGTGCGCAGATGTGTTTCCAAAGTTGAATCTAAACAAGTGCTATAAAAATGTCATTCATCTTCTTATGGGAGCCATCATGGGGTGAATGAATAGCTAGAAAAGTTCTATAGTCAAGTTTCTTTTGGCCAACATTGTTCAAAGATGTGGTTTTCTTTGTAAGGGGGTGTGATCAGAGAGTAGGCATAATAGCAAGGCACCACTAGATACCCCAGAACAATATTCTTGAGGTTGAGGTATTTGATGTTTGGGGGATAGAATTTATGGATCCATTTCCACCATCTCATGGAAATTTATATATCCTAGTGGAAGTTGATTATGTATATAAGTTAGTAAAAGCTGCTGCTCTCCCCACTAATAATGCATGAGTGGTGATGAAGTTTGTGAAGAAGCCTATCTTCTCTCATTTTGGAACACCTAGAGCTATTATCAGTGATGGAGGTACGTATTTTGTGAACACTTGGTTTAAAAATTTGTTAGCTAAATATGGTGTTAGGCACAAGGTGGACACAACATATCACCCATAACCAAGTAGCCAAGAAGAGGTATCAAATAGTGAGATCAAGCATATATTGCAGAAAATAGTAAATGGTCAGCGTAAGGATTGGTCGGAGAAGTTGAATAATGTACTGTGGGAATAAAGGGTAGTTTAAAAAATTCCCATTGGGACCTCTCCTTATCGCTTGGTATATGAAAAAGATTTCCACTTTCCTGTGGAGCTTGAGCATCAAGCTTAATGGGTAGTGAAGAAATTGAATCTCGATATAAAAGTTGTTGGAGAGAAGAGTTTGCTCAAACTAAATGAACTTGAAGAGTTTTGATTAATGCTTATTAGAATACGAAATTGTACAAAGATAAGACCAAGAAATGGCATGATAATCATATTCTAAATCGAGCGTTTGAGCCTATACAACTTGTGTTGCTATTAATTCAAGATTGAAGTTGTTTCTAGTTAAATTGAGGTTCAAGTGGTCTGGACCATTTGAAGTGGTGTGAATGATGTCTCATGGAGCTATTGATCTATGGAAAAAGGAGAAGACCAAAAAATTCATGGTGAATTGACAGAGAGTGAAGCATTATTGGGCAGATCATAGAGATTAGCATAGTAAATCCATCATCTTTGCTGATAAATGAAGTAGAGTTGGGTTGTGCCACGATATTAACTAAGGCACTGTGTGGGAGGCAACCCACGAATGTACTGTAATAGTGTAGTTTATTTCTTAGTTTTTAAACAAAAAAAAGAAAAGAAATAAAGAATATAAAAAGAGGTATCATGCCACGACCAAATCTAAGGTGCTACATGGGAGGCAACCTACTTTTTTCTCCGTTATTTTGTTGTTTTTGTTGAGTGTGCAGGAATGAGAAACTTGGTGGTATAAGGGAAAGGAGAAGTAAGTAAGACGTCATCAAAGATAAACTTTGGGTTGGTAAAATATGCACTATAGAGACGTATAGGGTGAGAAAGAAAATGGGGAATGAAATATTCTCCCAAAATGCAAAAAAATACTAGGCCAAATGTGTGAATTCTAGTGGCCCTCAGTGATGATCCTGCATCGTGAGGCCTAGAAAATAGGACTACATGTCACATCATGAGGCCCAAAAAGGAGGACTACCTCTCGGTACGCGAGACCATGTAAGGAGAAATAACCCTCACATCGCAAGTCCCATCCCTAAGCAAAGAGAAAACCCAAAAATCGGTCCCCTTTTTCATTATTACCTTTAAATATTCCCTTGTTTCCCATTCCCCTCTCCCATAAGAACCCTAGCCTCCTCCCATTCCCAAGCTAAATTTTCTCTTCTATTTTGTGTTGTTTTCAATCAAAGAAACAAGAAGCTTTTCACTCATCTTCTTCAACACAACTAAGGTATGTCTCATATTCTTATTCCTTTGATTCATTTGAGTGCAAGAAGTAAATTGATTTTAAGCATAGTTGAAGTATGAAATTATTTTGCTTGTAACTTAATGAGTTATTTTGAGTTCATAGAGCATATGGGTTCTAATGTAATTTTTCTTACGATGCTACATGTGCTTTTTTTTGGCCATTATTATGGACATAGATTGATTCCATGAGTTGTTAATGAAATATAGCATATGTGAGTAGCTTGCATGATTGAGAAAAAAATGTGTAGTAAAAGAGTGAGTTAAGTAGTGGCACTCACCTTAGAATGTGTGGTGTATGTAGTTGACAAGGAAAGTCTAAGTTCCTTGGGGTTGTTAAGTTACACCACCATGAGAACAATTAAGTGTGGAGTGGTTTGTTCAATCTCCACACACTTAGTGGTGGTTACAAAATTATGATATGTGTGCCATTTCCCTTGAATCGATGCTCGATATTGTGCATGCACCTATGTAAAATTGTTAAACTGGGAATATGTATGAGCAAATATTAGTGTGGTTCGGTGAAATAATGACATTTGTATACCTACAGTTGTTTTGATGAAGTGATATGGATTATCAATGCCATAAGATTGAATGACGGTTTGAATTAATAACTATTTGATATCTGAGAGTTGTACTTAGGAAAAATGTTTATTTAATAGGGGAAGTCTGAGTACCCTAGTTCTCATACTTATGCACCTGTGCTAGGAACTAAGTGTGGGGTGTGTTCAACAATTTCTCATACTTAGTGTTTGCAAGTTTGAAATAGGTACCTTATTTGATGTGTTTGCTAAATATTGTGATTAATAGGTGAGATGTCTAGTCGTCAGCAAAAAAGAAAGACCTTGGCTGAACCTTCTGAGTCGGAACGCAAAAGAAATATGCAATCTGGTCGTGTGCTCCTACCTTTGGCTATCCCACATGGGAAATTTAGGAGGTATGACAATAGCTGGGTTATGGAGGACAAAAAGAAGTGGTATGCATAGCACAATGAGTCTAAGTATTGTGTAGACCAATTCATTGATTGAGCCAGCTTGTTGAAAGAGAGTTCCCCAACATGGTGCACCGCATAGAGGAGCTACACATAAAATTTTTGTTTGAGCAACCCCATGAGTGCAACTTGAGCCTTGTTAGGGAGTTTTACGCAAACTGGGATCTATGGGAGAGGGACTCCAAAGTCAAAGTATGAGGCGAGGTGATAATTTTCATAGCTCATTCTTTGAATATCCTTCTAGGTACACCTAAGGTAGATGCTGAGACTTTGAAATAGATGAACATTGAACTTCCTTATACAGATATCTGCCATCTATTATGCGGGAACCACTCTACAATAGGTGGAGACATTATAGAGACATCATTTACCTTACATTCCCCTTCAGTCAGATAAATAAGGAGGCCCGTATGTGGGCTAAGATTATCTACACTTGTCTTATTCATGGGACACACATGACTGAGGTGACACGTCATAGGGTATGTATTATTTATTCCTTAATGAATGATGAAGTTAATGTGAATGTAGGCGTTGTCATCTTTACAGCTATGAAGAAGGCGAGAAGCCATGTGATGTGTAGATATGGGTTTATGGTTTAGTGATGTAGTTTCTAAGGGATTTTGGTATAAAGGAGGAGTACCTAGATTATAGTCCGCTAATGGACACTTGTTCGATTGAGATATCCCATACTAAGGGGGTCACTGGGACTCATGGTTCGATATTGACTCTTCTCGAGCGTCAACCTTGAAATGATGAGATCACAGCCTGGATGTATGGGTTGTATCTAATACAGTCAAGGAAAGGGGGACACCCAGTGACACAACAGAAGATTTGAGCTATTGAGCTTAACTATCCTCTTGGTCTACATATGAGTACAATGTTGAGGATTGGTCCAAACTTTTTAGAGCTAGTAGATGATGACGTGCCCACTGGCGAGGAGCATCGACTACATGATTTAGATGTTGATTTAGAGGAGGAGGAATATGATGATGACCTATACATGGGATCCGGGCCTATGGTCTAGATTCTGAAGATGACATGGATGAGATGTGACCAGAGAGTTACTCCCCACCTCATACTTGGTTTACTTTGAAATCACTGGGACAATGCTTCATTTTAAAAGTGGGGTGGTGGTATCTAATTACTTTTACTCTTATTATTTTATTTTGTTGGATATTTTTATTTATTCTATTGGATGTTTTTCTTTTTATGTGCTGGATTTAGTCATTCTAACTATTCAGAATGATACGGTCTGTAATAGTTAGTATTTAGTAGTAGTTTGCTTATTAGTTGTGTGCTTAATAATTACTTTGTTTTAAAAGTAGGAGTAAAAATTTTTATTTTTCCCTCAAGGAAATTCTCAATACATCATCATAGTTGTGTCCTCCCCTATAATAGGTAGATGGCGACCGTCTTAAGGGGAGTTAGTCGTATGAAATTAAGAAGCAATAAGAACCAAATCACAACTTTAAGAAGAAGTTCTTTGTGCTAGGATATGCAATTTATTGACTTGAAACATACCTATTTTGTGAAATAGAAACATGTTATAATTTAAACAGGGAGCTAATGTAGACACTTAATCTTAATAGGTGAAATTTTCAATTTGTAGGCTTAAATTTGAATTTGACAAATGCGAGTCCGAAAACCATAAGGATCCGACCTGAATCTAGCATGCACCAAGAGTGAGAGAGGTGTTTAATTATTCTACATGCATAGTGGTGTCCAGAACTTGCCTGGTGTGTTTACAAAGCGAAATAAAGGATGTTGGGTTTAGGAAAGGATGTAGGAATTTGTTGATAGCCGAATTTGTTGACCTTATTTACATACCCTTGTACATAGCCCTAGTTATCCCTGTTGAGCCTATAGCTTAATTTCTTTGGAAGCCTCATAAATAGAATATTCTCCTTTTTTTTTCTTGTACCATAATTTGATCTAAAAGCTACTAAATTCTTTAGTTGAAGTTATTAGAGTAAGGGCTAGAAGTTTGAATAAGGATGATAGTGGAATTGAAGACCTTAAGAGATTGCTATTGATATAGGAAGTTAATATCTGTGGTGGTTGAGAGTATGAAATAATGAGAAGAGAAAAGAGGAAAAAAGTGGTGAATAGATGACACTCTAACCATAGTGTGTAATAAGTTTTAAGAGATAGGGCTAGAGCAAAAGAAGAAGGGAAGATTGTGAGGAACGAATTTGGTTGTTAATCTGATGATTCAAATGTTTATGAAATGTACTAAAGCACTTAAGGATATTAGTCACTATTTACCCAAATAGTTTTTACCCGTCCTTTATCCTACATTACAACCTTGGAAGACCTAGTTGATCCTTCATTCCAATATTCAACTATTAGTGGAGTAGAACACTAAGGGCAAGCTTATGGTTCATTGTCTATCATGTATGAATCCATTATTGAGAGTGAGCAATTTATTTCTGATATTCCACTTCCATTGTATATTGTAAGATTGTGAATGAATGTGGGAAACTTTCTTGTTGTGAGGGTGCATGTGGATGATAGTCAGGTGACTTATAATGTTCTTGATCGAGTAACTTAACTGAGTTTTCCTACGAGTCAAAAGTTCACCTTTAAGGTAAGGATGTTTTACAAAGAATAATCCCATGTTTATAGAAGTTGATTGATATTTTTTGAAGAAAAAGTCATTGTTCAATTTATGAGTTCCCAACATAGGTATTTTGCCTAGGTTGTGATGTTAAGCTTAATTGACTATAGTGTTGTTTGAAGCTATTTGAGGAAGAACAAGGTTCTAAGTGTGGGGTGGTGATAGGCGTATTTATATGTCCAAGCACAAATATTCATCCATAATAGGACTTATTTTATGAACTAAAATGTGTATTCTATTTGTGTTTGATGTGTAATTACATGATTTAGATAATGGACATGATTAGTGCTGTAGGGTGGATTTTTGATGGAATTGGACAAAATTGGATGCATGACATAAAGCAAGTGATGATTGAAGTTGAATAGACTTGAGAAGAAGTGGAATGAGCTCGGAAAGCATGCACTTGAAGTTGGAAGCATAGAAAGAAATAATAAACCGAGGAAGAGTAAAATTATGGAGAAGAAGTGAATTCCAGTGGGGCCTTATGATAAGAGAGCGGCACGACCCCCAGTTCCTTAAAATAATAGTCGCATAATGAGCCCCAGTTACTAGGAGTGCCCCTCACATCGCGAGTCCCACTTCATAGAAGTGTCTCTCACGGCATGACCTTAGTTCCCCACTAGGCAAAAATCATCCTACTATAGAAGGAGTACTTGGGCCCAATTGAGGCTATTTTAGAAATATACAGTAGAGGAGAAAACACTTTTAATACTTCTCTTAGGGTTCTTTGAACTTCATTATACCATGTTTGCTTTATGGTATGTTTAATTATTCATTTTTGATGTTGAATTTAAACATAAGTGGCTACACACCCTTGTTTTGGGGTTGAGGCCAAAGACATGATTGCACTTTGATATTCTTTATTGTAGTTTATTGTTGAGTTATCGTATGGGTTATTCTTAATCTCTTGTGCTTACTATTTTGATGATTGGGAACCATTAAGATAAATCCATATTCCTATGTGAACCCAGGAGAAGAATCATAGGTTGGAATAAAAAGATTAAGGAGCAAGGTTCTTATTCTTTATAAAATAAGGAATTTGAATCTGCATCTAGGATAGGGATACACCTAGAAGCATTGTTTAATTCAATTGCAGGATGATAGCTTTATGCATCTAAATGGATTATTGCATCCACGCTTAATGATGTAGTTGGAATATTCAGTTAGGTAGAAGATTAGAGGCCGGGAGACTATGATCATACTATAAACCCTGCAAATCAATAACCCGATAATCAACTAAAATCTGATAAGAATAGAGATTTGTAAGATTGTTAAGAGTGTCTCAACCCTTTAATTCTTACTAATATTGTTTACAACCCTGCTTACATCTGTGCCGCATCTGTTAGTTCTTTATTAATCATGTTTTTACTTGAAACTTTGAAATTATCTTGATATTTGAAATACTTAATACATTCTTGTCAAAAACTAAAGTTGGATAAATTGCTAGTTATATAGTCCTCTGTGTACGATATATGACTATCTTAGTCACTATATTACTTGTACGATTGTGTGCACTTGCATGTGTGTTAGAAAGTGTCAATGAACCATCAACTGAAGTCGTCAACCTTAACTAGTAAAGATAAAAAATGGCCAAATATTGACAAGCCGTCAATGGGTTGATGGGCCATCAGCCAAGTCATCAGATGGGAAATTTTTACAATTTTTTTAGTTTCTAGTTTGATCCTTTAACTACCTCAAAATCTTCCCCCATAACTATAATAACTCAATAAACATTATTTACTATGCATTTAGTAAGTTTTCATAGCTCTTTCTCCCCTCTATTCTCAATAGAAATAAAATTAGTGTTTCTACCTAAAGTTCAACTTCCAAGGCTCCAAACTCAAGTTCTCCTTCAAGATATCTATAAGTTGATATATGTGGGGTTTAAGAAAGGTTTTCTTTCACCCTTGTTCCCAAGAACTTTATATAACACTATAGAATTTTGGCCTTTAAAAATTTTGAGATTTGAGCCTACTGCCCAAGCTACGACTTACCCAACAAGACATAAGGTCTCTTTACAAGTCACAGGGCTCGAGTTGTAGGGTTACAAGTAAGGCTGTCTATGTATTCTATCCTAACCACGACTACCACCTAATGATTCGTTAGAACCTATAAGAGTAGTATAGGTGCTATCCGTAACCAAACCAATGTAATAGCTAAGGTTTCTATTATGACTATGACTGGGTGTCATGAGTTTTAATGACTCTTTACGAGTCGTAGGTTGCTTTTCATAGTCAACCCAGTGAAGAGGTCATATGTTTATGCCAAGACTATCAGTTTTCATGACGACTCATATCGTGTCCTCATGAGTCGTAATGTGGCCCATTATCACTGGCGATAATTTTTTAATATTTTATTAAGGGTTCTTTGTACATTTCTCCTTTTCCCCAATTGTAACCCATAACCTTAAAACCCTTTTGGGACCTTATTATTATCCAAAAACATAATCAAACACACTCTCAAACTCTCAAATCCCTAAGTCAAGAACAAACTAGGGTTTCTTAAGGTTGATCATTTAGAGCTTCTAAGTTGTCATTTATCTTCATAATTATGATACTTTCAAGCTTGTATCTCTTCCCTAAACTTTTTTCTATAAAAACATGTGTTTCATAGTTATTTATGTAAATTCAAAAGTGGATTTTAATTTGGGTCGAGGGTTTTTGAATGATTGTTGAATTGACTTTCCATGGTTTTAATGCTATTATTTATAATTTATTGTGTATCTTAAAACCTGTTGGGTGCATGGTTTTGGTGAATGGGATGGGGGTTGAGGCACTCCCCTAGATTGATGATTTTGGTTTGGAATTGGTTTTTGAAATTGTGGTACCCTCAACCCACTGTTGGCTTTGAAATATAGATAATCACATGATGTGACTTACTCCCCTTAACTATTGCATTGGATAAATGGTTAAAAAAATAAAAAGAGTCTTGTTGGCCATGTTTTTTTATTTTAACTTTGATTTAGTAAACAAAGAGGGTTGTGGCATTCCCCCATGTTGACGAAATTGGTATGGCATAATTATAAGCATGTAAGAGAAATTGGTACGACGATACTAGTAGTATGTTCCTTAATAGATGATCCTTAGTTTAATGGATGGGAATGTGTAAATATTTTAATTAGGATTAAAAAGGGTTGTGTAGCTGAGCCGTGAAAGTAGAGGTCCCGAGGGATTGATATTGGAAACCATATTTACCAGGATGGGGTTGGTTATTATGATTGTGTGCATAAATCACATATTGCATACACGAATATATTTTGGAATGGTTGTAGCCTTGATAGCTTCTTCTCTTTCTTAGATTTCTCTAGTTTGTGAGGCTAACACGCACGGGGTGCCAACTAACAGGGAGGGAGCTAGACCCAACTAGAACGGGGAAGATTACCCCATATAGCCTATGGGTATGAATGAAGGTTTGATATACACAATGTAGGATAATAATGTACTTTCACGCTAAGCCATGTTCCCTATCCTAACATGTTGTATATATATTTGTATAATTATATGTATTGATTTGGAATGTTTTTAAACTATTTTGATCTTTGCATTACTTTATCCCTTTCCTAAGTTACATGCTAGTGTTCACCCCGCTAACTATCTTCGAACTCTATATCCCCATGCGATGTAGGGAACAAAGACTTTTTTCTTTTTCTATACAGTGATAGGTGATTCCTGGATAGCTCGTGAGTCAGCTTTGAAGTAGTGCGCTTCCATTTTTTAAAAGACCCACATTTTATGTTTTGGTTTCACTATGTCATAAATTATCTTTTGGTTTTCTTTTGGCTATCATTGGGTGCATATCTTGACTTAAATTGATGTTGGTTTCTTAGAGGCTTGTGGATTGGGATGGATGTAAAGTTCTTAGATTTCTTTCGGAGTTAGTTGCTTAACTCTCTTATTATATGTTCAAAACTTAGCTCTATCTTATTATATTTTGGAATTTATCCATTTCTAGTTGTATTATGTTTTGCCTGGCTAGGGTAAATGGGGTGGCCTCCGATCTTTGGTCAACTTGATATACCCGTCATGATCAGGTCTTGTATTAGGTTGTAACAAGTTGGTATCAAAGCCCTAGGTTCATGGTCATTGGGTGTCTACAAAGTTAACTCAAGTAGAGTCTCTTTTATGGGTGTGTAGCGCGTCACACTTATAAGGGAGAGGATACGAGGAATTTAGGATTATTTCTCTCTTTTGTGATCTATTTTTTGTGCTATAGAGTCTAAGGTCTTAAAATCTCCTCTAATTCCATTTGTTCGCATTTTAGATCATGTCTCCCCGAAAATGTGATGCTCGTGGAAACTCCTCTATCCCATCTGAGGAAAATATTGATAGAACTCATCCTACTTATGGAGTACAGACCTGGTCTAGGGCCCCTACTCCTAACTACCCACGTGGAGTTTCATTGGTCCCTACCAGTCCTTCTCATACTTTTTAGGACAATGATATCATGCCCCGCTGTCCTAAGGAGACATTTCTAATGCTAAATTTTGTCGATCTATTCATCCGCTAACTCAATTTGTGAGTTCTCAATCTTATTAGCCTAACTATGTTGGTTCTGTTGATCCATCTTTTGAGGTCACTAGAGTTAGCTAGTTTATGTGGTTGAATCTGCTGACCTTTATAGGCTCTAAGGTTGAGAAGGATCCTCAAGGGTTTGTTGATGAGATGGAAATATTTTTTAGAGTGATGCATGATTCTGACTTTGAGGGTGGGAAGTTTGCCACATATCAGTTAAATAATTTAACATATCAGCGGTATAAGGTGTGGGAGCAGTCGAGGGGTGATGATACTGAGTAGGCTATATGGGAGGAATTTCTTGGTACTTTCCTTGATTGTTTCTTTCCTCAGGAGTTGAGGGAGGCCAAAGTTGAGGAGTCTGTGAACTTGAAGCAAGAAAAGAAGACTATGAAGTAGTATGCCTTGAAGTTCCATCAATCATCTCGTTACGCTCCGGAGTTGGTGTTTAGTATGAGGTCTAAGATAAAAAAGTTTGATGTGGGTTTGTATCGAGACCTATTCCTAGATTGTAAGGTGGTGATGTTGAATAATAAAATAGATATCTCTTGGTTGGTGGTGTATATTCATCAAGTTGAGGATGAGAAGAAGAAGCAAGTCAAAATAGGGGAAAGACATAGTAAGATGTTCAGATATTAAGAGCAGAGTAGAGGCCAGTAGAACAGTGGTAGAGATGGTAAGTAGTGGAGCAAGAAGAAGACTTAGGAAAACTTGGGTTCATATTCTACGGCTAGTGTTCCATATCCTAAGTTGACTGGTGATCATTGGTTTAAGACTGATAATGGGTTTAAGGCATAAGGTGCCCAATCTTATGCTAGTGGAGCTCAATCAGCTCCATCATATCCTCCTTGCAGATGTTGTGGGCAGTTGCATCATAGTTTTTGTGATAAGGGGAGGAATAATTGTTTTAGATGTGGCCAACCTAGTTATATTCAGAGGAACTATCCATCAATCAATGTTTCTACTTGAGCTAATAAGGCTCTGGTTTCTACTTCTTCAGTTTCTTCGCTAAAACGTGTTAGTTCTAGTACCAACACTGGTCAAAATCGTCCTTATGCTCTTGCTACCCATCAGGAATCTGAGGCATCTCTGAATATTTTCACTGCTACATTACAACTTTTCTCTCAAGATGTGTATTTTTTACTTGATTTGGGGTCTACCCTTTCTTATATGTCCTTTTATATGGTTGTTTATTTTGGTTTTAGCCTTGAGTGGATTTTTGATCCCTTTTATATTTCTACCCTGATGGGTGATTCTGTTATGGCTAGAAGGTTCTATAGGGGTTGTGTGGTATCTATTGGTGATAGGGAGACATTGGTGGATCTGATTGAATTGGATATGGTACATTTTGATGTGATCTTGGGGATAAATTGGCTCCATTCATGCTATGCTTCTCTAGATTGTCAGACCTGGAGGGTCAATTTCTAATTCCTGAATAAACCAATAATTAAGTGCAAAGGGAGCTCCTTAGTACCTAAGGAAAGGTTTATTTCTTATCTTAGAGCATAGAAATCGATTTCTAAGGGGTGTCTATACCATCTAGTTTGGGTTAAAAATTCTAGTTCTAAGGTTTCCTCTTTACAATCTATCCCTGTGCTTAACGAATTTCCTAAAGTATTTCTCGATGATCTTTCTGGTATTCCTCCCGATAGCTAAATAGATGTTGGGGTTGATCTTTTATCGAATACCCATCCTATCTCTATCCCTTCTTACGGAGTGGCTCTGGTTGAGTTAAAAGAACTTAAGGAGCAGTAAAAAGATCTTCTTGATAAGGATTTCATCCATCCTTGTGTTTCACTGTGGGGTGACCCATTCTCTTTGTGCGGAAGAAGGATAGTTACCTTTGGATGTGTATAGATTATCGCCAGTTAAATAAGGTGATGGTGAAGAATAAGTACCCTTTTCCTAGGATTGATGATCTCTTTTACCAGCTTTAGGGTGCTAAGTACTTTTCTAAGTTTGATATTCGGTTGGCTTATCATTATTTGAAGATTAGGGAGGTGGATATCCCTAAGACTTATTTTTCGTATACGGTATGGTCATTATGAGTTCTTAGTCATGTCTTTTTCATTGACTAATTCTTCAGTAACATTCATTGATCTTATGAACTGGGTTTTTATTTAGTTTTTCAATTTATTTGTGATCGTGTTTATTGATGACATCTTTGTATATTCTAAGAGTGAGGAGGATTATGCCAATCACCTCTGTATAGTGTTGTAGACTCTTAAGGATCAACATTTGTATGCCAAGTTTTTAAGGTGCGAATTTCGGTTTAATATTTTGACCTTCCTTGGTTAAGTTGTTTTTAGTGAGGGGATCATGGTGGATCAATAGAAATTTGAGTTAGTTAATAAGTGGCCTAGACCCATGACTCTAACAGATATTCAAAGCTTCTTGGGCTTAGCCGGGTATTATAGGAGGTTTGTGGAGAGTTTCTCTTTGATTGTTGCCCTGTTGACTAGGTTGACTTAAAAAAAGGTGAAGTTTATGTGGTCTGATGCTTGTGAGGGTAGTTTTGAGAAGTTGAAGGATAAGTTGACTTCTGGTCTAATATTGACTCTGCCTGAGGGTACTCATAGATTTGTTGTTTACTATGATGCGTTGCATGTGGTACTAGGATATGTCTGGATGCATCATGGTAAGATTATGGCGTATGCTTCTAGGCAGCTAAAAATTGATAAAAGAAATTATCTGACTCATGATTTGGAAATGTTGGCTGTTGTTTTTGCTTTGAAGATTTGGAGTCATTATTTGTATGGGGTTCATATGGATATCTTCTCAGATTATAAAAGCTTGTAGTATGTGTTTACTCTGAAGGAGTTGAATATCAGGTAAAGAAGATGGCTTGAGTTGCTCAAAGACTATGATATGAGTATTCATTACCATCCATGTAAGGCTAATGTGGCTTTTGATACTCATAGCAAGTTGTCCATGGGTAGATTGTGTCATGTGGATAAGGAGAAATGAGGATTGGTAAAGGATATTCACTAGTTTGTTAATCTTGGAGTTCGTCTTTTGGATTTCGAGGATAGAGGTATAATTGTACAAGAGGTGGTAAAGTCATCTCTTGGTGTAGAGGTAAATGAGAAGCATGTTTTGGACCCTATCTTGATGCAGATTAAGGATGATGTGGGTCAGCAGAAGGTCATGGCATTTGAGATTGGTGGAGATGGTATTCTGAGGTACCAAGGTAGATTGTGTGTTCCTAGTGTTGATGGGCTATGAGAAAGAGTTTTGATTGAGGCTCATAAGTCGAGATAATAGTTTATCCTGATTCAACAAAGACGTATCATGACTTGAAGGAGATGTATTGGTGAAACAACATAAAAATGAATGTGGCTAACTTCGTGGCTAAGTGTATAGTATGTCAGTAAATGAAGGTTGAGAACTTGAGGCCTAGAGGAATGTATCAAGAGGTTGAGTTGCCTATATAGAAGTTGGAGATGATCAACATGGACTTCATTACTGGCCTTCCGTGGTATTGCCATCTATTTGATTTGATTTGGGTCATTGTGGATAGGATGATTAAGTCGGCTCACTTCTTTCCTATGAGTACTGCTTACATTGGAGAGGACTATGCAAAGTTGTTTATTCAGGATATAGTTAAATGGCATGGTGCTCCAATTTACATCATTTCGGATCAAGGTATGCATTTTTCTTCTAGATTTTGGCATTCATTTCAGCAAGGCTTGGGCACACGAGCGAACGTTCACACTACATTCCACCCTCAGACGGATGGACAAGCGGAAAGGACCATTTAGACTTTGGAATATATGCTAAGGTCCTGTGTAATTGATTTTGGTGGTAGTTGGGTGGATCATTTTCCACTCATTGAGTTTGCTTATAATAATGTTATAACTCGAGTATTAGGATGGCTTATTTTGAAACTTTTTACGGTAGAAGCTGTAGATATCGTATTGAAGGGTTTGAGGTTTATGATACTAGGTTTTTTGGTTTGGAGTTAGTTCACCAAGCTATAGAGAAGGTAAAGGCAATTCAAGATAAACTTAGGAATGCTTAGAGTTGCCAAAAGTCCTATAAGGATGTAAGGCGATGAGAGTTGGATTTAAGGTTGGTGATTGGGTGTTCTTGAAGATATCTCTTATGAAGGAAGTGATAAGATTTGGGAAGAAGGGGAAGCTCAATCATCGATATATGGGTCCATACTTGATTTTTAAGAGTAGGAAATGTTCTTTATGAGTGGGATTTGCTTTTGAGTTTGGGTTCCATTCATCTAATTTATCATGATTTGATGTTGAAGAAATGTGTGGGTGATCCTTCTTTGATTATGCCTATTGAGAGAGTTAGTATTTTAGATTCCTTTCCTTATAAGGAAGTCCCATTTGATATTTTGGATAGGCAAGTCCGTTGTTTGAGGACTAAGGACATAGCTTCTATAATGTTAGACCCCACAAAATCCTAAGCTTAATTCAGTCCATTTCTTTGTGTTAAGGGGGTCCCATACTTAGAAGGTTCTAGCTAAGTTTCAAGACTTAGTTTATTTTAGACTTTGAAGTTTGCAGTCTTATTTCGTTACTTTAATATCCTTTAATGGTTTGTATTCTTGCTAATTTATGACCAGGAGGGTCAATAGGTATTCTCGAACAAGTTTGGGATTTCTTAGAACTCATTTAGACCACGTTCGGAATCCCAAATAGTAGACCAATGCGATTTGGCACGCCGCATCGCTAATTGCGTTGGTTGATATTGTTGTAGATTGCCAGGGTCAAAGTACTGAGGCTCTACACGATGATGGCGCAATACGTCGACTGTTAGGTCGATGCCATGATGCGCTGCGTCACTGTAGCTTCGGTGCCCAGTTCTCAGTCGTTTAAAAGCCGCATCCTCAGGGTTATTTCAGTCTTTTTCCCAGGCCCTTCAGCCCTCATAACACGAAATTTAGCCCTTTTTTGGATAATCCTATTCATTATTCAGAAAATCCTCGAGAACAAAACCCTAGTGTTATCAATTCAAGACTCGATTTCCAAGGGATTCCACCATCAACCTTCAAGATTTCACTAAATAAGGTATGTCAAGTGTTCATCTAAGGGTTTCTTCCATCCTTGGAGTCCAAGAAACCTTTCCAAAACTCAAGATAATTTTTTTTTATGAATTTCATGATTTAGTTTGATTGTGTTCATGACTATTATGTTAATGGGTTCTCTAGTTCATGATTTAATTACAATATCTATGTGAAGTAAAGTGATATATGTGTAGTATCATGTGACACCATGTTAAACCCTTGAAATTTGTCAATGGGAATGTGAATTATGATGCCTATTTGTTGTATAGGTTTATGTGCATATGTTATGCTCACCAACTGTTTGATGACTTGCTTATGTGAGTTAATAAGTGGAAGAAATCATGCCATGCTCATTATGAGAAAGTTGTATCAGACAAGTGTTTGACAAATTATTTATGAGAATGAAATAATGCCATGTTATAGTATGCTAATACGTATTCCCCATTCATGTACAAGTAATGCATCTCAAGTGGTTATTGAAATGTCTAAATAAATTAATGATAAAATATAGCCACTATTGAGATTTAAAGCTTGTGCCATGATTTACTTATTATGCTATCGAGTCCTGAGGGTACTTGTACCCGACAGTTTAGCTGTGTGCCTAGAGCTAGTGTCAGTTTTCATGATACTCACAGTTAATCCATGATAGGTAGAACTCAGTTAATCATGTGACTCAGGAAAATTCTGTAAATTTAGTATCAGTCCAGTAATCTCAGTGATCTCAGTAATCTCAGTGATCTTAGTAATTTCTGTAATCTTAGTCAGTTATCAGATCTCAGTAGTATTTAGTTCAGACCTCAATAACTCAGTCAGCTAGAAAAACTCAGTAGCATTTTGTCATTTGACAGAATTCAGTGGTATTCCATCATTCAATGGAACTCAGTGAACTCTGTTTAGTTCAGTAAAACTGTACCATTTGTAATAACTCAGTCATGCCTAGTATGAACTAGGAAAATCAGTTCAGTGTCTATTCAGTTGGGAGTAGGATTCAGCACCAAGTGAACCCAGGGTTGACGGTCACCTGTTATCCAGTAGAGGGTGTGATCCTTAGTAGCAATCCCTATGTTCAAGAACTATGTAGCCAACGTAGGTCGAGATGTACCCCGACGAGTCTAGGGACTATTTATCTCCTTTGAGTTTTCCTTACAAGAGGGGTTGACAGAAGAGCTCCCCGTCAGAGGGGGTTTAGTCACAGCTTGTCTTTACCTATGGAACGATACTGACACCCTTCCAGCTAGGGTTATATATTGGACCCCACCAGTTCAGATTCAGGGCATGTTAGTTAGATGATTACCTCCCACATTCTCAGTTTCAGATTCAGTCTTAGTAATAGAACTTAGTTCAGTTCTACAGATATCAGGACTGTAAGATATAGTTTCTCAACTCAGTACGGAACTCAGCTAGTTCCATCAGAATCAGGACTGTCAAATATAGTCATCCAGTTCAGTCTAGAACTCAGATAGTTCTTCATATTCAGAACTGTCAGATATAGTCACCCAGTCCAGTAAAGAACTCACATAAACTTTTAGTATCAATATACTTTGTTATTAGTTATTAGTAATATAGTATGAGTAACCTTAGATATCGGTTACTTCTAAACTCCATAATTTATATCATCAATAGACTTAGTTATTCAGTATCCCAGTATTAGTAAACGCAGATGTCAGTACATCAGTATTAAGTATTGTCATGACCCTATTTCTAGTTTATGTATTCATGCATGAATTTCTCATGCGTTCATGTTCATGTCATCACTTAGTTATTATTATTCATGCATATGAACCCTTGCATTCAGCTTAGCTCACTTGCATGCCAGTATATTCCATCATACTGACGCATTTACACTATGGTATTTTATACCATAGGTATAGAAGCTCGAGCTCCCGAGCATCTTTAGTAGATCAGACATTCAGCAACCAGACTAGCAGTGAGTCCTCATTATTCGAAGATAGCATAGTTATTTATTACTTTATTATTTCAGTAGTTCAGAGTTAGTTGGGGACATATCCCATCAAATATACAGTTTTTAGTTAATTTTAGAGGCATTCAGACTACAGCATGTTTCAGACAGTTTATTTCAGCTTTGGATACCTCATTACAGACATTGTTTTATATTCAGTATTAGTTCAGTTTTGAACCTTATGGCCTTATAGCTTATATTCTGCATATTTATAGTATATTATTCAGTGCTTATTTACAGATATCAGTCATGGGTTAGCTTATGGTCCTTCGGGGTTATGAGCACTGTGTAGCATTTTGGGTACCAGATTCGGGGCGTTACAAACTTGGCATCAGAGCCTAAGGTTCAACAGTGTCCTAAGAAGTCTGAAAAGACACATCAAGTAGTCTTGTGCATGGGTGTGTTGTGCATCACACTTATGGATAGGTGGCTATGAGATGTTTTAGGAATAGTTTCCCCTTTTTTGTATTCATGTCGTACCAGTGAGTATGAGCTCAAATTTAACTCTCATTCTAATCTGCTCTTCTTTTTATTTACCGAACATGACTCCCAAAGGGGCTAGCAAAAGAAGAACCGATAATCAGTCAGCACCTCAGCCCGTTCAAGCAGTTCCCCTGGACGAACATATTTCCCATGCAGAATTCAGGACTGCATTCACTACTCTAGCTAATTCATTCATAACTCAGAATGAATGAACAATTGTTATTCCGGCCAACCCAGTTTCCAATGTAGCTGCAGCTAGGATTCAAGACTTCACCTGAATGAATCCTCCCCTATTCTCTGTTTCTAAGTCCTAAAAGGATCCACAGAAGTTTCTCGACTACGTTCAGAAAGTCACAGATATCATGGGAGTGAATCCCAATGAGAATGCTAAGTTAGCCACCTATCAGCTACAATATGTTACCCATATATGGTTTAAACAGTGGAAGGTAGACCGGGGTACAGAAGTAGGGCACATAAAATGGAATGAGTTTGCTACGACCTTCGTAGATAGATTCTTTCCCCTAGAGAAGAAAGAAGCCAAAGTGTTAGAGTTTATCAATATCAAACAAGGTAGCATGAGTGTAAAAGAATACTCCCTCAAGTTCACCCAATTAGCCAGGTATGCTCCCCATACAGTAGTAGACAGTAGATCCAGAATGAGAAAGTTTGAGTCTGGAGTTTCAGGTAGTGTGGTTAAGAAGTGCAGGACTGTAATGTTGATTAAGAAGATGGACACATCTATACTTATGGTCCATGATCAATAGATTAAAGAACAAAAACTTAAGAAGAAGGAAAGAGAGAATAAGAGAGGCAGAATAGGTAGTTATAGTTTTTCTCAGCCAGGGTCACAGGGTGGTAACCGTTCTCAGTATAGTCAGAAACTTTCAGTTCTAGTTCCCTCTTTAGCTAGTGCACCAGTACCAAAGTTCAGAAAGGACTATAGGGATGTGGCACCAATCTTCAAAACCCAGGGTAGTACAAGCATTATTCACACTCATCCTCTTTCCGAAGAGTGTGGTAAGTATCATAAGGGTGTGTGTAGAGCGGGCAGTAATGTGTGTTTTGAATATGGTGAGTCAGGTCATAATGTCTAAGACTTTCCTAAACCTGATCAACGAAGTCAGCATGATCGTCCTTAAGCTCAGTCCGATCACTCAAATCGGTAGGGTGCCAATTCCATCTATCAGTGGGCAACACCCAAATAGACTCTATGCACTTCAGTCCCAACAGGATCAGGAAAGTCCTCTGGATATAGCCACTGGTATGTTACAGATCCCTTATTTACATGTTTACACTTCTTCAAATTTAGGAGCTTCTTTTTATTTTAAAACTCTTTTTATACCAGTCAACTTTAAGGTTAGACCAGATGTTAATAGGACCTTTCTCAGTCTCCACCCAGTGGGTCAGTCTATCATAGCCCGATAGGTATGCAGGAACTGTCCGGTTATGGTACCTTAGAAAGCCAGGCCTTCAAGTTCTTGTAGTAATACTAGTATGGATAGGAAATCAGTAAGGGAAGATGATTCCCGACCCATTCCTATATTAGTGCAAGGTTTTGTACTTCAACCATCACGATACTTACGCATGTATCACGTCACAATTTCGTGAACCCAGCATATATTCACACTTTCCATAGAATAATATACATTTCAAGTTCTAGTATGAGGAATCCCAGTTCACTCAGTGTTATAAATCATGTCTCATAAACACAAAAACTCTAGACTCAGGTCATGCAGCTCATGACTCATGCACTCACATCATGTTTTACAGTATGTTCAGCCCATATGACTCATGCTATGGTCCTAATGATCAGTTAAAAATTTAGACTATGTCATGTATATCCATAGTTTAGAACCCTCAGTGAATCCGTGGTGTTGATGTTCTGTCCCTCAGCCCTCAGTTACAGCGTCATTCAGTAATTAGTATTCAGTAAAGGACTCAGACAGTCCTACAAAACCATGGCCTTCAGTTATTAGTTATTTAGCCATCAAGATTCATTACTTTAGTACCATTCTAACCCTCAGTTATCAAGAACCAGCATTCATCCCCAGTTACAGTCTTAGCTAGGGTTACAGTCTAAATTACCATCTTAGCTACAATCTCAGTCCCAGTCCTAGTCTAGTCAAATCATAAACTCAGTTCACTTTCAGGATTAACTGACCATAGTTTATGGCCATCAGTTACTCAGTTATTAGCATTTCAGTACCTAAGTTTATAGAATATGTCTAAATTATGTTGGACTCTTGGTCTTGCGTTCTTAAGGTAATACAGTTTTGACTCATTCATGCTCAGTTACCTCATGTTACCTAGTCAGTCATTACCTTCTATGTATAATACTCTATTGTCTAAGTCCAGCCTTTCAGGCTAAGTACAATTCAGCCTTACAGACCCAGTAGTCAGCTATCAGTCGTTCAGCTTATTAGATAAGTTAGTATATTTATGCATTCGTGCTCAGCACCTATGTAAATCTTTTTAGTAGTCTCAGTATAGTGTAAAGACTTAGTCACTTTATCTTAGATAATGTTTCATAGGCCTTGTCTCCTAATACAAGAATCCTAGCTATATGTCATCTCCTAGTCTGATGTCCTACTCAGATCAGGACAAGATTCGCTTTCTCCCTTCAGTTACTAGAACTCTACAGAAAGAATGTCATAGGAATGCTTCAGTCGAGTAAAAGTTTCCAGTATGAGTTAGTTAAGCAGCTAGTAATTCAGTTTAGTAGCCAGATAGACAAGTTCAGATGGTGTGGTTTCCCATCTTTCCATCTAGTTGCACTATCCAGAGTCTCAGGAATATGATCATTCTAAGATGGACTAACCAGGTAGTTACGTGTTCAACCCAGTTCATGTATCATGCCTCAGTTTCAAATCCCAGATAATCAGTCACGATTCAATTTCTAGGTGCCTTGTGCATCGCCCCAGTTTTCCTCAGTATCTCAGCAAAGTCAGGCCAGTATTTTTCAAGGGACAAAGTGTCCCAAGGAGGAGATACACTATAATTCCCCGAACCTTCATGAAATAAACATGCCACTCTCTCTTTTCCTAATAAATCCAGTTTGGGGTAAGGAGTACTCATGAGTTAACCCTCAAAATCTGATCATAGCTATAAGCCACGTATTTAGGGTACTCAATTTAGATCACCATATCTAGCTCATGTATCAGGTTCCAGACTCTGTTACATTCACGTGTTTTCGCTCATGCATTGTTCAGTAATGTATTTATGTGTCAGATCAATAAAGTATTCATGCATCAGATATGCAAGTTAAGTATAATATGTGAAGCTTATTAGTCATACCATTCATGAAATCATACATCAGATATGCATGCTCAGAATAAATCTCTGCAAATCAGTAATGTCAGTCATGTACTCATGTTTTAGTTGTTCATGTTCAGCATGTACTTCAGCTTATCATTTCTCCCATCTCAGTCAGTCTTATTTGAGGATGAATATTCCCAAAGGGGAGATATTATAAGACCCCACAAAATCCTAAGCTTAATTCATTCCATTTATGCTTGTTAAGGAGGTCCCATACTTAGAAGGTTTTAAGTTTCCAGACTAAGTTTATTTTAGCCTTTGAAAGTTTGTAATCTCATTCCGTGATGTTAATGTCCTTTAATGGTCCGTATTCTTGCTAATTCATGACCAGGAAGATCAATAGGTGTTCCTGGACAAATTTTGGATTTTTTAAAACTCATTTAGACCACGTTCGAAATCCCAAAATAATTCACCAACGTGATCTTAGTGCGTCGCATCACCAATCGTGTTGGTTGATATTATTAAGGTTGCCAGGGCCAAAGTATTGAGGCTTGATATGATGATGGTACGACACAATGACTATCGCGTCGATGCCATGACGCACTACATCATTGATAGCTTCGGTGCCTAGTTCTCATTAATTTAAAAGCCGTATCTTAGGGTTATTTCAATCTTTTTCCCACACCCTTCATCCTTCATAACACAAAATTTAGCCCTCTTTAGGCTAATCCTATTAATTATTCACAAAATCCATAAGAACAAAACCCTAGGGCTATCAATTGAAGACTCGATTTCCAAGGGAATCCACCATCAACCTTTAAGAATTCACCAATTAAGGTATGTCAAGTGTTCATACAAGGGTTTCTTCCACCCTTGGAGTCAAAGAAACCTTAACAAAACTCAAGATAATGTTTTGAATGAATTTCATGATTTAGTTTGATTGTGTTCATGACTATTATGTTAATGGGTTCTCTAGTTCATGATTTAATTACAATATCTATGTGAAGTAAAGTGATATATGTGTAGTATCATGTGACACCATGTTAAACCCTTGAAATTTGTCAATGGGAATGTGAATTATGATGCCTATTTGTTGTATAGGGTTATGAGCATATGTTATGCTCACCAACTGTTTGATGAATTGCTCATGTGAGTTAATAAGTGGAAGAAATCATGCCATGCTCGTTATGTGCAAGTTGTATCATGCAAGCGTTTGACAAATTGTTTATGAGAATGAAATAATGCCATGTTATAGTGTGCTAATACGTATTCCCTATTCATGAACAAGTAATGCACCTCAAGTGGTTGTTGAAATGTCTAAATGAATTAATGATAAACATATAGCCAATGTTGATCTTTTAAGGTTATTCCATGATTTACTTATTATGATATCGAGTCGTGGGGCTACTTGTTCCCGACAATTTAGCTGTGTGCCTAGAGCCAGTGTCAGTTTTCACGATACTCACAGTCAATCCATGATCAGTAGAACTCAGTCAGTCATGTGGCTTAGGAAAATTCAGTAAATTCAATATCAGTCCAATAATCTTAGTGATCTCAGTAATACTTGTAATCTCAGTCAGTTATCAGATCTCAGTAGTATTCAGTTTAGACCTCAGTAACTTAGTCAACTAGCAAAACTTAGTAGCATTCTGTCAGTTGACAGAATTCAGTAGTATTCCATCATTTAATAGAACTCAGTGAACTCAGTTTAGTTCAGTAAAACAGCACCATTAGTAATAACTCAGTCATGCCTAGTGTGAACTAGGAAAATCAGTTCAGTGTTTATTCAGTTGGGAGTAGGATTCAGCACCAAGTGAACCCAGGGATGAGGGACCACCTGTTAGCCAATAGAGGGTATAATCCTTAGTAGCAATCCTTGTGTTCCAGAACAACGTAGCCAGGGTGGGTCGAGATGTACCCCTACGAGTCTAGGGACTATTCATCTACTTTGAGTTTTCCTTATAGGAGGGGTTGACGGAAGAGCTCCCTGTCAGAGAGGGTTTACTCATAGCTTGTCTTTACTCATAGTACGGTATTGACACCCTTCTAGCTATGGTTACATAATGGACCCCACTTGTTCAGATTCAGGGCATGTTGGTTAGATGATTATCTCCCACATTCTCAGTTTCAGATTCAGTCCCAGTAATAGAACTTAGTTCAGATCTACAGATATCAGGACTGTCAGTTACAGTCGCTCAGCTCAGTATGCAACTCAGCCAATTCCATCAGAATTAGGACTATCAGATTCAGTTATCCAGTTAAGTCTAAAACTCAGATATTTCTTCAGATTTAGAACTGTAAGATAAAGTCACCCAGTCTAGTAAAATATTTAGATAGTTTTTCAGTATCAATATACTTAGTTATTAGTTATCAGTAATATAGTAAGAGTAACCTCAGATATCGGTTACCTGTAAACTCCATAATTCATATCACCAATAGACGCATTTATTCAGTATCCCAGTATTAGTAAACTCAGATGTCAGTACATCAGTATTTAGTATTTTTATGACCCCAGTTCTAGTTTATGTATTCATACATGTACCCTCACGCGTTTATATTTATGTCATCAGTCAGTTATTATTGTTCATGCATATGAACCCTTGCATTCATCTTACCTCACTTGGATACCAGTATATTCAATTGTATTGATGCATTTGTGCTATGGTGTTTTATGCCATAGGTTAAGAAGCACGAGCTCCCGAGCATCCTTAGTAGATCAGAAGTTCAACAGCTTGACTAGCAGTGAGTCCTCATCATTCGAGGATAGCATAATTATTTTATTACTTTATTATTTTAGTAGTTCGGATTTAGTTGGGGACATGCCCTATCAACTCCACAGTTTTCAGTCAGTTTTAGAGGCATTCAGACTACATCATATTTCAGATAGTTTATTTCTTTTTTGGTATTGTTATACCCCATTACAAACATTGCTTTATATTTAGTATTAGTTTAGTTTTGAACCTTATGGCCTTATAGCTTATATTTTGCATATTTACAACATATTATTCAGTGCTCAGTTACAGATATCAGTCATGGATCAGCTTGTGGTCCTTTGGGGTAATGAGCACTGTGTAGTGTTTTAGGTACTAGATTCGGGACATTATAGGTAAAGGTTCTATGGAGGAATCAAAAGGTAGAAGAAGCTACTTAGGAAGCTAAAGAGGACATGCAGTACAGATATCTATACTTGTTCCCCAAATTAGAAAATCATGCTTGAGGTATTTGTTTTCCTTATTATCTTTGTTTTCTGAATTGGTTAAAGAAAATTATGGTTGTGTTTTGGTCTTAGGATTTTTCTAAGGTATGACTTGACTTATCATTCGGGGATGAATGATCTTTGGGTGGAGAATGTAACATCCCAAAATTTTGGCCTTTGAAAATTTTAAGATTTGAGCCTACTATGTAAGTAATGACTCACATAATAAGTCGTAAGATCTCTTTATAAGTCCTAGGGTTTGAGTCGTAGGGTGCCTAATAAGTTTGTCTATGTCTTCTTTCCTGACCACAACACCCACCTAATGATTCATGAAGACTCTATACGAGTCATATAGGTGCTATCCGTAACCAAACCAGTGTAATAGGTAAGGTTTCTGTTGTGACTATGGCTGGGATGTCATGAGTCATAATGACTCTTTACGAGTTGTACGGTTATTTTTGTAGTTAACCTAGTGAGGAGGACCCATGTTTCTTCCAAGACTATGATTCATCATGACGTCTCAAAACATGTCCTCACAAGTTGTAAGGTGACCCATAGTCATTGGCGATAACTTTTTAGTATTTTGTTAAGGGTACTTTAGACAGTTTGACTTTTTCCAAATTATGACCCACGATCTTAAAACCTTTTTGGGACCTCATATCATCCAAAAACATAATCTAACACACTTTCAAACTCTCTCAAATCTCTGAGTCAAGAACAAGCTAGGGTTTCTCAAAGTTGATCATTTAAAGCGTCCAAGTGGTGATTTATTTCCATAATTGTGATACTTTTAAACATGTATCTCTTCCCTAAACCTTTTTCATATAAAAGCATGCGTTTCATGGTTATTCATACGAATTTAAATATGGATTTTGATTTGGGTTGAGGGTTTTGGAATGATTGTTACTTGAATTAGATTTCCATGGTTTTAATGCTATTTTTTTATAATGTATTGATGTATTTTGAAACCCATTAGGTGCATGGGTATGGTGAATAGGATGGGGCCCAAGGCACTCTCCCAAATTGATAATTTTGGCTTTGAATTGGTTTTGTAAATTGTGTTGCCCTCAACCCAATTTTATAATTGGCTTTGAAATACGGATAATCACATGATTTGACTTACTCCCCTAAGCTATTGTATTTCATAAATGGTTAAATGGATATAAAGAGTTTTTAAGGCTTTGTTGGCTATGTTTTTTATTTTAAACTTGATTTAATGAACTAAGAGGGCCATGGCATTCCCCCAAGTTGATGGAATTGATTTGGCATAATTATAAGCTTGAAAGAATAATTCGAATAGCGATAACAACGGTATGTGTGTTAATGGATGATCCTTGGTTTAATGGATGATAATATGTAAATGTTTTAATTGGGCTTAAAGGGGTTTGCATAGTTGAGCAGTGAAGATGGAGGTCCCGAGGGACTGATATTGGAAATCATGTTTGTGGTGTGTGGGTTGGTCTTTATGACCATGTGCATAGATTACACATTATATACATGTATATATTTTCGAATTGTTGTAGCCTTGATGGCCTTGGACCATCCTTGGATTTCTTCAATTTATGTGGCTAATAGGAATTAGGGCCCAACCAGTAAGAAGGGAGATGTACCCAACTAATAAGGGGAGCTAGACCCATATATCCCATAGGTACGAATTACAGTTTGAGCTATACAGTCCAAGCTAATGTTTTACTTTCATGCTAAGTCTTGTTCCCTATCACGATATGTTATATGTAAGTATCTAATTATGTGCATTAGTTTGGAATGATTTTTAATTGATTTGATGATAGCATTACTTTATCCCTTCCCTAAGTTACATTCTAGCGCTCACCCCATTAACCGTCTCTGGACAATGTATCCCTACGTGATGCAGGAAATAGAAACAATTTTATTTCCCTATGCAGTAATAGGTGATTCCTGGATAGCTCGTGATTCATATTTGAATTGGTGAGCTTCCATTCTTTGAAATACCCTCATTTCATGTTTTGGTTTCACTACAACATAAACTATCTTTTGATTTTCTTTTGGCTATCTTGGGGGCATGTCCTAACTTAGATTGATGTTGGTTTGTTAGAGGCTTATGGATTACTGTGGATTTTTATGGATATTAAAGTTCTTAGATTTATTTTATGAGCTAATTGCTTAACTATCTTGTTATATATTCAGAACTCAGCTCTATCTTGCTATATATTTGAAATTAACCTGCTGCTAGTTGTATTATATTCTTGTTGGCTAGGGTAAAAAGGGTGGTCTCCAATCCTTGGCGAACTTGAGATACCTGTCATGGCCAGACCCTGGTTTGGGTCGTGAACACATTATTTTATAAATAAATTTTGCAAATTCAATCAATAGGGTTCATACCCACTTTACATGATTTTGAAACTATGATGCTTCCTTATGAATTAAACTCTATTTATTACAAGAATTCATGGTTTACTCATGTTTTGACTCATCTAGTTGATGTTATGAATTAAATTTTGAAGTTCTCAACATGAAATAGCATAAGTTGGTAAATGTGTATGTTTTTAGTATGATTTACTCAGTTTACAAGAAATTTAGACTTACTAGTTTAGAATTAATATGAAATTCACATATGTACTTATGGATATGAAATAGAAATAAGAGCATATTGTGGTTTTCAGACTTATAAACTCATATGCTTATTTTAAGGTGAATTTCGAATATATTATGAGCACTAGTATGATTTTGGGATTAGTATCTAGCAATGAGGGGCGAGGATTTAGCGTATTCTAGTCCTAGAAACTACGTGCCACCATAGGTATTATATTTTCCTAAATAGGCTCAGTTTAGTGATTGCACCAGTTATGGCTTTATACCCCTAACAAGGTATATTACAACATTCCAATAAGGTATATGTTAGACTCCATATTTCTCACATAGTTTATGTCAGTTAAGAGAATCTCCTACAGAAATATTGATTTTTGAAACTAGATGTAACGACTCACTGACTTTACTAGATTATGCTTACTACTTATGCTTTTTGACATATTTGCTTACAGTTACAGTCATGAAATATGGTGAGTTTGTATACACTTGGCATTTGTATATTTATTCAATGATATATACTAGTTTTACTTATTAAATTCACCCCAATATACTCAATATATTTCATAAGTACTAACACATACCCTACATCCTATAGATCCTATCATGATATAGGTTCTGGTGTTCACCTTCAAACTCATAATGAGGTATGATTGTCAGTGCCTACTCCCCTCTAGTTGGTGTGTCCTCATGTTTCAAGGACTTGGTAATGCTTTCCTACTTTATTTCATTAGTTTAGACTCCCATGATTTTGGGTTAGTTGGGAGTCTGTTCTAGCGACTCTTCAATATGTTAAAGGCTTGTCAAATATAGTAGTTTTTCAGTTATTTGTCATATTGGGACTATTTTCATTTGTGGTGATAGACTTCAAATTTGATAATATGTTCTCATGTTTTTATGAATAAATACTAGCTTCCTCCATGCTCTTAAGTGAATTAAATATGACTCAGTTTGTACAGATGCCATTAGTTAGCTTTACGACTTCTTGTAGTCCTAAGCATCGTATGACATCTAGAAGGTAGTCTTGAGGCATCACAAAATTGGTATTAGAGCACAAGGTTTAAGTGACCTAGGGTGTCTAAAAATTCATTTCTAGTTGAGTCTTGTTTATGGGTGCGTTTTGCACCACACTTATTACCAGGAGGCTACATGGTATTTAGGAAATATTACCCTTTTTTCATACTCTACATCGTGTAGTAAAGCTATCCTCTTGGAAACCTATGTTGATCCATGTGTTATTCTAAATTTGTCTAACTATGTTCATTCTTGAGATAATATAAATACTAAATCTTAATTCCTTTTGATATGATACTCTTAGATTTAACTATCATAAACTTTAAAAATTGCATGAAGGACTTGAGTGAAGCCCATTAGTATGTTTTTATGCCCGTTAATTTGTAATTTTATGTCCTCATCCATATGAATTATGTGGTCAATACATAATATGATAAGTAGTCAAATTCCTCTTTAACCCTTCGTTACGGATAGAATCTATGAGAGGAGAGAGTATGTACCTTGATTATTGAATAGAGTTTTTATTGGAGGGATAACGTAACTTAGGGTGTTATTGATCCATAAGTGGTAGACGTCCTCAGAATTGAGAGTATGTATTTATAAGTGTAGTGATAAGAAAATTAGGGATAATGATTAGTTAAAATAATATAGATAGATCTATGTATGCTATTATGTTAGGGTTGAGATTATACGTCTTTGGATATTAACTAAAGGGTAATGAGAGTGGTGAAGATTTCATGGTTAAAGGTAGATAAAGAGTTATTAGTTATGGTAACTTAGAGTATGCTTGAACTATGAAAAGAGTTCTTGATGACATTTTATTATGTTAGAAAATTATAGGTCATTAATGAAAGTATTAGGTGGTTAAGGATTGATACTCTAGACTTCTCTTTATGATTGTGAAATGAAAATTTGTTGGCTTATAGAGATATGAATATAATTTAGATGTATGAATGGATAATTATAAGTGATATATGAAAGGAGGATATTTTATTAGGATGAAGTTACCTAGACCATAATATTAGGGTTAATTATTGCTATTATAAGGTTCTAGTGTACTAGTGTTTCTTGATCTTTTTATAGCTACCAAGCAAGAATAATATGTGAAGTTGTGTTGTTAATCATGGATATTACTGGACCCTACGCTTGAATAGTGGAGGATCATCACGGTTAAAATAATAATTGTTTGCGATAATGATACTAGTTATATAGAAGTGAGCTAGTAGGCTTGAAATAATGTATGCAAGAATTTAAGTTCATTCATTTGCAATTAAGTATGATAGTGTAGGTATGATATAGGGGTGTACTCAGTTTAATATGTCATTTCATGATTTCTAATAGTATTAGGTGTCATGTACTTAGATAGTACCATTGAGTTGCTACATGTGAAGAAGGCTAGTTATATAGTATATGGTGTTCTTAATAGCTAAATTATGGAGTTATAGATAGATAATGTAGATTCTTTTGGTATAATTTTAATTCTCATGGTTTAGGGGGAAATGAACTTAGAGGCATGATATTAGTAAACTAATAAAAAAGGGGAAGATTGTGTGTTTATAGAGGTAGGTATGTTTGCCAAAAAGTGTGTAAATATATGATGATGATTATTAAAGCTAGAGAAAGTAAGGGTGGTATCTATTAAAGGAATGTCCAAGAGTGAAGTTTGTAATTTCTAGATATAGTTTATATGTGTGAGTTGAGCATTCATGTGTAGACCATTAGAGTAAAGAACTTATGGCTTAGTCTTGAGGATATAGAATAACCCAGTAAGCTTAGAATGTTGGATTTGATCTAAAGGGGAGATGGTGGGGGTGAAGAACCAAATCAAGTCTTGTGAATTAGATTGTGATAAATGTCAATAAGAGTTATGATGAGATAGTGATCCATTCTTAATCTAGCATGTTCCTTGAATTACAGTCATTATGATGCTCTACCCATGTCTTGAATGATAAAGCCACACCCTCGACCAATGGTTATATGCTTAATACATAATCATGTTCATTCTTAGCTTCTAGTAAAAGAAGTAATAGATTAACTCTGTGATCCTAGTCATGTCCTATGAATCTTTGAATTCTAGTCTTATGTTAAGTAACTTATGAAGTATATTAACTTATGTTTTATAGTATGCTCGGTACCATGAACTCATGATATTCCCTTAATTACGAGTGAAATTCACATTATTTCATGTATGTCCTCAGTTTAGATCTTATTAACAAATCCATGCCTATGCTACTCTATTCGTCAGACCACAGTTAAGTGTTAAAGATATATATGGTATTCTTTTATGCTTTGGATCCTCATATTCTATCCATTCAGTGTCCTCTCCTTATATTAAGATAGTGGTGACAAAAATAGATAAAAATGATATAATGGGAGTGAGCAGATGTTCCTTATTAGGGAGAATTGTTGTATGCTTGTTTTATATAAGATCATAAGTATGGAGAGAGATTAGGGCACGTTTTTGATATAGGAAATAGTTAGTTGAGAATTTTGGTGTGCCTTTTTGTAGATAGTCCATGAAATTATTATTGATAGAGGTAATAGAGAAGATGAGAAAATTTTGAGATGATTTAGTTGCCTAGAAGTTCATATGTGGTTATAAAAAAAGGCTTGAGTGTAATATTGGTATCTAAGTGGATGAATGTGTTGTCTACTAGTAAAATTCCTAGTTATTTCTCAGGATTAGTTGTTGAAGGGGTAAGAAATATTATTCTTGAGATGAGATCTTTGAAAAGATATAGGACATAGTTTAGACTAGTATTATTATGTCATGTACAATACCTTGTGACTTTAAGTTAGGCTTTAACATGGTGAAAGATTATAGATCAACTCAGACTTTGGTAGGTGCAGTCATATGTACCCATGTGAAGGTTATATATTGCATCAAATGAAATGCAGTATTTAAGTGTAAAAATATAGTTCAGAAGTGTGTTTGAGAAGTGCTTTTAAGCTTTAAAATTGCAGTTGCATTGCTTACGACATAGTAATTGTATTCTTGCTTCTATTTTATGTTCTTATATTCCATGTTATATAGTTTTAGACAGAGGATGTCTCATGTTTGAGTCTATACCATCTCTATTATATGAACCTATATCAACATATTAGACTAATTAGATCATGTTGCAATTCCTTATTCGAATTCCATATTCAGATCATACACAAAAAAATTTCCCTCGATTGTTATTAGAAAATATGATAAGGAGAATTTAAGAAAAACTTATATTGTTTTCTTAGTCACTCTTAGAAATTTCATTGCATTAGCTATCACTTCACAGTTCTATATGTATGATTATGTCATGAATTCTCTAATTCAGTTCTAAACTCTCAGCATGAATTAACTCCTTATAGTCCATCAAGTCATCTTAGAAATCAATTTCATATTAGGGGGTTTATCTTTCCAGCTCAGTTATACCCTTCATGCACAGGCTTGAATGCCAAGTACCCTTATTTGTTTATTCCTAACTTTGATTCAATAGGAGTAATAGATCTTTCTCCTAGCATTGCGCTCTTGTAATTTCATGTCTACATTATTCCATACGATTACTATGTATGTGTTCAAATTCCATGTGTATCAACTGATTCAACACTCTGTCAAAAGGTGATTCCGTTTGTGAAACATGATCAATTTTAGAAATTCAGATTCATGTTAGTAACTATATTCTTTTCATCCCAAATCAATGTTCATTCGAGGATGATTGATCCAAAGAGAGAGTTATTGTAACACTCCTAAATTTCAAGCATGTTCTTAGTGGGTTAATATGTATTTTAGGGTCATGAGAAGTCCATAAAACGTAGTTAAATTGAAAAATCCTCTTTTGTCTAAGTTCTAGTTTGAGATTTGTAACACCCCGCATTTTTGGGCTAAAATCTAAACCATTATTCCTATGTGTATAGACTCGAAGCCAATGATTCCTATGCAAATATAAGTGTCATGACCATTTACCTAGTGTTTTAAGTTCTATTGAGGTAAAATATTTTCATAGGAAATACTTAGAGCAAAGTTAAGTTAATAACTTTTGATTCGACCAAATTTTTGTATTTGATCCTACAAGGGTCAAATTTGAACGTGTATAGCATCTGGAATATATTGAATTTTAGGGCTTAAGACCCACGGTATTAAAGATAATCGATTCCTCTTTCCAACACATCTGATTTTGCCTTAATTCGATACCCGAGCAAAAAGTTATGAGCATTTTCATAAGGAACCAGTGAGGGTCAGCGTGTCATGGAGGATAATCTCTACGATAAGATCTACGCCACGCTAATGATTTAAATTTGAGAAGATTTTTTTTGTTTACTTAGGATGAGGGGCATTAGGGTCTTTTCACCTATGTACGATCCTTAAGCATAATATAGCCTATTCCTTTCAGTTTTAAAAGACCAAATTCCCCAATTACGCTCTCAACTCAAAACCCTAATAAAGCATAAGGATTTCATCGTACGTTCATCTTCTGGGTTCTAAGTTCCCAATTGCTCCCAAATCCTTGTGTGTCTAAGGCATGTACCTCTTTCCCCATACTTGTATTTTAGTAATGGCATGAAAGGCTTATTATTCATGGTTTTGATGTTGGGTTTTGAACTATGGGTTGAGTGTTTTGGATATAAGTTCATTGAATATTTTCTCATGATTACTATTGAACCATTATGCTTTACATTGTTGATTTATCACTCATTAGGGTTTATGGAAATTGTAAATAAAATAAGGGGCCATGGTTATCCCTAATTTGATGATTTTTCCTTGATAAATGGTTTTGAAAATTGTGTTTCCCCTGACCCAAATTGTGAAATTGATAGTCAATATCGTTTTGTCATACAGTTTGACTTTCTCACTTATACTAATTCATTGGCATAAAAGGTTCATGAACCATGGATTGAGTCCATTGAACTTTGGGGTACATGGATTCCCCGTATGAATGGATAACTTGAACCTAAGGAGTCATGAATTTCCTTGTGTGATGGATGATGGATACACCATAATAGTAAACTTCCAAGTGGGGTTGGTATGATGATACCAATGGGATGCCTTAATGCATAACTAGTTCAATTAATGGGAATCTGTGCTAAATATTTTTAATTGGGCTTAAAATAGGATTGTGTATCCAGGTCGTAAAAGTGGAGGTCACGAGGGACCAATACAGGAAATTGTGGTTGTAAATGTGGGGGTCTAAATGCCCAAGAGATTTTAGTCCCCTTTATTATATGATTGGGAGGTTCGAGTCTTATATATCACATGATTTGGTGCTTAAGTCACCTTGATATATGTTGGGAGGTTAGAGTCCCCCATAAGGCATATGCATGTATGATTATCCTTTGGTTCATACGGCTACACGCACTGGGGCCCTTCTAACTAGAGGAGAGTTGGGCCCATATAGCCCATGGGTGCCTTGACTACGACGGTTATGCAACATAAACCAGGCTAAGATTTTAAAGGTTCATATTAAGCCTTGTTCCCCCATCATATGACATATATATGTATGTATGTTTGTGTGTATATGTATAGATATGTATGTATTGCATATGACATTGTGCACTATTTTTAATGGTTTTTGTATTATAGGTCACGATATTATTTTATCCTTTATCCCTGAGTTACATACTAGCACTCCAACAGCTAACCATTTTCAGATGATGTATCCCCACGTGATGCAGGAACTGGCCATACTTCTATTTTTCTTGCACGGTGATAGGTGATCGTTGGATAAGTTTGTAAGTCAGCTTGAAGCGATGATCTTCTATATTTTAGAAGACTTCATTTCATGATTTTCTTTCCTTATGTTGTATACCTTTCTTTGGTCCAGTTTTGGCTATCGTAAGGGGTATGTCCCGACTTAGGTTGATTTTGGTTTTTTTATTAAGGCTTTGTGGATTACTGTGGACTTGAAATTGGTTGTTGAATTCTTAGACTTTTTTGATTCATACTTATCTATCTTGTTTTAGATTTAGAATTTCGTTGTTATATTATATTGTGTTCGGGTTAAGTAGGTGAAGGGGGTGGTCTCCAGTCCTTGGTGGACTTGAGATACCCGTCATAACCAGTCCCTGGTTTGAGTCGTAACAAGATTCTTCTTAAGTAAAATTAAAATGATCCTAACCCTTTGTATATGAAAGTTTATTCAAGCACAAGACCCACCAAATGAAAGATACTTAACGTATCTAATTTCACCTTAATATGATATGGAATGGAAAGTTATGCTCATTTTACTTGAGGATGTTAGTCTGCCAGATATTGATGACCTAAGTTGACGAGCCATCAATTGGTTGACAACCCATTAATTTAAGTCATCAACCTTAACAGTAAAGATAAAAAATGTCTAGAGATTAACGACCTGAGTTGACGAGTCTTTAATAGGTTGACGGGTCATCAACCAAGTCATCAGACGGGAACTTTCTACAATTTGTGTTAGTTTCTTAGGGGTAGTGTGGTCCTTTCCTTACCTTAAAATGTTTCCTCACAACTTAAATTACTCAATAAATATTTTTTTATTTATCATTTAGTAATTTTTCTTTGCTCTTTCTTCTCTCCTCTCTTAAGAGAAAAGAAACTAGGGCTTCTTCCCAAAGTTCAACTTCCAAGGCTCCAAACTCCAATTTTCCTTCAAGATACCTATAAGTTTAGGTATGTGGGGTTTGAACAAGGGTTTTCTTTCACCCTAGTGCCACTTTATTTTCTTAAATAATTTTATGGATTTAATGATAGGATACATACCTATTTTGCTCATTTTAGAAAGGGTTAAAAACACTTGATTTCGACTATTTAAACTATTTCAAAATTTTAAAGAAGATTTTGAAACAATTTAATAAATTATAGAGTCGCCACTTGATTTTTGAGAAAATATCAAGAAAAAATGAAAATATTACTTAAAAGATTCAAAACAGAAAAAAAATTTGAAGTTTAGAAATTCTGAGTAAGTGTTTCCTATTAATACTCTTGAAAGGTTGTTAAGGTATCAAGAGTATCCTCTTACTTGCGGTTATCCGGACTATTTGAAAACAACTTTTTTTTTACTAACTTTAAAAAGGGAAATTAATTTTTGAAAAGAAATAAATTAAGGAAAAATTTGTTTTCTACATTTGTGCAAAATAGATTTTGATGACTCAGCGAGAATTTTTAACTAAGTCTAAGAAAACTAAAACAGTTAGCTTATAAAGGGGAAATTGGGAGACCAAAAGACTTAGGCCATTAGGCCCAAATCCATAAACTCTGTCCTAAGCAAATTTGGCTTTTGACCCATCTTCACTTGTGCTACTCTAAATACTTGGGATTTTGGCTCATAACCTGTCCTAAGCTATCTTTTTGGACCTTTGAAGCCCAAAATCTTCTTCACTTGTATTAGATTACAACTTTGGCTTCGAGATCCTAAATGAATGAATAAATAAATGACTAAATGAATCAATAAAAATAAGGCAATAATAAAATTGAGACTTTTAAAGTCTTTTAGCGACCTCGTCAATTGTTTTGACCTATTTTTCTTATTCATCCATTTTCTTACACCCGTAAGCCATGTAGTCGACTTTGGACTTAAATTTTGGACTTGGCTCGAAAGGTTGGCCTCATTGGCCCATTAAGAAATGCTAGAGAAAAGGAGTCCATTCGAACTCCAAAGCAGATTCATACAAAGTAAAATAAAAAAAAATTAATGTGTTAGAAAATTCTGCACTTAATCTATAAATGATGAGATGGAAAAAATAGCATTCTCAAGAATAAAGAAATAGTAAATTATGATATCAAAGAAAACCAAATTATCCAACAAAAAGGAAATTAACCCATCTCTTAAACAATCTTACAGAAAAATTGAATCTAGCATAATATAATCAACTAACCCTTGAAAAGAAGACATGAATCCACAAGCATAGTTACTTAAAATTTGAATAAATATTCCTTATAGATTAACACATATTTGCACCAAATACTATGATATGATAAAGTAAAACATGCTTTCATCAAAGAAAGAAAAGGAGAATGAGCATAAGATGAGAAAATATTTTTGTGGCATCTTAAATATGAAATACAAGGCATACTAATGCAATAACAGTTTTCAATACCAAGTGGAGTCAATCAACAAATTTGAAGAGATATTCACGGTAGTATGTGAATAACAATGGGACGTCTAAATGCACAAAAATAGTTCACGAAATAAATCAATAAGCGAGGTAAAGTGAATTGCATATATTAAACATGTTTGAGAAATTATATTCAAATACAAGATAAAAAAATTAGTAAAATATTAATTCTAATAAAAAGTGTCCAATTGTGCTACCAACACCTATTTTAGTTTTACACCAATTCAACAAAATCTATCACCCTAACAACTTTTTAATCTAAACAAGAGAAAATTAAAGATAGTTTTGAGCATGAAAATGAGTAAATCATGACCGAAAATATATATATCAAAAGAACTTAGCATTGTATCGTGGCATATAATCATGGAGAAAAATACCTATTTAATCAAAATAATTAAGGATCGACAAAGGACTTACATCTTAAAAGTAGTACTTAAATTACATTTTTTACATGTGAATGAGCCAACCATCACGTGTATGCCAAAGTTGTCAAGTTCAACCTTAGGCGGTGATTTTACAAATCTCTAGGCCACAAATATAACACACTGATATTCCTTTTAAAAACAACATCAAGTCCCTAGGTACAAGTAACTCACTACTTCAAATTGAGAAACAATTTCACAGACCCTTAACAATATTAAATATTCTTTTTCGACATAAAGAAAATAACTTTACATGTTAACATCGAACATATCCACCAACAATAAATTTAAATAATTCATGAGTATGTATTTTAATCAATCGAAGATCAAAACTTTATCCATCTAATTTATAAAGGCGAAATAAACAATGACGACTATTCTTTTTTGACATAAAGAAAATAACTTTACATGCTAAAAGTGAACATATCCATCAATAACAAAATTAAACAAGGCATGAGTACATATTTTAATGAAGAAAATATCGAAACTTCATCTATCTAATTTATTAAGGCGAAACAAACAACAACGACTATTCTTTTTTGACATAAAGAAAACAACTATACATGCTGAAAGCGAACATATACACCAACTACAAATTTAAACAAGACATGAGTAGTATTTTAATCAAGAAAACATTGAAACTTTAACTAGCTAATCATGATAATCAAAGAAGAAAGTCAAAGAAATACGTTCAGCTATTGTTAGCTCACTTTATACCATGAACATAAAAAAATTGTCATAATATTGATATCACAACATCCTATGGCCTTCAAGGTCGTCTACAACAAACAATCCCCCCAAAAAAAATTACAACTACGAAACTATGAAGAAGGAGAAGAAGAAGAAAATGATAACAAAACTAAAAAGGAAAGGTGTGTTTACCTTTTTCGAAGCAGAAAAATAAGACTTGAGCTATCTTCGAAACCTTTTGCCACACCGAAAGCTAGAAACTAAAAAAATTAAGAGAAAGTAAGATTTCTCTCACTCGAAATGTTAAAAGAATTTCAAGATTTTATTACCAAACGTTTCTTTTTCTCCCCTTAAGACTTGGTCTTTTTCCTGCCAAAAATGGTAGTATTTATAGAAAAGGATAAGGGGTTCAATTCTTTCAATCCACCAATGTGGGAGAAAGAATTTAAGGGTGTTTTAGGAATTTGAAATTAAGGGTAAGTCTTGTTGGAAGATAAGGTGAGGTTGAATTGTACAATTTAGTAAAAATTTTGAATTTCAAAATAAAAAAAGGACAAGGTTGATGTAGTATTGTACAATATAGTATAAATTTAAATTTCAAATTGGAAAAAGGACAAGGTTGAGGTGGAATTATACAATCTAGTGCAAATTTTGAATTTTAAATTGGACAAAGGACAAGGTTGAGGTGGTAGTACAAATTTGAATTTCAAATTGGAAAAAGGATGAGGTTGAGGTTGAATTGGTCAATCTAGTACAAATTTTAAATTTGAAATTGGAAAGAGGACAAGGTTGAGGTGGAATTGTACAATTTAGTATAAATATGAAATTCAAATTTGAATTTTTAGATTTGAAAGGGTATATTGCCTTAGTCTATTTATTAAATAGCCAAAACTAAATTGAAATTAGCCAATCTCATTTTAATTTTGGCCAATTGAGAATCAATTGGTCAATTATATTGCAATTATGCCCCTAAATCATAATTTTAATCAATTTTATTTAAATTAAAAATCATATTAAAAATTAATTGGCCAATTGCATTCCAATTATGGCCAAATTGATTTCAATTATGAACAAATTTAATAAACTAACTAAAATTTAAATAAGATTCGATACGAATTATTAACCGATTTAAACCAAAGATTCTTGATTAGATAAAATCAAATAAGTATTTTCGCAAATAATTTATTTTTGAGAATAAATTGTATTTAAATCAAGATTTTAACCATTTGAATTAGTTTTCAAGATAACCTTTGATTAAAATTTGATTTTTTCATAAAATAATTATTCAAGTAACAAAACTATGTAATTTCATATATACAAATACGAAAAATATATAATCGTTACTTAAAATGACAGAATTACTTAGATAAATACTTTGGAAAGTTTTTATCTGGATGAAATAAATATTGTGATTTTTTTTAAAACTGAAAAAACTCGGGACTAAACTTAGCTATGGAGGGAAAAAATTAGGTGTCAATAATTATCCCCTCCCTTTGGGTAAGGTGGATGAAAGTAACCCTGGGCAAAGAGAGTTTGACAATCCTAATTCTTTGTTATATGTGGAATAATAACTTTTTTGGTTATTGACAATGATCTTTTACATGTGACCTTGATTAAGTCTTTCGCATCTTTCATATTGATATAACATAGATTTTTCTTGTATTATCCATATAATCTTGTGCATTATTTCATGTTGGATATGAGGCAACTTACAAATATCCTTACAGTTTCTAGATTTGAAGGTAATCCTGCACATTATCCGACCTTGGATAAGAGATGACTTACAGATATCCCTCCAATCGCTAGCTCTTAAGTGTTCTTGCATATCATCCGACCTTGGATACAATATGTCTTATAGATATCTCTTAAATTGCTAGTATTTGGGTAATTATATACATAATCATTCCTGGATATGATGCGGCTTATAAAGAACTCTTGGACTAATCAATTTGATAATCTTGCATATTCTCCAGTAAGGATTTAGTAACGATTTATGGATAACCTTCAAACTATCGATCCTTGGATAACCTTGCACACTATCTGATTAGGATGTTGTTACGGATTATGGATGACCTATGTACTACCAACTCATAGTTAATATATCACACTATTCTATTTCAAATAATGTAACTTATAAATGACCTATGAATTTTTATTTCTAGGAAATCTCATATGTCGTCTGCCTTTAGATAGAGATTTAAAGACATACCTTTGGATCATGCTTTTCAACTTGATATGTTGATTCATGATAATCGATAAAATTCTTAAATATTCCTAATGCAAGGCTATATCGCCTTTTATGTAGTCAATAGATATAATATGTTGAGATATTCTCGACACCAGATCATGTTATCTTCATGTGGTCAATGGTTATCCAAAGTATCCTCCAAGGCCATACCTTATCATATTGCATGGAGAGAATTCATGGAGACTTGGTTGAATGACATGATGGACCTCTTGGCAATAAAGCAAAATCAAATGGCCCTCTTGGCAATGAAGCAAAATGAAATAGCTCTCTCAACAATGATATGAAATTGCCCTCTTGGCAATGGGATGAAATATCCCTCTTGGCAATGATATGAAATCACCCTCTTGGAAATAAAATGGAATGGCCTTCTTGGCAATGAATGAAATGGACCTCTTGAAAATGATATGAAATGGCCCTCTTGGTAGTGATTTGAAATAAACCTCTTGGCAATGATATAAAATAGCCCTTTTGTCAATGGAATAAAATGACCCTCTTGGTAATGATATGAAATGTCCCTCTTAGCAATGATATAAAATGGCCATCTTGGCAATGAATAAAATGGCCCTCTTGGCAATGATATAAAATGGCTCTCCTGGCAATGATTTGAGATGACCCTCTTAGCAATGAATGAAATGGTCCTCTTGGCAATGATATGAAATAGCCCTCTTAGAAATGATATGAAATGGCCCTCATGGAAATGAATAAAATGCCCCTCTTGGAAATGATATGAAATGGCTCTCTTGGAAAAAATATGAATTAGTCCTCTTGGCAATGATATGAATTAGTCCTCTTGGCAATGATATGAAATGTCCTTCTTGGAAATGATATAAAATGGTCCTCTCGGTAATGGCATGAAATGACCCTCTCGTCAATGAGATAATATGAAATGGCCCTTTCAAAAAAGATATGACATAAAATGGCCCTCTAAAAATGGCATGAAATGAAATGGCCCTCTCAAAAAATTGAAAATAGTTTCACCTAAGTCCATTTTGTCTGCATTTTTTCTTTTTACATGTACCTGTACTTGAGGTAGATACTTAGTAGATACAATATTGCTCTCACTAGCAACCACAGTAAAATTTTACAGCAGTTTAAATGACAAAGACTTGGCATTATAATCTTAATGGCTTAATCTTCTATTCATCCCTTTTTCCTAAGAAATATTTAGATAGAAGATACACTAGATGCAAATAAATGGGTAAAATCCCTTTTGGGGGGTCACTCAAATACCATTTATTTTGCTTCATGTCAAATTTTGAGGATGACTTTCTACTATTCGAACGATTGAGCAATCCTTTTGATTATGTATTTATTGTGTCGACTCCTTTGAGTACACCTGTACTCAAGGTAAGTATTTAGAAGACACAAAGCTTCTTTTGCTAACGACTATTTTTAAAAAAATTCTAAATAAAATATTCATAAAGAAGATAAGGTGCCTTTGTTTGTCCTTCATGGTCTCAAGAAATGAGATAAATAATTCAAAAGGTCCTCGATAAATGGGTATTAAACCCTTCTTTGGGGCTACCCAAAAATACGGTTCTTGAGCGTTATATGCTTGGTGTGGTTCCTAATGCGCTTGGGATTTTTTTGAAGAAGGTCCCAATTTTTATGTATTGATCTATGTGTCCACAAGAAAATGGTTAGTTTTGAGTGAAAATGCTCCGTGTTGACCTCCTTCGATCCTTAGTTTGCTCCTCTCCATCTTTTGGGTGCTCTGTCATATTGGGACTTCAACCCTGACTCCCCGTTCCAGTAGATGCCTAGGAAATCATTAGGTAAAAAGATTTTTACAGATTTTAGAAAGTAGTTTTAACTTTACGAACTAGTTTCAAGAACTTCTATAAAAGCTTTTATAATATCTCTACCATTTATTTCATGTACTAGATCAACCAATATCTATCTCTCAGTTCTGACTATATTTGACGTTTGATGGAGGATTTCTAGGGATTCATCATCGTCGTTGAGGTTTTCCACCAGAAGTTCTTTCATAGCTATCTATGTAGTCTATCTAGACTTTGTCACAGCTAGTGATTTCTTAAAGTTTAACTTTGACCTTTGGTTCTAGGGTATTTGAAATATATTCCAGTGTTTAGTGGAAATTTTGAGAAGATTTTGAGGCCCTACTCAAAATTTCTGCTCCAATTTAATGTTGTTTGAGACGATCTCAGCTCGAGAGGATCCAAAGTCTTTGTTGTTCTTTGTTCGCTTTGTTAGATGATGATATTCCTCTTGTGAATTTTTGAGATTCCTTCTCGAAAATTCTGCCCCAGTTTTCATTTCCTGGGTTTATATGTCCAAGTTATTAGAGAGCCTACGTATGTCGTTGAACCAGGAATTATGCTAAATATAGTTCAGGACTATGGTAGGGATACATAGAAAAATCTAATGGGTTGATCGAAGCCTACATAGGCCGCCTACGTATCTCATTCTTGAGACTTTAGGTCATCATGTAGTTCATACATAAAATTGAAGGGTAAATTCTCCTAAGGTGTTGACCGAAACTGACATAGGCTGCCTATGTATTCCTTTTTTGGGGAATTTAGGTCAAATGTAGTTCGTACATAGAAGGGAAGGATAAATTCTCCTAAAGGGTTAACCAAAGATGACGTAGGACTCCTATGCATCTTATTTTTAAGAATTCTGGTCAAACGTAGTTTGTACATAAAAGGAAAGGATTCTAGGCAATCACAAATCATAAAAACAATTATCTTCATAAAAGTGAGATTACAAATAGACAAAGGAAACAAAAGCAAAGAAACAATCTTCAAACATAGTATCTTTTTACTGGATTAAAATTGATTGGTTTGGTCCACTCTTGACCATCTCTCTCAGATAGAATCAGAGCTCCTCCGGACAGTACCTTGCGAACTATGTATGGTCCTTGCCAATTTTTAGGAAACTTTCCTTTGTAATCTTCTTGGTGTGGGAATATGCGTTTGAGAACCAATATCCCAACTTCAAATGTTCAAATGCTTACTTTCTTGTTAAAGGCATGAATCATTCTATTTTGGTACAACTGGATATGACACACAATAACCATTCTCTTCTCATCAATCAACATGAGTTGTTCATAGTGTGCACAAACCCATTCTTCATTACTTCATCTGGATTCTTGAATAATCCTTAAGAAAGGTATTTCAACCTTGGCAGGTAACATAGCTTTATTCCCATAAACGAGTATATAAGGAATTTCCCTAGCTGAAGTTTAAACTATTGTGCAATACCCTAGTAGAGCATAAGGAAACATGTCATGACATGATCTATCATTTTCAACCATTTTCCTTAAGATCTTTTTGATATTCTTATTGGTGGCTTCCATGACTGCATTTATCTGTGGTCGATCTGCGATGAACAATCTTGAACTGTTCACAAATCTCATTCATCAGGATATTGTTCAAGTTAGCCCAATTATCAATAATTAATGATTCTGACACTCCAAATTGGTAAATCAAGTTATTCTTGACAAAATCTGCAACTACCTTCTTGGTAGCGGCTCTATATAAAGAAGCTTCGACACACTCAGTGAAGTAATCAATAGCAACCAAAAAAATCTTTGCCTATTTGATGCTAGTGGCTTTATTGGTCTGAAAACATCCATACCCCAAGCTATGAAATCCTAAGTTTAACTAATCGTATAATTCTCATGTGGAGGCATCCGAATCAAATCTCCGTGTATCTAGTATTTTAGGCACTTCTGCACATACTTACTACAATCATTTTCCATAGTCACCAAAAGTAACCAGTTCTCAGAATCTTTCTAGCAAGGTTAACCCCACTCATATGGGGTCCACAAACTCATGCATGTACTTTCTTTATCAATTTTGTAGCTTCTGCAACATCAACATATCTTAGAAATCCTAAGTGGGATTCCTACTAAAAAGAATTTCTCGACTCAAAAAATAATGCTTTACCAAATGCTGAACTATGATTTTTTGATTGTTGCTTTCCTCTTCAGGATACGTTCTAGATTCTAAATACCTTTTAATATCATAGTACCATGGCTTTCCATCAGGTTCCTCTTCGACATGAGCACAGTGTGCGAGTTGTTCCTTCAAGCTTATTTTCGAAAAATCAATGTAACTCTGATCTAGGTATTGAATCATGAAGGATATAGTATCCAAAGCATCAACAAACTCATTTTGTATCCTCAAGATATGTCTGAAATCAAATTCCTTAAATCTTCCACACAAATCTTGTATCATCTTTATATAAGGGGTACTCTTGGAGTTCTTTACCACCCATTCCTCCCGTACTTGGTGAATTAGAAAATATGAGTCTCTAATGACTATCCATTCATGAATAACCATATCAAGTGCTAACCTACTACCCAAGATCTAAGCCTCATATTCAACCATGTTATTGGTGCACGGGAAGCGCAATTTTACAGTTTTTGGATAGTACTAGCCTATTTCTGACACCAAAACTACTCTAATTCCTGAGCCTTTGAAGTGACTGCTCCATCAAAGAACAATTTCCATTTGAGGTATATCTCTACAATGTCTTCTCCCATAAATAAAATCTCCTCATCTTGAAAGTATGCTTGAAGTGGATCATACTCATTATCAACTAGAGTCTCAGCTAAATGATCCGCTAAGGATTTCCCCTTGATTGCGTTATGAGTCATATACACAATGTCGAACTCACTCAGCAACATTTTCCACTTGGCTAAATTTTTCATAGGCATGGCTTTTTGAAATATATATTTTAATGGATCTATTCTGGAAATGAGATACATTGTGTACGAGGATATATTATGCCTCAACTTTTATGGGACCAAGGTCAAAGCATAATACATCCTTTCTACAAGAGTGTAATGAGCCTCATATTGTGTGAACTTTTTACTCAAGTAGTAGATTGCTTTCTATTTCTTATCGGTCTCGTCGTGTTGCCTGAGGAGACATCTGAAAGCATTTTTTGATGCTGACAAGTAAATAACAATCGACTTCCTTCTCTTGGTGGAACCAAACTAAGTGGTGTGGATAGATAATTGTTGATTCTATAAAATTCCTTTTGACACACTTCTGTCCACTCATTCAATACATCTTTCTTTAAAATCTTGAGAATTAGCTCACATATGATCGTTGATTATGAAATGAACCTGCTAATGTAATTCAAATGACCCAGGAAACTCATAACCTCTTTCTTGGACCTTGGGGGTAGTAAATCCTAAATTACCTTGATCTTGGATGGGTCAAGCTCAATGCCCCTTATACCGACTATAAACCCCAGTAATTTCCTGCCTGGAATACCGAAAGCACACTTAGCAAGGTTCAACTTCAAGTTGTACTTCCTTAGTCGGTTGAAGAACTTTTCTAGATGTGTCAAATGATCTGAACTCTTGTGGGATTTGATAATTGCATCATCCACGTACACCTTAATATTTTTATGAATCATATCATGAAAGATCATTCTCATAGCCCTCATGTATATCGCACGGGCATTTTTCAGACCAAACGACATTACCTTGTAATTATAAACACCCCAGGGCCTAGAAAGTCTTCTTTTTTGTGTTTTCCTCATCCATTAATATTTGATGATACCCAGAAAAACAATCCACCAAAGACTATATTTCATGCTTCACATAATTATCGATGAGGATATGGATGTTGGGTAGCAGAAAATTATCTTTAGGACTGGCTCTATTCAACTCTCTATAGTCAACATAGATTTAGATTTTGCCATTATTTTTTTGAACTAGAATGATATTGGCTATCCATGTTAGATATCTTGTGACCTCCACAACCTTAGATTGAATTTTCTTCATCACTTCTTCCTTGATCTTCAAACTTATGTTCGTCTTGAATTTTCACATTCTTTGCTTAACTGGATCAAACTCAGGATTGATTGGTAACTTCTGTGACACGATATTTGTGATTAATACAGGCATATCATTGTAGGACCAATAAAATATATCAATGTATTTTTTTAGAAAATGGATAAGTTGTCTTTTTGTGCCTCTAATACTAACTCTTGTATCCTTAACTTCATCGTGGTTTCCCATGTTGACAATTTCAGTTTCCTTCAGGTTGGGCTTCTCTCGATTTTTAAATTCTTCTATATCTTCCACTAACCACTCCTCATCATAGACTTTTCATTCATCATCATTCACCTCATTTTGTTCATTTAGCCCTAGACATGACATGACATTGGTAGGTTTGAGATGTTTGCCACTTTTTCAAAAATAAGGCAAATTTTGACAATATCAAATAAACAGCAAAGATTTACAATAGAGGAGGTTTTGTTAAACTATGAGAAAACATTTACGAACTTTGGCCATGACCCGTACAAGTGCGAGTCTATGCCTTTCAAAAAGCATAAAAAGCAAAAGATAAGTAAATAAACTTAAAGGGTGGGTATCGGGTCTCATCCGTACTACCACTGACTTTGTGAAAAAATTAAATTTCACTTTTCCATCTATCCTATTGATTGGGGAGTAACAAGTGGAATGAAAGTCCAGTTCAACAACATTTTCTCTGATTCATCTTCCTTGATTTCGTCTATCTTGGAGAATTATTCTTTGGTGGCATCACACTTTTCCCTTTATCTAGTAAAGTAGGGATAGTTTTCCTTTTTTACGTCAACACAAAGTATTTCTACTACCTATAAAGTAGAAACAACTCAAAGACTGACATATTAGATTCTGTTAGTAATAAACAATTTAAGATAATAAGATAGGAAGTAAACACATAAAGTTATTTCTCCTCTCAAGCGAATTGATCCATGGGGTAATGATGACTCAAGAATTTTAAAGAGCAAGATTTTTCTCATTGATTTGAATAAGTGAAATTTATCAGGAAGGTTTAGCTTCTCTTCTTTCCAACCTTATTCCTTATTTCAAGAAAGTGGAGGACAAAAGAGTTTTTAAAGATAGGCTGGGCCAAAAGGCTGCCTACGTATCTCACGAAGGAGGAATTAGTCCTTACGTAGTTTAAACATATAATGGCTTCTTTTGAGTCCATAGTCAACCTTCCTAAAATGGTAGTGAGCATTTAGGAAGTTTTAAGAATGATTGTAGACTTTTCTGAGAGACTTGGGAGACCTGGAGTATGTTTGGTCAGACTTTTGTATAGTGGGTATATTTCTACTTAGAGGTGCTCTTTGAAAAATGGGATTGGATCAATTCACCTTTGATTCGAATCAGCATAACATGTATAATCACATAAAATAGTTAAATTACACAAGCATAGTGTAATAAATGTTCATCATAATTGGCTGACCCTTTTGAACCAAGGGTTGGCCTAACGTATTTAAAAGAATTATATGCTATTTAAAACCAATCCATTATCCCTCAAAAACCTCCATAGGTATATAATAAAGGAATAGATGCTTACTAAAGTTGCACAAAAGGGATACAATCTTTAGGAAAAGGATAATAACATAAAAAAAAGCACAATGTCCCGCACAAGGGATAGTAGCTCCTACATGTTCCTTCACAGCCCTTTGTCTTCTTATATTTGCCCACTTTTTTCCATTTGCGACATTTGTTAATGATCAACTGATCCCTGTATAACCATTCTCTTACTCTCATAGGTCAGTCTTTCTATGCTTATCGAATTTGGAAAACCATGCAATTGTCTAAATTGATCAATTATCAGCCTCTTGCCTAGCTCATTTTAATTGCCCACTCAATTGGTATATGATTGAGGCATCCTTACATGATAGTAAAAGAAGCAAGCCTTCCCCCTATCCCAAAGGATAATGGAGTGGATTAAATAATATATATTTCTTCAACACATAAATATGATTTGTCTTTAATTGACTCATGGCCAATAGATGCAGGGCAGGTTTTCTTATAGGCCCAATACCCCCTTGGGTATTGGATTATCCTATGCTCATGCCTAAAATAGGATTTTGGTTTTCTGTAAAACCCCGAATCTTGTATTGGGAACACTATACAGTGCTCATGACCCTAAAGGAGCACAAGCTAATCCATGACTGATATTTGTACCTAAACACTGTATAATCTACTATATAAATACAGAAATAAAGACTGTAAGGCCGTAAGATTCAAAATTATAACATAACTGATAACTGTCTGAATAAAGAGTTGATGGGATATGTCCCCAACTAATAAATTAATTAATGAGATAATAAAGTAATGGTCATGTCCTCAAAGGAAGAAGAATCACTACTAACTCTAACTACGGAGACTGGAATGCTACTGATGCTCTGGAGCTTGTGCTTCTGAACCTATGGTAAAAACACCATAGCGCAAATGCATCAGTACGTTTGAATATACTGGTATTCATATAAGGTTGGCTGAATACAAAGGGTTCATATGCATGAACAACACTAACTGACTGAATAACATAAACGTGAGAATACATGCATGGCTACATCTGTTCTGAGTTGACTGTATCTGATAGTCCTGAATACTATAAAACTATCTGAGTTCTATTACTGAGACTGATTGACTATATCTGACAGTTTTGATTTAGTATTGAAACTGTGAGAAGTAGTCATCTAACCGACATGCTCTAAATAATGTATTATAGCTGAGTTGGGATCCAATCTATAACCCCAATTGGAAGGGTGCCAATACTGCACCACCGGTAAGGACAATCTGTGAATAACCCTCATATTATAGGTAACTCCAGTGAGAATGGTGGAAACCCTCATATAACAAGTTAATCCACCTCATCTACCCTTATATAACAGGCTATGATGTCTCAACCTATGCTGGTTATGTAGTTCTGGAATACAAGGATTGCTTCTAAGAATCACGCCCTCATATAATTGGTGGGTTCCTATCCTTAGGTTCGCTCGGTGCTAATTTATACTCCCATCTGGATAGACACTGAACATGATTAACTGAACTGACTGGACTAAGTTAACTGAGTTTCGTTGACTGATGGAATACTACTAAGATTACTGAATTTTGGAGGTTTATGAGATTACTGAGTTTTCCTAAGTCACATAACTGACTGAATTTCTATGAACATAGCTTGACTAAGAGTATCTTGAAAACATGACATTGCATCTAGGCACAAAGCTAATTGTCAGGTAAAGTTACCCCCAGGACTTGATAGCATGAAACTGACAAAGCATGACTTTCTGGAATACATGACCAACATCACAATCCAAAATACAATAAGTTGGAGATTTCATAAAGTAGAAGTTCTAAAGCACGACATGGGTTACACATATATCCATAACTCATTGACTAAGACATTTCTCAAACACTTGACATGCATAAACTTCTACATAAATGGGGATTTCATATTATCATGTTATCATACTAGTATGGCACTTTTCCTTCACATAGGCATTTAATCAACACATGGGGAGCATGCTTTGGTTATACAGTTATCAACATATCCAATAATCATGGATACATCAATGAACGTGTAAATTTAAGGGTTTATCATGACTATTATGCAAATCACCACATCCTAGGGTGAATCATTGGAATATCTAATTTCAAACATGAATCAAAACCCCACAACATCATTTACAAGAATTTTAATTAAAGTTAAATCATGAACATTTATAAATACATAAATCTTGGATTTTTAAAAGAGATTCTTGAGCTTCATAGGTTAAAGGAACCTATGAATCAATACATGACATACCTGGGTTGTGAGTTTCTTGAAGATTGGTGTAGGAAAATTTGAATTCTTGACTTGGAATTAAATACCTAAGGTTTCTTATTCTTGGAGATTATCTTTGAGAGAAAACCCTAAGTTGATGTTGTAGATGGATAATAAACTTATGAGCCTTGATCTGATATTATTAGGGGTTAAAAGGGGTGGTAAAATACCAAAAACCCCGTTTAAAAATAACTTAAAATAGCTGAACGAACTATGCAACGGTGGGTGCGATGGTCCATCACTGGGTCGATGGTCCGTCGGTCCTGACCATTGCACCTGGGTAGAATAGGGGTTCACTGCCTCTGCTGTGTTAGCTTGGGCGATAGTCTGTCGCTAGCTCGATGGTCCATCGGCCTGAGTCATTGCTATTAGGCAGAAGGTAGTCTCACTGCCTCTGCTGCGATGGCTTGGGCGATGGTCTATCGCTATCTCGATGGTCCATTGGCTCTCACCATCGCACCTAGGCGATTTTGACTGCCTTATATTTTTCGATCATAACTTTATCTTCTGATGTCAAATTTGGATGAAATTGTTATCGTTGGAAAGATAATTTAATTTCCTACGTGATAAAAAGTGAAAATCTTAAAAATTTATCATATATAAAAGTGGATTCATCTTTCAAAGTAAGTTTTTAACATACTCAAGATGATTTCAAGCTAGGTAGAAGTACGGGGTATTACAATATCTCTCCCTTAGGAACATTCATCCTCGAATGAGACTGAGTGAGAGGGATTAGATAAACTGACATACATACTGAACATGAATAACTGGAACATGATCTCATGACTGATATGACTAATAATTGAATATATCATACCGAACATACATATCTGATGCATGTGTAACTGATTCATAAATGTATAACTGAGTGTTCTGATAAACCAAGGTTCTCACAATGAGAATGCATGTTTGATGTATGATTATATAACTGAACTAATACATGAATGCATGACAAAATATGCAATGGTATTTAATACCAAGTGTATAATAGAATTCTGAGCATGAAATGGATACCAAGCTAGTCACTAAAATCTGAACATGAAACTGAAAAGCTTAAGGAGAACTATTACCTTAAGCTAGACCTGAGTTGGTAGAGAAGAGGTGAGGATACTTAGTACGCATGTCTGATTCTACTTCCCAAGTAGCTCCCTCAATGGACTAATTTTGCCAAAGAACTTTGACTAGAGGGACCTCTTTGTTCCCCAGGCTATGAGTTTGATAGTCTAAGATTTTGACTGGAATCTCTTCATAAGAGAGAATGTTTTGAACATCTATGCTCTAAATAGGGACTATAACTATTGGGTCACCTATGCACTTCTTAAGCAAAGAAACATGGAAGGCTGGATAAACTGAGGCTAGATCTAAAGGCAATTTGAGCTCATAAGCTACCTTGCCTAAACGACTGAGAATTTTGAAGGGACCGATATATCAGGGACTGAGCTTTCCCTTCTTGCCAAATCTCTTCACTCCCTTCATGGGAGAGATATTTAGTTAACATAATCACTAATCTCAAACCCGATATCCTTTCTGCGCACATCTTCATAAGACTTTTGTTGGCTCTGAGTAGCCCAGAGTCTTTTTCTGATCAACTGGACTTTCTCTAAGGCATCGACTACTAAGTTAATCCCTATGACTAAGGTCTCACTAACTTCTAACTAACCGACTAGAGATTTGCATCTCCTACCATAAAGTGCTTCTAATGGAGCCATCCGAATACTGAAATGATAGTTGTTGTTGTCTACAAACTCAATCAAAGACAAGTGGTCATCCCAAATACCCTTGAAATCAATTGCACACGCCCTTAGCATATCTTCTAAAATTTGAATGGTCCTTTCTGTTTGACCAACTATCTGAGGGTGAAAGGTTGTACTGAGATGAAATTGGGTACCAAGAACTTTTTGGAATGCTTTCCAAAAATAAAAGGTGAACTGGGTACCTCTATCTGAGATTTAGATAATAAAACACCGTACAATCTAACCAAATATCTGATGTAGAGCTTGGCGTAATCCTTGGCTAAATAAGAGGTATGGACTGGAAGAAAAAGAGCTGATTCGGTCATCCTATCTATAATGACCCAAACTGAATCATGATGATGACGAATATGAGGCAAAATCATCACAAAGTTTATGCTCACTTTTTCCCACTTCTAAGTAGGAATACTGAACTACTGCATAGACCTACTAGGCTTCTGATGCTCTATCTTAACCTGCTGATATATAGAGTACTTAGCCACAAACTCTGTAACATCTCTTTTTATCCCACTCCACCAATAGCTTTCCCACAAGGATTTGACCACTGAAACTTGACTTTCTTTAGAGTCAAACCCAAGAAATTCCTTATATCTGATAGAGAGACAGGTTTGGGCTAGTTTTTTACCACTTCGGTCTTTTGAGGATCAACCCTAATGCCATCACCAAAAATGATATGATTAAGAAATGCTACTGACCTTAGCCAAAATTTACACTAACTGAATTTATCGAACATCTGATGATCTCTAATAGTCTGAAGTATAATTCTGAGATGGTCTGCATGATCACGCTCACTATGGGAATAGACCAGATGTCATCTATGAAGACTATGATGAACATATCCAAGTACTGCTTAAACACCTGGTTTATCAAGTCCATTAAAGCTGATGGGGCATTGGTAAGACCAAAGAACATAACTAAGAATTTGAAGTGACCACACCGAGTACAAAAGGTTATTTTCAGAATTTCACATTCTCTGAATCTAAGCTAATGATAGCTTGATCTGTGGTCTATCTTAGAGAAATGGCTGGCACCCTAAAGTTGGTCAAATAAGTGATCAATTCTAGGAAGAGGATTCTTGTTCTTGATCGTGACTTTATTGAGCTAACGGTAGTCTATACACATTCTAAGAGAACTATTTTTCTTGAGCATGAATAAGACTGGTGGACCCCATGAGGACATGCTGGGTCTAATGAATCCCTTATCTAGGAGATCCTTCAACTATTCTTTCAATTCTCAGAGTTCTACTAGTGCCATTCTATATGGAAAATAGATATAGGCTGAGTATATGGAAGAAGATCAATGCCGAAGTCTTTTTCCCTTTCGAGAGAAATTCCTAGAAAATATTCGGGAAAGATATCTGAATATTCATTTATGACTGGGACTCATTCGAGACTGGGAGTTTTAGAACTAGTGTACTTCACTTGAATAAGATGATAGACATATCCTTTAGATATTATTTTCCTTGCTCGAAGGTAAGAAATAAGCTGACCTTTGAACGCTGAAGTACTACCTTTCCACTCTAGGACAGGTTTATTCGAAAACTGAAACTGGAGTAGCTATTTCTACAGTCGACTATGGCATAGCAGGAATGAAGCCAGTCCATGCCGAGAATTACATTAAAATCAGTCATCTCTAATTCGACTAAGTCTGCTGAGGTGACTTTATGAGATACCATAACTGGACAGTTCCTGTATACCCATCAAGCTATAATGATTTTATCCACTTTGGTAGACACTAAAAAAGGATCTGCTAGAATTTTGAGACTGACTCTGAAATCAACTGCTATATAGGGAGTAACAAAAGACAAAGAAGCTCCTGGATCTAGCAAAGCGTAAACATGCACATAAAAGATCTGTAATGTACTAGTAACCATATCAAGAGAAATTTCCTGATCTTGCCGGGAATGAAGAGCATAAAGTTGATTTGGATGTTGCCCACTAGTAGCACTAGAGGTGGCACCTTACTAATTTAGGTGACCGGACTGAGCTGAGGAATGATTCTGCTGACCCTGAGGACCTAGCTGAGGACAGTCTCTGACTCTATGGCCTGGCTTGCCACATCCAAAACAAATACCACTGCCAGCTCTGCAAATACCCTGATGGTGCTTGCCACAAGTCTGGCAAAGAGAATAGGTGCGGGCACTACTAACACTGCCCTAAGACTTAGAGCCTATCGCTCTACCTCTATTACCATCCCTAAATCTGGGAGCTAGAGCGCTAGCTAAAGAAGAAGCTGGAACTGCTGACTTAGGATGAAATTGAGAACAGTTTTCTCTTTTTGATTTGGGCTGAGCAAAGTTGAAACTACCTGTCCTTGCTCTCTTATTCTGCTTTTCCCTTATTTTAATCTTTTGCTCTCCTATCTGTTGAGCATAATTCATAATCCTAGCTATGTTGATGTCACTATTCAATATCATGGACCTGCACTTATTGACTACACTATCATTCACCCCAGAAACAAACTTACTCATCTTAGCCCTGCTATCTTCAACCATATGAGGAGCATATCTGGCTAATTGAGTAAACTTAAGAGAATACTCTTTCACTGTCATGTTGCGCTGCCTGAGGTTGATAAATTCTAACACTTTAGCTTCTCTCAGCTATGGGGAAAGAATCTATCTAAAAATGCAGTAGCAAACTCCTTGCACTCAATAGGCTCTGCATCTATAGCCCTCTCTGACTTCCACTGTTTGTACCATGCATGAGCAACATCTTGCAACTAATATACAGCTAGCTCCGCACTCTCACTATATGTAACCCCCATGATATCTATAACCTTCTAAACCTGATAGATGAATTCCCGAGGGTCCTCATCTAACTTAAAGCTGAGAAAGGATGGAGGATTCATTTGGGTAAAGTATCGAATCATAGTTGTAGCTGAATTGGACAGTAGGTTGGTCAGAAAGACAGATGGTCATTCAGTCTAAGCAGTAACTGACTGAGCAAGAGTAGTGAATACAGCTCTGAACTCTGCATGAAAGACATATTCACCTAAAGGATCTTTGGGATGAGGGGCTGGCTGATTCCCATTTCTTTTTTTTGGAGGCATGTTCTGTAGAAGAAAGAGAGAAATGAATTAGATTGAGAGATTGACTTGAGTTTATGATCACTGGCCCGACATTAATACAAAAAAAAGGGAAACTGTTCCTAAAACATCTTATAGCTATCTACACATAAATGTAGTGCGTAACACACCCATGTACAAGAATCTACTAGATGTGGCTTTCAGACTTCCTACGACTCTATTGAACCTAGCTCAGATACCAAGTTTTTAATGACCTGAATCTGGTACCCAGAATGCTACACAGTGCTCATGATACCGAAGGACCACAAGCTAACCCATGATTGATATATATACTTGAAAACTGCATAATATACTATATAAATATAGAAATAAAAGGTGTAAGGTGGTAAGATTCAAAACTATAACATAACTAATAAGACATAACATATGGGTGGGGTATGAAATACCCAAAACAACTGAAATAAATAGTTTGAACATACTATAGTCTGAAAAGCCTCTAACTGAATGAACTGTCTAAATAAGGAGTTGATGGGATATGTCTCTAACTAACTCCAACTAATAAATTAATTAATGAGATAATAAAGTAATGGTCATGTCCTTGAAGGATGAGGATTCGCTACTAACTCTGACTGCAGCGAATAAAATGCTACTGATTCTCTGGAGCTCGTGCTTCTGAACCTATGGTATAAAACACTATAGCACAAATATGTTAGTACTTTTGAATGTACTGGTATGCATGTAAGGTAGGCTAAATGCAAAGGGTTTACATGCATCAACTATACTAACTGACTGAATAACATGAACGTGAGAATACATGAATGACTATATAATAACTATAACTGAGTTCATGATAACATGATTACTGAGTCTGAGTAATGATAACATGAGATACTGGTATCTGTATAACTGAAATAACTAATACTGAATGACTGCATCTGATAGTCTAGGTTCTGATAAAACTAGCTAAATTACGTACTATTCTGAATTGACTGTAACTGATAGTCCTAAATACTATAGAACTATTTCAGTTCTATTACTCAGACTGCTTGACTGTATCTGACAGTTCTGATTCTGTACTAAAACTGTAGGAAGTAGTCATCTAACGGACGTGCCTCAAATAATATATTATAGCTGAGTAAGGGTCCAATCTGTAATCCCAATTGGAAGGGTGTCAATGTTGCATCACCAATAAGGACAATTTGTGAGTAACCCTCGTATAATAGGTAACTCTAGTGAGAATGGTGGGAACCCGCATATCAAAGGTAAAGCCACCTTATCTTCCCTCATATAACAGGCTGTGATGTCTCAACTTAGGATAGCTACGTAGTTTTGGAACGCAAGGATTACTTCTAAGAATCACACCCTCATATAACAAGTGGATTCCCATCCTTGGGTTTGCTAGTTGCTAATTTCTACTCCCATCTAGATAGACACTAAACATGATTAACTGAACTGACTGGACTGAGTTAACTGAGTTCCATTGACTAACAGAATACTACTGAGATTACTAAATTTCTGAGGTTTCTGAGATTACTGAGTTTACTGAGTTTTTCTGAGTCATATGACAGACTGAATTTCTATAAACATGGCTCTACTGAGAGTATCTTAAAAACATGATACTGGCTCTAGGCACACAGCTAATTATCGGGTACAAGTACCCCCAAGACTTGATAGCATGAAACTGACAAAGTATGTCTTTCTTGAATACATGACCAATATCACAATCCATAATATAATAAATTGAAGATTTCATGAAGTAGAACTTCTAAAACACCACAAGGGTTACATATATATCCATAACACATTGACTAAGACATTTCATCAAACACTTGACATGCATAAACTTGTACATAAATAGGGATTTCATATTATCATACTAGTATGGAACTTTTCCTTCACATAGGCCTTTAATCGAACACATGGGGAGCATGCTTTGGTTATACAATCATCAACACATCCAATAATCATGGATACATCAATGAACATGTAAATTTAAGGGTTTATCATGATTATTCTGCAAATCACCATATCCTAGGGTTAATCATTGGATTATCTAATTTCAAACATGAATCAATACCCCCACAACATTATGAACATGAATTTCAATTCAAGTTAAATCATGAACATTCATAAATACACAAATCTTGGATTTTGAAAAGAGATTCTTGAGCTTCATGGGTGAAAGGGACCCATGAATCAACACATGACATACCTGGATTATGAGTTTCTTGAAGATTGATGGAAGAAAACTTAAATTCTTGACTTGGAATTAAACACCTAGGGTTTCTTGTTCTTGGGGATTATCTTTGAGAAAAAACCCTAATTTGATGTTATAGATGGATAATGAACTTATGAGCCTTGATCTGATATTATTATGGGTTAAAACGGGTGGTAAAAGACCAAAAATTCCTTTTAAAAATAATTTAAAATAGCTGAACGAACCATATGGTGGTGGGTACGATGGTTCGTAGTTGGGTCGACGGTTCGTTGGTCCTAACCGTCGCACCTGGGCAGAAGAGGGGTTCACTGCCTCTGCTGTGATGACTTGGGTGCTGGTCCGTCACTAGCTCGACGGTCCGTCGGCCTGATTTGTCGCTCTTAGGAAGAACGTAGTCTCACTGCCTCCACTGCAACTGCTTGGGCGATGGTCCATCGCTAGCTCGAAGGTCCGTCAGCTCTCACCATCACACCTGGGTGGTTTTGACTGCCTTCTGTTTGTTGGCCATAAATTTCTCTTTCGATGTCAAATTTGGATGAAATTGGTATCATTGGAAAGCTAATTAAATTTTCCACATGATAAAAAGTGAAAATCTTAAAAATTTCACGTATATAAAATTGGATTCATCTTTCAAAGTAAGTTTCTTACATACTCAAGGTGATTTCAAGCTAGGTAGAAGTACGTGGTATTACATTTTCTCTCTATCCAAGATGTCTAGAGTGTATTTTTACCTGTTCTTCAAGTGAACGACTTGGGTTTGGGAATACGAACAGCCATTGTATGCCTCACGTATGGATAAATCATCATATTCAAACACTTTATTTGGAATCGAACAATAGGGGCCGGGACATCCACGAAACCCAAATAATTTATATATTTCAAATGGAAAGTATGCTATGAAATACAATAGTTTAATTTCGCAGAAGTTAAATACATAAACACATAAACAGTTTTAACATTACAATAGTTAGTCAAAGAAGCTAATTCAAATACTTGGTTAGAACCTAGTTTAAGTTCCCAGCAGAGTCGTTATTTTTGTTTTGCCCTTTTCGACAGGGTGAAAACCACTTGATTTTGACTACTTAAACTATTTCAAAACTTTAAAGAAAATTTTGAAACAATTTAAGAAATTATAGAGTCGCCATTTTATTTTTGAGAAAATATCAATAAAACTAAAAATATTACCTAAAAATTTCAAAATACAAAGAGTTTTTTAAGTTTAAAAATTTTGAGTAAGTGGTTCCTATTAATACTCTTGGAAGGTTGTTAAGGCACCAAGATTATCTGCTTACTTGTGATTATCTAGACTATTTAAATCAACTCTATTTGACTAACTTTAAAAAGGGAAATTAATTTTTGAAAAGAAATCAATAAGGAAAATTTTATTTTAATAGTTTTGCAAAACAGATTTTGACAACTTAGCGAGGATTTTTTAACTAAATTTAAGAAAACTAAAAACAATTAGCATATAAAGGGGAAAGGGGGATACTAAAAGACTTAGGCCATTAGGTCCAAATCTATTAACCCTGTCTTAAGCTAATTTGAGATTTTGACCCATATTCACCTGTCCAATTCTAAATACTTGGGTTTTTTGGCCCATAACATGTCTTAAACTATCTTTTTGGACCTTTGAGGCTCAAAATTTGTTTCACTTATATTAGATTACAACTTTGGCTTTGAGGTCCCAAATGAATGAATAAATAAATGACTAAATGAATCAATAAAAATTAAGACTATTATAAAAATTGAAACTTTCCAAGTCTCTTAGCGACCTCATCAATGGGTTTTGAGCCATTTTCCTTCTTCTTCCATTTTTCTTCTTCTTCCATCTTCTTGAACTCGCATGCCATATAGTCGACTTTGAACTTGACTCAAAAGGTGGGCCTCATTGGTCCATTATAAAATGCAAGAGGAAAGGAGTCCATTTGAACTCCAAAGTAGATTCATACAAAGAAAAAGATTAAAAAAAAAATTAATATGTGTTCGAATATTCTACACTCAATAGATAAATGATGAGATTAATAAAATAGCATTCTCAAGCATAAAGAAATAGTAAACTATGATATCGAAGCAAACCAAATTATCCAATGAAAAGAAAATTAACTCATCTCTTAAACCATCTTACAAAAATTTGAATCTAGCACAATATAATCAGCTAGCCCTTGAAAAGAAGTCATGAATCCACAAGCATAATTGCTTAAACTTTGAATAAATATTCCCTATAGATTAACACATATTTTTACCAAATACTATGACATGATAAACTCTAAGGCATGCTTTCATCAAAGAAAGAAAAGGAGAATGAGTATAAGATGAGAAAATCTTTTTGTAGCATCTTAAATATGAAATATAAGGCATAGTAATGCAACAACACTTTTTCAATACCTAGTGGAGTCAATCAACCAATTTGAAGAGAAATTCATTGTAGTGTATAAATAACAATGGGACGTCTAAATGCATAAAAATAGTTCAAGAAATAAATCAACAAGCGAGGTGAAGCAAATTTCATATATTGAACATGTTTGAGAAATTATATTAAAGGACAAGATAGGAAAAATAGTAAAAGATTAATTCGAAGAAAAAATTGTCCAATTGTGCTCCCAACTCTTATTTTAGTTTTACACTATTTCAACAAAATCTATAACCCTAACAACTTTTTAATCTAAACAAGAGAAAATTAAATATAATTTTGAGCATGAAAATGAGTAAATCATGACCGCAAACATATATCAAAAGAACTTAGCATCTCATCATGGGATATAATCATGGAGAAAAATAACTCTTTAATCAAAAGAATTAAGGATCGACAAAGGAGTTAGATCTTAAAAGTGATACTTAAATTATAATTTTTACATGTGAATGAGCCAACTATCACGTGTATGCCAAAGTAGTCAACTTTAACCTTAAGCGGTGATTTTGCAAATCGCTAGGCTACAAACATAACACCAAATCCCTAGGAACAAGTAACTCACTACTTCAAATTGAGAAATAATTTCACAGACCTTTAACAATATTAAATATTCTTTTTTGACATAAAGGAAACAACTTTAAATGTTAAAACTGAAAATATCCACCAATAACAAATTTAAACGACGCATGAGTGTATATTTTAATTAAGCAAAGATCAAAACTTTATCCATCTAATTTATTACGGCGAAACAAACAATAATGACTATTCTTTTTCAACATAAAGGAAATAACTTTACATGCTAAAAGTGAATATATCCATCAATAATAAATTTAAACAAGGCATGAGTACAAATTTTAATGAAGCAAATGTCGAAACTTTATCCATCTAATTTATTAAGGCAAAATAAACAACAACGACTATTCTGTCTTGACATAAGTAAAAAACTTTACATGCTGAAAGCGAACATGTCCACTAACAATGAATTTAAACAAGATATGACTAGTATTATAATCAATCAAAGATCGAAACTTTATTTATCAAATCATAATAATCAAAGAAGAAAGCCAAAGAAATAGGTTCAACTATTTTTATCTCACTTTATACCATGAGCATAAAAAATAGTCATAATATTAATATCACAATATCCTATGGCCTTCAAGGATGTCTACAACAAACAATCTCAGCAAACAAAATTACAACTTCGAAACTATGAAGAAGGAGATGAAGAAGAAAATGATAACAAAACCAAAAAAGAAAGGTGTGTTTACATTTCTGGAGAAGCAAAATGGGACTCGAGCTATCGTCAAAATCTTTTTCCACCACCGAAAGCTAGAAAGTATAAAAAAACTAAGAGAAAGTAAAATTTCTCTCACTCGAAATTTTAAAAGAATTTCAAGATTTTTTGCTCAATGGTTTCTTTTTCTCCCCTAAAGACTTGGTCTTTTTTCTACCCAAAATGGTAGTATTTATAGGAAATAATGAGGGGTTCAATCCTTTCAATCCACCAATGTGGGGAAAGAATTTAATGGTGTTTTGAAAATTTGAAATTGAGGGTAAGGCTTGTTGAAAGATAAGGTGAGGTGGAATTATACAATCTAGTACAAATTTTGAATTTCAAAATGGCAAAAGGACAAGGTCGATGTCGAATTGTACAATCTATTATGAATTTTGAATTTCAAATTAGAAAAAGGACAAGGTTGAGGTGGAATTGTACAATCTAGTATAAATTTTGAATTTCAAATTGGAAAAAGGATAGAGTTGAGGTAAAATTGTACAATCTAGTACAAATTTGAATTTCAAATGGGAAAATGGACAGGGTTGAGGTGGAATTGTTCAATCTAGTACAAATTTTAAATTTCAAATTGGAAAGAGGACGAGGTTGAGGTGGAATTGCATAATCTAGTATAAATTTAAAACTCAAATTTAAATTTTGGGATTTGAATGGGTAGATTGGATTAGGCTATTTATTAAATATACAAAATTAAATTGAAATTAGCCAATCTAATTTAAATTTTGGCCTACTGAGAATTAACTGATCAATTTTATTGCAATTATGCCCTGAATCATAATTTTAGTCAATTTTATTTAAATTAAAATCATATTTAAAATTAATTGGTCAATTACATTGCAATTATGGCCAAATTAATTTCAATTATGACCAAATTCAAAAAATGACTAAAATTTAAATAAGATCTAATATGAATTATTAATCGGTTTAACTCCAAGCTTCTTGATTAGATAAAATCAAAAATGAATTTTTCCAAATAAATTAATTTTGAGAATAAATTGTATTTAAACTAGATTTTAACCATTTTAATTAGTTTTCAAGATAACCTTCGATTAAAATCTAATTTTTTTCATAAAATAATTATTTAAGTAAAGAAATTATATAGTTTCATATATACGAACACAAAAAAATATAATCGTTACTTAAAATGGCAAAATTACCTATATAAATACTTTAGAAAGCTTTTATCCGGATTGAATACATGTTATGATTTTATTTAAAACTGAAGAAACTCGAAACTAAACTTAGTTGTGGAGGAAAAAATTAGGCGTCAAGAATACCCACTTTACTTGATTTTATGATGCTTCCTTGTGAATTAAACTTCATTTATTACATGAATTCATGGTTTCTCATGTTTTGACTCATATGATCTTATGCATTTAATTTTAGCGTTCATGATATAAAATACCAATAATTTGGTAAATGTATATGACTTTATCATGATTTACATAGTTTACAAGAAATTTGGACTTATTAATTTAGATTCAATATGAAATTCACATATGTATTTACAGATATGAAATAGAGGGGCATATTATGGTTTGCAGACTTATAAACTCATATGCTTATTTTATGGTCAATTTCAAATAAATTATGAGCACCAGTATGATTTTGAGAGTAGTATCTAGCACCGAGGGGTAAGGATATAGCATATCCTAGTCCCAAAATATGCGTCATTGTATGTATTATATTTTTTTCAAATAGGCTCAGTTTAGTAATCACACCAATCATGGATTTATACACCTGGAAAGGTATATTGCGGCCTTCTAACGAGGCATATATTGGACTCTATGTTGCTCACATAGTTTATGTCAGTTAAGAGAATCTGTAATAGAAAATTAATTTTTGAATCTAAGTGTAATGGCTCATTGACTTTACTAGATTATGCTTTATGGCATTTTAGCTTTCAATTTTATTCATGAAATATGGTAAGTCTTTCTATACTCATGTATGTTTTTATTCCACGATATATACCAGTTTTACTTACTGCATGCACCCCATATACTTAGTATATTCCATAAGTAATGACCATATACTCTATGTGCTTTGCACTCTATCGTGATGTAGCTTCTGATATTTACATTCATACTCACGATTAGCTATGCCTTCCAGTTCTTACTCCCATTCAAACTTGGTTATGCTTTCCTACGTTATTTCATTAGTCTAGACTTACATGATTTTGGGTCAGTTGGGGGTCTGTCTCAGCGACTCTTCAGTATGTAAGAGACTTTCTCATACATAGTAGTTTGGTATTTATTTGTCATGTTGGGAACTTTTTCAGTTTGTGATTACAAACATCAAATTTGATACTACTTTCTCATGTTTTTATGAATAAATACTAGTTTTCGCTCATGCTCTTAAGTGAATTAAATATGATTTAGTGTTGTACATATACAACAGGTTAACTTTAGAGATACTTTTAGTCTTAAGCACCGTGTAGCATCTAGGGAGTAGTCTCGAGGCGTTATACTATAATACCCCATACTTTTCCTAGCTTGAAAAGATTCCTAAGAATGTTAGACATTTTCTTTGAAAGATGAATCCACTTTTGTACATGTGGTCTTTTAAATATTTTTACTTTTTTCATGTGGGAAATTCAATAAGCTTTTCATCGATACTAAATTCGCCCAAATCCAACACCCGAGTGAAAAGTTAGAGCCTTTTTAGTGAGACAGTGTAACACCTGAGCCTTTAGCGCATCGCGGAGATAGTTCAAATGGCAATTGTCAATTTCTAATGTTGCTCTGCGATAAGCTTGAAAAGTTTCTCAAGAATGCTAGAAGCTTTCTTTGAAAGATGAATTCACTTTTGGACACGTTGTATTTTCAAGATTTTCACTATTGTCATGTGGCAAATTCAATAAACTTTCCATCGATACCAAATTTGCCTAAATCCAACACCCAGGTGAAGAGTTAGAGCCTTTTTAGTGAGACAGTGTATCACCTGAGCCTTCAGTGCATTGCGGAGATATCTCAAATGACAATTGTCAATTTTGAGTGTTGCTTCACGATAGTGGCGCATCACGCCAAACTTTTAGGTTGCAGACAAGGTGGCAATGCAATAGATCCACGTCGCGCCACCATGTAATTTCCCATTTTTCATATTTCAGTGACTTAGCACGATAGTGGCGTGTCGCGCCAAGGATGAAAATCATGAAATTTTCTCAGAAATTAAAGATGCATCCAGGGTTAAAAGGGTTAATTTCCCACCCCTATATATAATCAATAACACGTGATTTAGTTATTATTCACCTAAAATATACTAGTTTCTCTCAAGAACAAGCTAGGGTTTCTATTGGGGATTCAAATTCAAGAAGGTTTCATCGTTAATCCTCAAGAAATCACATCCCAGGTATGTATAATGTTCATTCATGGACTCTTTTCATTCATGAAGTCCACGAATCTCTTTTCAAATCCAAGTGTATGGATTTTTGTATGAATTCCATATTGGGTTTGTGTTGCTCATGTTGATAATGACCAATTGAGTTTTAATCTATGTTTGGTTATAAATTTCATGTGAAATTGACTAGTAAAGATGTAGATTCATGTAAACGTAGGATTAAAACCCCTGGATGATGAAATTAGATATGAATTATGATGTTTGGTCGTTGTATAATGTTTTCTACATATATTATGCCTACATGTGTTTGATTAAATACCTATACAAAGGAAAAGTGCCCAATTAGCATGATATTATGAAATCCCCATTTATGTACGAGTTTATGCATATCACATATTTGATGAAGTGTTTCAATATATGAATTATGAATTGTGTTATTACACTTGTGTTCATGTAAGTCATGTTATGTCAGTTTCTTTCCATCGAGTCTTGGGGGTACTTGTACCCGATAATTTAGTTGTATGCCTAGAGCCATGTCCTGTTTTCAAGATACTCTTAGTCAAGCTATGATCCATAGAACTCAGTCAGTCATGTGACTAAGGAAAACCTAAAAATCTTAGAAATCTCAGTAATCTCAGTATCAGTAATCTCAGTGATCTCAGTACTCAGTAATCTCAGCAACCTCAGTATTCCCAGTCGATCTTAGAAACTTTAGTACTCTCAATCTGTCCTTAAAACTCAATATATTCTATCAGTCAAAAAAAACTCAGTAAATTCAGTTTAGCTCCACTAGAAAATACCACTAGTATCTATTCAGTTCAGTTAATCAGCTCAGTGTCTTTCAGATGGGATAGGATTTAGCACCGAGCGAGCCTGGGGATGGGGACTCACCTGTGAAATAGGACTAAGATCTCTAGAAGCAATCCCTAAGTTTCAGAACTACGTAACCAGTGTAGGTACAAGAATGTACTCATTAGATAGGACTGACATACTCAGGGATCACCCGTTAGCACATTTAAAAGTATAGGACTGATCCCAGGGGTCACCCACTAGATTAGGACTGACTCCACAATAATTGTCTTTATCAGTGGTGTGGTACTAACACCCTTCTAACTAGGGTTATAGTTTGGAACCTAGTTAGCTTAGTATGGGGCATGTTGGTTAGATAAATACATCCCACAATTTTAGTTATAGAATCAGGACTGTCAGATACAGTCAATTCATCTCAGTAGTTAGATTTAAGACTATCAGATATAGTCAATCCTTATCATTATAAATAGACCTCGAGATCACCCACTAGATAGTACTGATCTCAACTATGGTCAATTAATATCAATATCATCAGATGTAGAGATCACCCACTAGATCGGACTGATCTCAGATTCAGTTACTTAGATACACTACGAAACACAGCTAATTACATCAGGTTTAGGACTGTCAGATACAATCACTCATGTTATCAGTTATATCAGTTATCAAAACTTATGTTATTAGCATTTTGCTTCAGGACTGTCAAACATGGTCAACTAGACCAGTTCTTCATAATCGGAACTGTCAAACAGAGTTATCCATGTATCAGTAACATAGTATCAGTTCCTCAATATTCAGTAATACAGTATCAGTTTCTCACTTATTACTGACTCAAATGTCAATGTCAGTAGACTCAGTAGTCAAAACTCAGTATTCAGTCCTATCATGATGTCAGATACAATTACGTATGCATGCATGTATTCTCACATTCATGTTAGTTAGTCAGTTAGTATTGTTCATGCATATGAACCTATTGCATTCAACCTAACTTACTTGCATGCCAGTACATTCAAAGTACTATTGCATTTGTGCTATGGTGTCTTATACCATAGGTTTAGAAGCACGAGCTCCAGAGAACCAGTAACATCCCAGTTCAGCGATCAAAGTTAGCAGTGAGTCCTCATCCTTCAAGGACATGATGACCACATTACTATTTCAGTTTTCAGTTTATTTCAGTAGTTGGAGTTAGTTAGGGACATGTCCCGTCAACTCCTTATTCAGACAGTTTAGAGGTTTTCAGACTACAGTATGTTCTGACAATTATTTTAGTTATTTTGGTATTGTTATACCATATTTTTTTTCAGTTATGTACTATTATTGAACCTTATGGTCTTTCAGTTCATGTTTCTGCATTTATGACATTATTACTATTATTTAGTGCTCAGTTTACAAATATCAGTCATGGGTTAGCTTATGGTCCTTTGGGGTCATAGGCACCGTGTAGCATTCGGGTACCAGATTTGGGGCGCTACATATACCCTACTGACCGTATTATGTGTATACACATTACATGTATGTATTAATATTATTATATTATATGTGTACACCTTGCATATATGTATTCATATTATTAAGTTGGCAAATATATTATCGTGATTATCATAGACTAACTTGCTTAAGTGTAAGTGACAAACATGAGTACGTAGATGTAAAGTTTCTCTTGGCTTTTTGTTTAGATAGTATCTTCTGTATGTATTCTATTATGTGTAAAGTATTGGTTTAACTTTTCTAAATAGTGTTGTCTACTTGAGAGTGGGAATAGTTACCCTTTTAGTGGGTACTCAAATATAGATAGTGGTCAAAATTGTCAAGAGTATAGAAGAGAAAATGTTGCTTAAGGAATGAAAGTGCATAAATAACGTAACCATTAGTAGAACCTAGGGGTTTGTAATTAATTGGTTACTTAGGTAAAGGTCACTAGAACTATTATAAGAGGGAGGGTGTAAGGTGAGAGTTGGAAAATTATTGAAGGACTTTAGTAATGTTCATTTGTCTGAGAAATTATCACTGTCATGATCCCTCCCTAATTTCAATTGATATTATTTGTTTCTTATCCTAGTAGATCGATGATACCTACCAGTACGTGTAGTTGTACTGATACTATACTTACTATATATCCTTGGGTGATATAGCATATTGCAGGTTAGTTGGAGTTTCTAGAGGAATGGTAATTATTACTCTTTAGCAACTTCTGTCATCCTACTCTTACATGGATTTCGCATCTTTGGTCACCCTTTCATTTATTTGGTGCTCCTGTATCAGTTTAGATTAGGTTTTGGAGGACTATTAATTTGATTTTGCAATGTATTTATGTAATAGATATGTTTTGAATAAGAGATATATTTATTTATTGATTTATTTGTACTTAAAGTTTTTAAAAAGGCCTTCTATATTTATTGAATGGTAGGGTGGTAAGGTTTCTTCTATCGGGGATAGGGATAAATAGGTGCTCGAATGATTTTTGAAATGGATTGTGACAAGGTTTTATTAGATCCCCGGTTAAAGATCTTTCATTATAAGAAAAAATGTTGAGAAGAGTCTTGCAAATTATCTTGTTAACATCCACATCAAATCTATAGGAAGCTATAAGGCATTTAGGAATCAGTCTCACTTTTTTCTCCTGTTATGCTATTTCATTTTGGTCTCCCTAAGTTGAATCTAATTGATAACAGCACAGTCCAATTGATATCTCGATAATAACAATTAGGATTACTTGGTCCCAATAAGTATCTAAATAATGTTTGGATGGTCGAATAGTGTCATTCTAACTAGTAGAGGTCAGTAAGAGGCATAGGACTGGTGTACTAATGTGTTAAGTTATGTTGAAAATGAGTGATATGTGCATCCTTAGGTGTATATGTTATTTGTTATAATTTAATATTGTAGTATTAGTGTAGTTGGTAAGAGGAAATTTTTTGTTAGATTCATTATTATACTTACCAGATAAGCACTTGTATTTGAATATTTTGTGAGGTGGTGGGTAAGATTGTCATTGCACTTATCAATGTGGGTAAGATAAAAGTTTGACTTGTATCATTATCTTCTATACTTTCAGATAACTTAGATTCATATAGAATATTTTCTCATATATTTCTTAATGGTTTTCAGTTCCAGCAGGTCATAAATGAAGTAGAGTAGCTATAGGAAAGCTGTAAACAATGAAAATGAGCAAAAATACAAAAAATAGCCTAGAGTGTTATTAAAAAAAACCTGCCAAAGAAGTGACTCAGAGTCATTATTGGGAACTATTGTAAAGACAGATTAGACATTGCAGCAACATCACCATAGCGAATCCCTATCGCTTTTATGAAATTGCTAAAATAATGCTTTTGTTGCTACGACAACATTTCTATAGCGGAAAATCCATCATTGCAGCTGATGTGCTATAGAAATAAATCACTTTCGATGCTTAAAATGAGTAAAATATACAAGCTTTTGAGGTTATTTTGTTAGATATGATGCATTTTGGGTATGTTTTGCAGTAAATCATGTATTGAATGCTAAGTTCATGAAAAAGATGAAAAAGGTATTTTTGGCTACTTATTGGAGCAATTATGGATGTTTGGGACACTTTTTGGCTTGATTGTGATCAAAGCATGTTCGAAAATTGAAGAATAACTGAAAAGATTATCGACACTTACTAATTCAATATGTGGACCACAAGTAGGACATGTGGATTGAAAATGGGTAAAGCAAGTTCCAAAAGTCTAAAATCCTGAGAGCTGACCTACAGTATTTTTGGGTCCTAGCATTTGCGCCCTACACTTCCACCGACCCTGCAGGATATAAGTCCTGCCTGTACCCAGAGTCAGGGTGCAATTTCATACCCTAAGTGGCTACCAACCCTATTTTCTTCTATTTTGTTCGGGCTGTGATTTTAGGATTTCCTCATGTACTATAATACCCTTTATGTGTTTTTTTGTAGAAGTTAGACACTTTTGATACTCACAAACATATTTTGATTCCAGGATTAAATTTTGATCTTGGGATTCTCTTATATTGAATTTAGTTGATTAATTAAGTTATGGTTGTGGGTGTTCTACTTCTTATTATTGTGATTCCATCTATGCTTTCAATTATGAATGTTCACAAGCATGAGTGTCTAGAAACCCATAGCTAGAGTTGTGGAAACCCTGGCTGATTAATGAATTAGGGGAAGTGCTATTGTTGTTATAAATTGATACCCATACATGTATTGCATTATCTTTAATGTAATATTTTTATTAACGGATGCACATGTTAGGATACCACCTAGATTATGTCTACTTACTCCAAAAGAGGAGTAGATACTAGGAACAGATAAAGACAATAGTAATTTGGAGTTTAGCTATCGATCCATGCTTCTATGGTTTCTCTACATACGATGGTTAGATTTCATCTAATAACTAGAGACTCAAAAGGAAATAGTTAGTTGGGATGAAGATAAAATTTAGTAAAGTGATATCCTGAGACTAAAAGGGTAAAGGGTGATATCCTTCTACTCATCCAAAAGACTATAAATGGTACATAACTTATCAATTCTGCATGCAAGGTATTGGGCTAGTTCAACATAGCACGATAAGCCTATAGAGTTGAGAAGACAGGAAGAACATTCCTAGTGTTCACGTATGATTGATTACAACTGAAGCTGATATTTACCACTTATTAGACATTGATACTCAAAACCTCACATTTACTTCTCCAGTTTCGCCTACTGATTACAACAATTATGAACCATGATTCCATATATTCCCTTGGTATCCAAACCCACCCTCTTTTGGGATATTATAATTGGCAGCAACCGTATCATATTCTAAGAGGGGGTATAGCTTGGACATCACAAATTCTTGGCGTCGTTGCAAAGAAATACGATGTTAAATTATGATATAAAGTTGTTACAGTTCTTGGGTCTTTCTTTATATTTTGGTTCATAGTTAGACATGCGCCGGTGTATTCCTAGCATAAAGAAAAGAGACAACCCCTTACTCCCTATAAATACAAATCCAAAAAGGATCCTACAAACACCTAGTAGGATGGTGGAGCAGAAAAAAGATGATAATCTTGAAGGGATTTGTGATGTTGTACCTCTCCCTCCTTCGAAAGGAGTATAGGATATTATTGATTGACAGACCATTAAATTTTTATATCAAGCTAAAAATAAGAGGAGAGAAATGGAAAAAGCTCATCAGGTAGCTTTGAAGGCCGAGCTAGTTAAGCAAAGACAAAAAGCAGACCTTCCAGCAACACTCGGTGGTAATCAGAATAGAGTGAGAGGTGCCCGTGTTCAAGTGTTCCCAGCATACCAATATGTGTATCCATATATAGATGATGAAGAACATCTAGGATACGTTGATCCAGCAGAGACTGGATCTATTATACCTTTTGTTTTACCTTCACACATCAAGTTTGATATAACGAGAGCAATGATACAGCTCTTAAATCTAAAAGGGATATTTGAGGGTCTACCTACAGATGATGCAAATTTTCACCTTACCAATTTTATTGGGATCTGCAGTTCGTATACAAATATAGGGGATAATCAGGAAGTGCTTACACTGAGATTGTTCCCCTTTTCACTTATAGAAGAAATATCTTTATGGTTAGGGGAATTGCCAAAAGGCTCTATCACTACATGGAATGAGTTACACAGGCAATTCTTGAATAGTTTATTTCCTCCATCTAAGATGTTACGACTTAAGGACAAGATCTATAATTTCAGGAAACTGTAGTCAGAGTTTATGTACAAGTCATAGTTCAGGTTTAAGAAAAAGTTGGATATGGTGCCCAACCATTGATTTTCAGGGATGAGATTATTAGAGATATTTTATCGAGCCTTGACATTTAGCTCTAGAGCCATGAAAGATACCATATTTGGAGGAGCTTTTATGAGACTACGCTAAGAGGTAGCTTCGTAGATGCTAGATTAGAGTTCACTCACTAACCGAGGGTGACAAACTTGAGAGGCTGAGAGGGATTCTAGAATATATGCTATTAGTGCCTCTGGAAATTAGAAAGTAGCTAATGATTCAGTAGAGTAAGAACTTACATTGCTCCAAACTGATCAAGGAGTACTAGAATAGTAGCTTGCAGTATCGACTTTCGATAAATTAAATGCATTAGCAACACAAAGGTCATCTTCCAAATCTTATATGTTAGAATTAAAGGAGGAAGCAAATTATTTGGATTGTCAGTTAGCAGGATTTTGATCCCAAGGGCAAGGGAATCAAGGCCGAAACTACTATGACAGATACAAAGACCATAGTAGAGAGAAGGATAGTAAATAAAGAAAGAAAGATGACTATAGAGAGAAGGGAAATAGGTACATTCCATATGGCAGACAAGATGAAGAATCAAGAATGGAAGAGATGCTGGATAAGCTGGTGAAGGGTCAATAAAATTAGGAGATCAACCTTAAAGAGATTAAGGCTAACATTTTAGGGTTGACCCAAAAGTTCAAATCCTATGCAACTGCTATCAAGCAATTGGAGCACTAGTTTGGCCAGATGTTATCAACTCTAAACTAGAGGTAGTTAGGTACCCTTTCAAGCCACACTGTGCAAAATCCAAAAATAATGGTCATGTTCTTGCCATTACCACGAGGAGTGGTATTACTATTATGGATCTCTCACTGCCTGTTGCGGAAGCTGATGATGATGAGACACCTATTGTGGATCCAGAAAAGGCAATAGGTGGTGATGATTCAGTTGCTATGGAAAAAGGTAGGGGGTTTAGTTGTTGAGTAGGAAATATGACAAATTCCAAGACCATCCCCACCTTTTCCTTAATGACTGAAGCATAAATAAGAGAAAGGAATATTCAAGCAATTTATTAAGGTTTTTGAAAAAATTGAGCTTGAATATTCCTCTTCTTGATGTATTGGAGCAGATGCCTGGATATGCTAGGTTTCTGAAGAAGTTAGTCACAAGGATGAAAGGAGCAACTATTGAGGATGTTGATGGAGTATACCACTATAGTGCAGTCACTATAAAGTCTTTGGCTTAGAAAAAGAGTGACCCTGGAGCATTCATAATACCATGTACTATTGGGTCATTCTGATTTTCCAGAGCCTTATGTGACTTAGGAGCTAACATTAATTTGATATCATTGGTCGTATTTAAGTAATTGGGTTTGAACCCTATGGAACAGACTTCAATGTAGTTATTTATGGCTGACTGCATGGTGAAGAAACCTGTTGGTATTTCTTTTTATATGATTGTTAGAGTAGATAATTTTATATTCCCAGCTGACTTTGTCATTCTGTACTGTGAGGTTTACACTGAGATGCCCTTTATATTGGGGAGACCATGTATGGTCATAGGTAGAGCGATGGTTGACATAAAAAAGAAGAGTTAAAATTCAGAGTCAATGGGAAGGAGGCCATGTTCAACATCTTAAATTCACTGAAGTAGCCTACTTACATGAGGGTGGTATTGGTGATCGATTGTATTGATGACCCTGGAGGATACTCCTATGGGCATCTTGATGAAATTTGAGTAATCAAGATACCTACGTCGTTTTACAATATTCAACAATGCACTGCATAGGAGTGAACCCCTAGGCTTGTTAGTGAAGTCTGAGTATTCAATACAGTCGTGTTGTGCTGTGATGTTAAATCAAGAGTTGAGTGGAAGGCAACCCATTATTTTAGTGTTCACATTTTTATTGTTTTTCTTTTGTAGGTTTTAACTTATGGACTTTCCCGAAATATGGTAAGAATGCTACATTCATCAATTTCTAGGTAAGGGGATTATATGACCAACCCATCATGGTCAGAAATCCCACACGAACTAGGTAAGTTGAGTAATAAATTTAAAAGTCAAAATTTTGAGGATGAAAAATGGAAAGTTGTGGACATTGGCATCTAATTATATTTTTGGGACCTAAAACTTAGGTTAAAGGATCATAAGTAGTTGGAAAAATATCAAAACTCCAAGTCTGAATTGTAGGAAAGCGGGATAAAATTTTTGGCCCTACATTTGCGTCCTGCACCTATTGGCCGTAGGTGGAACTTGCGCCACATGCCTGGCCATAGGTGGGGTGCAAGTGGCTGTCATGGCTATGTCATAAGTGGGCCCAATTTTTAATTCAAATTTTGGATCCACCAACACATATATATAACCCAAAACTTCCCCCCATCCTTATTTAAACATCATTAACCTCAATCCAACTTATTTAAATCCTTAAAAATTCACTTTTTTTCTTTGAATTCAAACTTCCCTCTTAAAACATAAACTAAACCCACACATGAGTAAAGGCTAAATTGACACTTGTTTGAGATACCAACTTGTCCTAATATACTGAAAACAAGTTCCAACTTTGGTTTACCTTGATTTCTTCATTATTCATTTCCGATTCATCATAAAAGAGGTAACTTTCAGAGCTCCTAATGGTTATATATTAATTTATTTAAGGTTTAAATAATTTGATATGTGTATTCCATTGAAAAATATATAGATTCTATTGTTCTTGTAAATAGGAGCCTTGAAGTAGCCTAAACTTATAATGTAGGGCCTTGTTTTGAATTGAAATCTAAAGTTAGGCCCCAACCGAAAGTTGAACTTGAATGAATAGAGTAATATCACTAGTTGAGCATGTTTCTTTGCTTTGAATTTCATGATTTTTGATAAGTGTGTGCATATTGGACTTTTTGGGATTTCAAATTGGTTATAGGGTGTGAAAATTGTGGAAAAATTCAAACTTTTTGAAATTTTAGATTTTCTTCAACTTTTGTTATCCCTCACTTTTGTTGGAAACTAACAACTGGTTTTTCAAGTACATAGGAACCTAAAGCTGCAAAGAATAAGAAGGTAGATACCTAGAGGAGATGGGCAGAGTCTCTCTAACCTAGTGGTTCAGTGGAGGAGTTCTTGATATAGCAATATTGAGACATTGCAGTAGGGGTGAGGCACAGAGTTACTAGAGGGTAGAAGTGCTAGGCTGTGTAGACAATTGCAGCTCAGCCATGGATAAAGTCAGTGCGGATATCACCCCCACACACTCCTCCACCTGATAATGATGATGATTAGGAGGAGACAGATTTTGATTCTACTCAACAAGTTGCAGCTCGGGACCCCCAGTCAAAGGAGAGGTCCCAAGATTTATCTGAGCATGCTGAGCAGGAGGAGTTATCAGTAGCGCCCCAGTCTGAAGAGGGCACCTCTACTCATGTTCATTCATCAGATGTACCCAGTCTGAGGAGGGTATAGATTAGCTTTCCCCTGATGTATTAGTACAGCAGGAGTAGAGTCTTGCACCCGCACAGGCCACGAAGGCACCTTTGAGGTGGTGTGCTGATGATATACGAGTGATTTATGATATAGACAGTGATTTCTCAGATACTAATAGGCCTAAGAGACTGATCATGAGGAGTACCAGATTGATCTATCTGGATAAAGCCGAGAACCATAGCTATGATCCACATTTGATCGATATTAGTTAGATTAAATAACTTAACCACTCAGTTCATACAACCCGGCTATGGTGCATGAGTTTTATGTATCATAATGAGATATAGTAAAGATTCCTAGGCATAGATTGTCAGGACTGATGAGGCATATAGAGTAGCTGCAACTTGATTATACACTTGTTGGAGGGGTCAGAGTTGATATTTTAGTAGAGATTATCCATCGGGTTATTTTAGGTCTCGATTATATCACTCCTCCATCTGCATCTAAGTGCGAATATAGACAAGAGTCATATGTGATTAACATATTGTATGGGAGAATGAGCACAGATGAGAGAGGGTTGAGATGGCTAGGTGGATAAATAGCTATATTTCACCTTTGGGTTATGTCACCCCATCGATTGAGGGGCATAGTGTGATCAAGAAGGGTTCATTGACCTTTGAGGCAAAGCTTTGGTGGTTGCTAATTAGATAACGACTATTGCCCACTCTTTGGATAATTTGTTAACTTAGAGGAAGCAACCCTGGTTGCTTGTATGATGGTCGATTATTCTATTAATTTCGTAGCTATCCTCTGGCATAAGATCCATGATGGAGCATTTGGGGAGTTGACTAATTTATTATTTCCTTGCATGATTTGGAGACGGTGCGATAAGGACAGTGTACCTAAGATACCTGACATATATAGGAGGGTACATCCTATTGCTAAAATACAGACAAAGAGTATGAAGGGTCTGGCACAACAACCCTTACTAGGATATCTACAAAGCTACCCACAGTACCTAGGGCCCAGACTTAGGGACCAAAAGTTTCAATAAATCTAGATAATATACATGAAGGTGATATGGGTGTTGGTATTAACATGGATATAGGGGAGCATAGAGAGGCTCCAGTTTCCAGTACACAAAGAGAGGGGACACCGACGCCTTCTTCATCGACCCCAGCTTCGACCTCAAAGTCGAGTGGTGTATATTCAGAGCCTACTCACCCATCCAATACAATTCCTATTACAATTATGATCATAATATCTAGTGAGTTTTTACAGAGCTTAGTGGACAGCCAGAGGGCCACTAATACTCGACTGAGGGTTGTTAAGATCGAGATGACTACCCTTAATAAGCAGATGAGATTAGGGGTTATGACTAAATTCGAGCAGGCTAAGGCCAGATAGGAGGCCGCATAAAGAGCTATACTATCTGAGCTATGTTCTAACTTCCAGACATATCTAGATGAGTTTGAGAGATGGGTTATAGCCTGATTCACAAAGATAGATGCAATAAATCTAGCCCAAATAAAGGAGGATTTTGATATATTACGAGTCAAGGTACGCTCTCTCATTGAGAGCCATATAGAAATCACTCCCTCAATTATAACCCATATGGTTTATATATTACCTCTGCGTGTATAGAGATTTTTTGATTTCTTTGTGGAGGGTAATGAGGCGGTCCCAGTAGTTGGGGCCAATAGAGGTCACATAGGAGACCTGCAGAATCCTAATATGCCATATGACTAGGTTGTTAAAATAGCCAGACATGTTTTAATGGAGACTACAATTATTGATAGGTAGAGGCATGCAGCTATAGCAGCAGGTGCTTCATCTAGTAGAGCACTGCCACCACCACCACCTTCACCAGTTGATATGCCCTCATCTGGGGATGCACATGAAATGGGTGCCTAGTGTGTCCCAAGTATGTTCTTATCTCCCCTTGTTTTATAATATTTTAGTGCATTGAGGATAGTGTGTAGTTTTTTAGTTGGGGGTGGAATGTACCATAGCCACTGTGGGTTTTTGTCGTCGTTCTTCTTTTATTGTCGATCGCGGTATAGTTGTAGAATCAATATGTATAGTATTAATTTATGTCATATTGTGTTTGTTTTGTAGTATGTTTTGTTTTTATGTAATTAGGAGATTTTTAATGTAACACACCGCATTTCGGGCTAGAATAAAAACCATGACTCTGATGCATTGATAATCCCAGAGCCTTAAATCCTATGCCAATTTAGCATGTTTATGTAGTATGTGAATCCATTTGAGCATAAATTTAGACCATAGAGGTCCTTCAACTCAAGGATGAGTTGAAACTATTTTGATCGATTAAGTTTTAGTGGATGTTGTAATCTGTGTCAGCTTCCATCGACCATAACTCTCTGTATATGTCAAATTAGAGAGCCTACTTTGTGTCAAATGATAGGTCTTCGAGTTAACTTTCCAACGATACCAATTTTGCTAAAATCCGACACCCGAGCAAGAAGTTATGGCCTTTAAAAGTAGTATGCATCGCCTAACCAATCGCACATGGCCACTGGAAAGCATATGCAATAGAATATGTGGCGCCTATGTAAATATAGGCGATATCATATGCGGCACCTATGTAAATATATGAGATATCATATGCGGCGCATATCTTATGGTTTTAAGTGACTTAAACACTCTATTTTTGGGGTAAAATAGTCCTTTTCCCACCCTTATTCAGCCATAAACACAAAATTCAGTCCCCAATTCTCCAAAATACATCCACATTCATCTAAAAATTCTCAAGAACACTCCCAACGATTTCAAACTAAAAATCCAAATAAATTAAGATTTAACTGTGGGTTTTCAAAGTTGATTAGAGATTTTGAATCCCCAATCCACAGGCTTCAAGAAGCACCCATTATTTTTCGAAATAGAGGTACGTGGGGTTTTTCTAAATTCTCATGGGCATAGAAAAATCATGTTTTAGAATAGGGGTTTTGAATCTATGTATATATTTATGTATTAAATATTTTAGCATCATTGTTTTTGTCTTTTGACCTTCCCTAAAGTGATTTAAGAATATGAATGTATGAAACCATGTATTTAAGAATGACTTCTTGTTGAGAGCATGATTTTTGGTGAATTCCCTCTTATTATGAATTTTTCAGATTTCTCATAGCATATGAATTGTTTTGCAATGCATCCTTGAAAAGCACTATATGAAATAATTGAACTCTTGTTATGATTTAAGGTGGTTTTAAATCACTTAAGAGGGAATCTAGCATGAATGTTTAATGTTCATAATGCATGTAATGAAAGAGTGCATGGATTTGCTAAAGGCACTAGACCACCATATGTTGATGAAGTTTTTGCATGATTTTGACTTGAGTTTTGAAATGCGAAATCTTCTATATCAGTTGCATGTTTTTGGTAGTTTAAATTATGCTTTAAATGAAAGATTTATCTTAATGTATTATGGCTCAGAAATCATGACTTGCAAGTCTTGGTATGACGATACCAATTTAGACCAATGCCATATCAGACTCAGACTAATAGATATTTCAAACTATCATGATTTTAGACATTCAGAATGTTGCAAGTACAAAAAAGGTTTAAAATGGGCATACAAAGATGTTAGGTGGTTCCCTGAAGAGGGCTTGAGTTCAAGCAACTCATTGCCTAAAACTATGATTTACCGATCCGGTTATATTATTATATGCTGACTTAAGTATCGTGTGACATATCAGATTCAGGAACTCCAACCCTTGTGGCATACTCGGGTTGGAGGCTTTCCCGCCGAGTCAATGGAGGATTTCATATTGCCCGTGGAATATAAGACTTGTAGGGGATACCACCTAACTCAGAAGTAATACACAGATCAGAGTTTGAGATTTACAGACAGGTTACATATTTTCAGAAGGTGCCCATGTGTGTTTCAGAAACTGTTTTATGTATAATGTTTGATGAACATTTCCTCTCACGTATTATATATATATATATATGTTCAATTACTCTATTTTGGATTGCTTTGTGTGCTAGTACAATTGTGCTGACCCCCTTCCTCCCAGGTACTGAGGCGCAGTCTAGGGGTCAAGATCCTCAGTAGAGTCTACAGACAGGGTTGTATTAGAGTTCAGTTGGTGAGCCTTCTTTGCTTCGGAAGGCCTAGTCATTTAGGTATTTATTTCAGTATGGTTTTTGGTCTGCTGGGGGCCTTGTCCCAGTTATTCAGATAGTATGGCAGTAGAGATTTCGTAGACTGTTGCAGATGCTTATTAAATATTATTGGGTATGTTTTTAGGCCTTTAAATGTTTTAAATTATTGACCATGTTTTCATATTATTGTGTCTATTTCGTATTACTTTGATCATATGAATTATGTGCATGATTACCAGATAGATAGAGGGCATTCCAAGCCTTCGAGTTTGGGAATGCTCATCACGGCCAGGGCCCCAGTTCGGGTCATGACAAACTTGGTATCAAAGCACGATTCATGGTCCCAGGGTATCTGCGAAATTATATTAGGTAGAGTCTTATTTATGGGTGTGTAGTGCACCACATTTATAAGCAGAAGGCTACAAGGCGTTTAGAATTGTCTCTCTTTCTTCATGTTCTAGTTCGTGCTATAGAGTTAGAATATTCCTCCTTCATACTCTAATTCGATCTATGGTGTCACCCATACGAAAAAAAAAGTAATCCTAATTTCTTCCTCACTTTAGTGTTCTAGATATTCTTCGATTATCTAGCAGAAATTTCAAAAGTCTCACAAAGGACGGCAGAGGAGTTCCTTAGTGTAAAATTGTGTCCTCATTCTTATGAGGCGTTTAGTTAAGACAAGATTAAGATGTGTATTCTTGAGTCATTAAATATTGTGTATCAAGCTTCTATCCCTTGTAATATTGATATCGTTGTGTTATTGAAACAAAAGTCTAGTAAAGCCGTGTGAGTTCTTGTATTTGTTGGAACAGTATTTCCACCCGAGTAGTAGTATAAGTTAGAGTGTCGGTTTCATGACCTATTGGTAGTGAAAATAGACCAAGAAGCTTATGATATGAAGTCATAAGGTTAGAGGTCAGAGTGAGGGTGACTTTTGTGATTAGATATTTATAGTTGAATAACCGTTGATTGAGAATGATTTACCCTTTCGTGGTGGTAGACTAATGTGGTGGTACCATTTATGAATTGTATGGTAGTCTGTGGAGGAAGTGTTGACTCAAAATGTTATTTGTTTTCTTCATTTCAAAATAGAGAATGAGCCTAGAGTGGATACTTAAGGTGGTTATAAAAACCCCTTATAGGCTATGAATGAAAATGGCTAGATTAGCCAGTAGGTTATAAGTATAGACTCATTGTCATATGGGGTATCTGAAGGTAGTCTAAATGCCCATTGGGGTAAGTAAGTGTAATGTGAGAAAGCCGTATAAGTAGATAAGATTGTATGGTTATATTATAAGCTTAAGGTTGGTCATGTCTATTATGTGACCTTACCTCTTAAACTTCTTCTCATTGGTAGTTGTAAACTAATACTACTTGTGAGAAAGTATGTAGTATATTTTTGAAGTATTTGGGTAGAATATCCCAATTTGAAGTATTAGTATATTTATGTTATATTGCACTCTTCATTGGTTGTAAATGATTGATGCTAGACTATAGGCTTGAATTTAAATAGTGTGGTGGTGAATAGTGGTAAGAGATTGATAATACATGCTTTCTGGGATTAGATTTGTAAGCTTGATGTGTTGAAATAGTACGTGCTAATGGATTATGAAAAGGAAAACCATAAAGTCATGATCGATTATTGTGGTTATGAATTTCTAGTGTACTAGTGTTTCTTGATGTTTATTTCATAGTTTCTAAGTGAGGATTGTGTGTAAGGTTGGTTGTAAATCATGTTTAACACTAGACATTAAGTTTGAAACAATTGATGGCCATGAAGGTGGATATGATGATTTCTTGGTTAATGATACTAGTTATATAGAAGTGATCTATAGGATTGAACAGTGTATGCAAGTGCCTAAGTTTATTTGATTCGTAATGAAGTATGACGTTGTATATGTGATGTAGAAGTATGCCCAAGGTGGTATGAAGCTGTAGTATTTTTCTAAGGCTATTACATGTTGTGTGTGGCTACTGGTACCGTTGAGTTGCTAGGTGGAAAAAGACTAGCTAGATGGTATATGGTGTTCTAAATATCCAAGTTAAGGACCTTTGATTGATAGCACTGAGCCTTTTGATATGAACTTGATTCTCATGGTAGAGGAAAATAAGTTTGAAGTTGCTATGTTGGTAGACTACGATAGAAATAAAGTGGCTCATTGAAGACTTGGTGATACCCATGTTAGGTGTTATAATCTAAGCTCAAGTCCTTGAAAGTCGTGCTAATAAAAATAAGAGTAGAGGCACTAGAGGGTGTACACTTCAACTTTGGGGATACTCTTGAAGATTCGAAGTTAGTAAGTGTTCGAGTATTAGATGATTACTATTGGGGTTACAGAATAATAGAGTGTGCCTCAGGAGGTAGTATTAGCAGTGGGCGTTCCACTCTTATATGTGGTCTTTTAGGTTAAGTTTTATTAATTTTGTGTATTCTCATATTTCAGAACCCAGAGTGCAGTGAGTGCAGTTAAGTTTAAAGTCTAGTAAGGTACCTCCCAAAACTTAAGATGATGGCTTGAAGCTAAGGGGTAGATGAGTAAACGAATAACCAAGTAAGACTCTCAGATTCTTATAGTGATGTCATAATGGTATATAACATCAAAAAGTAAGGGTGAATCTTCACCCATTCCTATCTCAGTATTTCTCAGTGATCCTAATACCTACTCATGCTTTACGATTTAGTTCCATGATCAGTTAACATTTATACATATGATAGAGAGTCATGTACTCACGCTTTATAATGTGCTCCGTTTCTATTACTATTTTTTTATGCCAAATGATTGGCGAGATTCAGCTTATATCCATGAATACCCTAAATTCAGAGCGCTTTGGTGAGTCCCTGTTGTTGTTTTGCTATTCCTCAGGCCTTAGATGAGTGTCAAGCTTCATATAGTATCCGTCTATGCCTCCAGATCTTATGTTCTAACCTTTTTGTGACTCATCCTTATGCAATGATAGTGTTGGTGAGTAATTATTCCTTGTTGATGGAAGATCATAGTATGCTTGTTTAGATAATGCCATAAGTATGAAGTAAGATTTAGGGCCAAGTTTTTATTTATGTGATGGTTAGTGGAATTTTGTATGTGTATGTTCTTGGGGTAGCTCGTGGGAGTGATATTGATAGTGGTTTAGAAAATATGTGAAGTATGCCTTTATGAGTCTTTGCTTTGAAGCCCATATGTGGTTATAAATATAGGCTTGAATGACATGTTGAGATTGTTGTAAAGAAATGCTATATGCGCTAGAGACTTCATAGTAAGAGTTCAGAGTAGTCATTGAAGTGGTAAGGCATGTTATACTTAGGATGTGATCTTTAAAGGGGATATAGAAGATTGCATCATATGGTTTAGAATAATTATGTGGTCTGGCATGTTGCATTTTTGTGACTTAGAGTTAGGCTTGATCACGGCGAAGGGATTAAGTTATTTCCGAAATTAGTAGAAAGATTTGTCAATGCTCATATGAGAATTTTAAGCTGAGTTGAATGAATATGATATTTAGATAGAATAGTATTGTTAAGTGATATTCGAGAAGTTTGCTAATCTTGAAAGTAAAAAGTTGTAATGCCAAAGGCCTGGTAATTCTATCCTAATTCAGGAGTTATATGCCTATGTTCCAGACTGAAGAGTAGTGTCAATGTGGTGATTCCTCAGTTGGATGCCTTGTGTAATCCATACCCAAGATTCATGGCTCCCTATTACTGCTAGAATTTCTTTAGAGAATTGTGATGAAGAGATACTCCAGTTAAGTATGAGGGTGTAGTATAATTCAGTCTATATGGACAATAAGTCAGTTTAACAGTTAGATTCGCATGACTTGTTTTCTTATTTTTGCACTTATTCATGCTACTAGAAATCTCAGACATGCTACCATTCCAAGATAGAGTATACCAGTAGTTACGAGTATAGCCCATTTTATGCATCATACATTAAATTCAGATTCTAGATGTTCAGTTATGATTCAATTCATAGGTGCCCTGTGCATCGCCTCAGTTTTCCAAGTATCTTAGTGAATTGAGCATTCATAGAGGAACATAGGATACCAAGGGGGAGATACCCGATTCAGTTTCATGCATAGATTCTTATTACAAGCTTCACATCAGTTATTATTGCGTATTTATCCATACGTTCATACGTTAGTTCTGTCAATATGCATGCATTAGAAATACATGTTCAATAGAAAAGTTCAGCTTATCAGTGTATTCAGTCCTACATTCATGAGAACAACTCGGTCACAGATCCATGCATCAGATATGCATGATTTATTATGAGAATTCAGCCTATGAGTAACTACAGTTATGTATTCCATGCCTCGGATATGCATGTACGACATAAGCATTTAAAACATCAGTAGTTCCAATCTTAGAGTCATGTTTCCAATCAGTGTATTCTTTCTTAGGGAACATATCATGTCCGTGTTATCCTATACCCTTAAGACTTCGACATTCTATCCATCATTCGGGGACGAATGATCCTAAGGGGGAGATAATGTAATACCCCGCATTTTAGGCTAGAATAAGAACCATGACTCTGATGCATTGATAATCCCATAGCCTTAAATCCTATGCTAATTTGGCATGTTTATGTAGTATGTGAATCCATTTGAGCAGGAATTTAGACCATAGAGGTCCTTCAACTCAAGGACAAGTTGAAACAATTTCAATCGATTAAGTTTTAGCAGACGTTGTAATTTGTGTCAGCTTCCATCGACCATAACTCTCTGTATATGTCAAATTAGAGATCCTACTATGTGTCAAATGATAGGTCTTCGAGTTAAATTTCCAATGATACCAATTTTACTAAAATCCGACACCCGAGCAAGAAGTTATGGCCTTTCAAACTAGTATGCATAGCCTAACCAATAGCACATGGCCACTGGAAAGCATATGCGATAGCATATGCGGCGCCTATGTAAATATAAGCGAAATCATAGGCGGCGCCTATGTAATATAGGCGATATCATATGCGGTGCCTATGTAAATATAGGTGATATCATATGCAGCGCCTATGTAAATATATGTGATATCATAAGCGGCGCATACTTATGGTTTCAAGTGACTTAAACACTCCGTTTTTGGGGCAAATTGGTCCTTTTTCCACCCTTACTCAGCCATAAACACAAAATTCAGTCCCCAATTCTCCAAAATACATCCACATTCATCTAAAAATTCTCAAGAACACTCCCAACGGTTTCAAACTAAAAACCCAAATAAATCAAGATTTAATCGTGGGTTTTCAAAATTGATTAGAGATTCGGAATCCCCAATCCACTGGCTTCAAGAAGAACCCATTATTTTCCAAAATAGAGGTATGCGAGGTTTTCCTAAATTCTTATGGGCATAGAAAATCATGTTTTAGAATGGGGTTTTGAATCTATGTATGTACTCATGTATTAAATGTTTTAGCTTCATAGTTTTGGTCTTTTGACCTTCCCCAAAGTGATTTGAGAATATGAATGTATGAAACCATGTATTTAAGAATGAATTCTTCTTGAAAGCATGATTTTTGGTGAATTCCCTCTTATTATGAATTTTTCAAATTTCTCATAGCATATGAATTACTTTACAATGCATCCTTGAAAAGCACTATATGAAATGATTAAACTCTTGTTATGATTTAAAGGTGGTTTTAAATCTCTAAAGAGGGAATCTAGCATGAATGTTTAATGTTCATAGTGCATGTAATAAAAGAGTGCATGGATTTGCTAAAGGCACTAGACCACCATATGTTGATGAAGTTATTGCATGATTTTGACTTGAGTTTTGAAACACAAAATCTTCTATATCAGTTGCATGTTTTTGGTGGTCTACATTATGCCTTAAATGAAAGATTTAGATTAATGTATTATGGATCATAAATCATGACTTGCAAGTCTTGGTATGACGATACCAATTCAGACCAATGCCATATTAGACTTAGACTAATAGACATTTTAGACTTTCATGATTTTAGACATTCAGAATGTTGCATGTATAGAAAAGGTTAAAAATGGGCATACAGAGATGCTAGGCGGTTCCCTAAATATGGCTTGAGTTCAAGCAACTCATTGCCTAAAACCGTGGTTTACCGACCCGGGTGTCGTGTGGCGTATCAGATTCAAGAACACCAACCCTTGCGGTATACTCAGGTTGGAGGCTTCTCCACTGAGTCAATGACGGATTCCATATCGCCCGTGGAATATCATACTTGTAGGGGATACCACCTAACTCAGAAGTAATACACAGATCAGAGTTTGAGATTTACAGACAGGTTACATATTTTCAGAAGGTGCCCATGTGTTTTTCAGAAACTGTTTTATGCACAATGTTTGATGAACATTTCCTCTCAAGTATTATATATATATATATATGTTCAATTACTCTATTTTGGATTGCTTCGCATGCCAGTACAATTGTGCTGACCCCCCTTCCTCCTAGTACTGAGGCGCAGTCTAAGGGTCTAGATCCTCAGTAGAGTCTACAGACAGGGTTGTCTTAGAGTTTAGTTGGTGATCCTTCTTTGCTTCGGAAGGCCTATTCATTTAGGTATTTATTTCAGTATGATTTTTGGTCTGCTGGGGACCTTGTCCCAGTTATTCAAATAGTATGCCAGTAGAGATTTCACAGACTGTTGCAGATGTTTATTAAATATTATTGGGCATGTTTTCAGGCTTTTAACTTTTTAAAATTGTTGACCATGTTTCCATATTATTGTGTCTATTCCTTATTACTTTTATCATATAAATTATGTGCATGATTACCAGATAGACAGAGGGCGTTCTGGGCCTTCGGGTTCGGGAATGCTTGTCACGGCCAGGGCCCTGGTTTGGGTCATGACATTTAAGTATTTAGGGAAGTTGTCATATTTTTATTATTTTTGAGAAAAATGATACCCCTCTAAAACTTTTATGTTTTAGAACTGTGTGGATGTATATATATGTGAACATTGTGGATCTTGTTATGGCATTAGTATTAGGGACATGATAATAACTTGCAAACAATTGCATAAACTGGATAGGTAGCAGTTGGTAATATTGACTCTGTGCCATATGTGTGTGATATACTCCTTAGTTTTCTTTTGTGTGTTAAATTTAGAACTTTCCTTGTTAGACTTGCCTAGGTTGAGAGATAGTCAGTTAGGAAAGGAGCATAGGTCATTTTTTATTTTAGTCCACTTTTAGCCTAAATAACCTTCCATGTGTGAATTGTATCCTTTGATACCTATTATGAGCCTTGTAGCTTGTTTCTTTATAATCACCTATTCACCTTCCCCTTTGTATTACAATAAACTTGTTTTGGCCCTAGTCCTCTTTGGAAATTATTCACCTCAACTCAGGCAAAATGCCTGAGTTGAGGGTGGCTATCATAGGGGTGTATAGTGTAAAATAGGGATGTAGAAAAGGGTAAATAAGAGAAAGGGTTAGTAAGGCTAGGTGTGGTACCAAAATAAAATAATAAAAAAGAAAAGAAAAGAAATTATTTTTGTCAAAAAGTGAAAAGGAAAGAATAAAACACCACACCTAATCTGAATGTACAATAAAGAATAAAAAGAGAGAAATAAGGGTGGAATAAGAAAAAAATTGGTTTGTAAGTGAGACCCCAAGGTTAGCATAATTCCAAGGAGGCTTAGTCACTTGATATATCCTTTTGTACTATACCAGCACCAAGCCTACATTTCAAGCCGAGAAAATTCCTATAGTTATTCTAACTTGACTGTCTGAATGCTAAGGTGAAGAAAATAAGGGCAAGCCTATGGTATTTGATGCATATTTATTGAAACTTCTCTTCTGAGTGTGAGTGTCTATTGATTGTTCCTACATTGACATGCATTATTTCATATGAGTGAGTGGGACATCTTTGATGTGAGGGCACTTGAGTCATATTGCTAGCTATTTGTTTATTTTGGGTAGTGTAACTTGTACATATGAGTGGTTGTCTTTTGCTAATGTAATTCCATGCCATGATCCCATTGTGTCATATTATTGTAATATATGTTCATACACAGTTGGTTTTAAGAAGTGAGATATGAGGAGGTGTTATGATTTGAGATTAAAGTATTGACAGACTGCCTTGAATAACTTAGATTCTCCTAGTTAAGCATCATTTTTGTTTTGTTCTATTTTGTTGCCTAAGTACATACAAATGTTTAAAGTTGGGGGTGTTGATGTGCTATAGAAATATATCACTTTCGATGCTAAAAATGAGGAAAATATGTAAGTTTCTGAGGTTGTTTTGTTAGATATGATGCATTTTAGGTATGTTTTGCAGGAAATCATGTTTTGGATGCTAAGTTTATGAAAAAGGTGTTTTTGGCTACTTATTGGAGAAATTATGGATGTTCGGGACATTTTCCAGCTTGATCGTGATTAAAGCACGTTTGGAAATTGAAGAAGAGCTGAAAAGATGACTCCCGACACTTACTAAGTCAACATGTTAACCTCAAGTAGTACTTGTGGACCGTAAGTAGGCGAAGCAAATATCAGAAGACCAAAATACTGAGAGCTGACCTGCAGGATTTTTGGGTCCTGTCACTTGTGCCCACCTGCAGGCCGCAAGTGGTAGCTACGCTTAGGGTCAGGGCGCAAGTGCAGACCATAAGTGGCCACCAACCTTGTTTTCTCCTATTTCGTTTGAGCTTTTGTTTTAGGGTTACCTCATGTACTATAAATACCCTTTACGTGTTTCTTAGTAGAAGTTAAAACTTTTGATATTTACAAACATATTTTGATTCCAAGATTCAATTTTGATCTTAGAATTCTCTTTTATTGACTTCAGTTGATTAATTCAGTTATGGTTGTGGGTTTTTTACTTCTTATTATTGTGATTTCATCTATGCTTTAAATTATGAATGTTGTTGATTTATTCATGAGAATGAACGGCTAGAAACCTATAGTTAGGGTTATGGAAACCCTGGCGAATTGATAAAGTTGGGAAAGTGCTATTGTTGTTCTAAACTAATATCCATGCATGTCTTGTCTTACTTCAATATAATAGTTTTATTAATGGGTGCACACATTAGGATCCCTCCTAGATTATTGCTACTTACTCCAAAAGAGTAGTAGTGACTAGGAAAAGATAAAGACAATAGTAATTTGGAGTTTAGCTGTCGATCCACGCTTCAAGGGTTTCTCTACGTAATATGGTTAGATTTTATCTAATAACTAGAGACTTAAAAGGTAATAGTTAACTAGGATCAAGATAAGGGTTAGTAAAGCGACATCCTGAAACTCAAAAGGTAAAGGGTGAGATCCTTCTACTCATCCAAAAGACTATAGAAGGTACATAACTTATCGATTCTGCATGCAAGGTATTGGGATCTTATAACATAGCACGATAAGCCTACAGACTTGAAAAGCTAAGGGGGTACAATCCTAGTGTTCACTTACGACTGATTACAACTGAACCTAATATTTGCTACTTTTTGACATTGATACTCGAAACCCCTTATTTACTTTTCTAGTTTTGCCCGCTGATTACAATAACTGAGAACCAAAATTCCACGTATTCCCTTGGGATTCAACACCAACCTCTGTTGGGTTACTATATTTGGAAACGACTGTATCATATTTTGAGAAAAGGTCTAGATTTGATGTCACCAGCAATGAACCAAAATAGAATGCTGCTAGAAAATTTCCATATTTCTGTGATTTTTCATACTTCGTATAAATGATCTTGTATTGGTAATATGCATGGATAGTCATACTTCGTATAAATGATTTTATATCGTTAATATTCATGGATAGAAATAGTTAGCTGGCATAAATAGAAGGCTCATAGATTTTTAATTCAAGAAAGTATGGAAAGAAAATAATGATTATTTTTTATATTCCCCAAATAGGTGAATCCTATGCCTAGAAATAGTAATAATCTAAGGAAAAGAGGGAATTGAATAATGTATACTAGGGGGAGATGTAGATGGAGTCCCTATCATCTTCGAGGCTTGAGATGTCGGAGCCATCCTACTCTATTTTACTAAGTAAGGAGAAATCTTCCACGTCTTCGTTCTTTAATTTTAGAAGTTTCCAGTTAGGGACTGTGCATTTGAGTATGACCTTCACAGTCTTTATTATCTGATACTCAGAGGATCTCTTCTTCATTCTCCTCATATAACTTACTTTGAAGATTATGCATAGGCCTAAGTCAGTTCTAGTGCAGCTATAGAGCTCAAAGGAGCCAAACTTGGAGAAGACAAGTGAGACTACTCCATGTAGCTCCACATCGTAGAAATGTTGCACTCTCCAGGTGACCAAAGGATGCAAGGGTCTAGATGGGAGAGGTTCCAAACTCCTTGCCCTCTCTGACCCTGCTACTCTCACTCTTTGCCCCTATCTTTCTCTCTTTCTTGCTCCTTCCCTATAAACCCTTTACTTTTAATAGGAAGAGTGGCATGTCACACTCCTCCAAAGAGTCACCTCCCTTTACTTACCTTAGAAGTGATGTAGGGAAGTATATTAGTAGAGAAAATTTGAGAGAATTTTGAGAGTAGGGAAGCAGGAGAAATGAAACTCACTTCCCTATTTTAAAACTGTCGAGTCTTGCAACCATGAAAACTCCATCATTGTAGTAATGAGTTTCGTGATGTTCCACGTTTGTACCTTTTTTTGTGCATCATAATATTTTATGGTGTTGTGGGTATTTTAAATAACCCATCATGTAAGCTCTTATATGAATTATATCTCTCTGGTTAGTGATTGCATCTTGGGCTAGAGCTTAATGACTCATGATGCGTAGACTGCTCGGTTAAGCCTTCACAAATACAAAGGAGTAATTCTAGTTGTAGCAGCAGTTGCTGCACCAACAACAAAGAAGGACTAAAAGTTATGTAAATAGACCCACAAATTTTGTTTGAAACCCTGTGAACATAGATCGACTTGCTACTAGACCAAATCACCATTTCAGGCATAAAGAAATTGCAGATTTTAAAACAAATATTATTGTCAATGGATATTGACGGAGTCAGCTCTAGGCCTCGGGAGAACTTGAAATCCATTCAAAAGTCTAGAGAACTAAACCAAAACAGCTACTAATTCAAAAATAACATTTTAGAGTGATTGAAACTAACAAGATCATAATACGATATCTAAGTCACTAAATAATGACCAAAGTCAACCTTATCAATTTCAACACCTTTAAAAATTAAAAGCTCACTTAAAACACAATCAACTACATCAAAAGCGAAGCCGCACACTCCAACAAACCATATTAATTACAACTAAAAGGAGGAGTAAAACGGTCAAAAAAATATAAAAATCTAAAATTTAATATAGGGGTTGTTGCAGAAAATATTAAAAGTTCTTGAAAACTATATGCATGCTATAGTAAGTGGTCCAAACCATATTAATTTAAAAAATCTAATCAAGACAATATAGAATTTGAAAACGAGATAATAATCACCGATGGTAATAAATTAACTTTTAGAATCTAATTATATATTTAAAATTTTCAATATGGTAATAAATTAACTTCTAGAATCTAATTATATGTTTAAAATATTCAAAACTAATCATAAAAAATGACTTTATCTCACTCTATAGTTATTTTACAACCTATAAAAGCATACTCTTTGATATATTGGTTATTCAATGAATATTGAAACACCAAAATACTATATAAGACTACATCTAGACTATATTTCTATCAAAAATAATGGCAAGATTTTTATTTGTGTCCTTCTTATTACTGCTCTATTTTTGGGTATTCAAGAGCCTTTAATTTTTTATAACTCTAAAATTCAATATGTGTTATTTGTTATTGTCTATAATACTTACCTAATAATATCAATACTCATTCTAAATTATTAATGCAGTTGGAACAATTATCTCATTAGTTGAATTAGAAACTTGCTACCCAATACATCCAGAAATATTGTGTGATCAAAACAAAGTTGAGCCAAAATGTTTACCATTTTGAAAGCAAAAAATTGGATCTAAAGATGGTCAATGCATTGATCAGGATGGATTTGATGGTCCATTTTGGGCTTGTGCTTATCCTTGCTAGTCAACCCATTTTCTTTATACCTAAATAAACTTTTATTATTTCTACATGAAATGATGGCTATCCATTTTCATGTGACAAGGATCTCGAAATAATAACGTAATTTATATTTGGAGATGTTAATGATGATTCATCCATTATAGCATTTGAATTGTTTTTCTTGTTATCAAATATCAAAAATAGTTGGTTACTTTTCAAATTAATAATAATTATTTTTAGTATTTTAAAACTCAACTTAATGTTATTAATTACAACTAACTTTTTTTAGTTCCATCTTTCTCTTTTAGTTTGAGAAAATACAAATGACGATTCAAATTCAAGGGCCGCGCCGACCCTTAGAGAGCGTCTATCCAATAGGTGTAATAATTTGAAAACTTAAAAATATAAATTCGAAAAATACATAATGTCCCAATTCAAAAATCTAATATATATTTATGTCACATACACCTAATCCGATAGGTGGATCAAATTTTATTTTAAATTTATTTTCAATTATTAAGTGAAAAAGTAAATGTGTAAACATTTAATAAGTCCTAAATTAAAATCTCAAAATTATTAGTGAAAAAAATGAGTATACCCTAAAATTTGGTGTCATAAGTAAAGGATCCTTAAAAACTTATCAATCTTTAGATTTGAATGTAATTTCGATCTCTATTATTCTGAATAGGTGAAACATTTGGTAGCTACCCATGTCATTGACTTTCACACATGTTAACTAGTACATACATTTTCATTTATCAATTTCTTTACTCTGGTAGTCTTATTCCAGAAGTCCCACAAAATCTATCATTTTTTGGCACAATTACCCGTCAAGAATACTTAGGTCAACATTTGGTAGCTACCCATGTCATTGACTTTCACACATGTTAACTAGTACATACATTTTCATTTATCAATTTCTTTACTCTGGTAGTCTTATTCCAAAAGTCCCACAAAATCTATCATTTTTTCGCACAATTACCCGTCAAGAATACTTAGGTCACATCACACATTTTTGCACGTCGAGTAAATTCAATGCATTATATAAATCAACTAGTCTTTGGTCCAAAATTATAATGTCTCAAATTATTTTTATGTTAAAAAGCATTTCAAAACACTACATCAAACAAGAAACCTTCATTTTGAACCTCGTAGGAATTATTTTTGGGGTGATAGATTTACCATTGTAATGAACCATGCATCACCATACTGACGGTAAGGCAATGAGCTACCCAAAGTTTAATTAAAACCCATTCCCGACTGAGGCCTCTTATTTTGTTGCCTTCTTCCAAAACACCTTAGGTCAACCCTATACTTAGAATGCTAAGGTTTTAGAGGCCAATCTTTGATAGGAAAATTACCAAAAAATACCTGGAATAAATTCAAATAATGGGAAAGGATAGGCCACGCGAAAAATAACTCTTTACTTTTCGTATTAATAAAACTTGTATACAAGGTAGGTTATGGTTAAATTGTAGCAGACTTGGGCTAGACACATGTAATGATTGTAGTTATAACAAAAATTTTCATACTTAGACCTCTGGGCACGAATTTTGGGTAGATTGGATAATAAACTAAACTTAAAATAATGACTTGATGAATTCATCAACTCATGTTGAGTTATTGAACTGTTTTAATATTTTAGTTTTCATAAAGTCATGATACTTATATTAAATAGAGGTAGGTCAGTAAATGGGAGTGGTTGTGAGTTAGTTAAAAAGGGTTAGGGTAATGGTGAGATTATTGAGCAATTAGGAATGGCTTGTTATGTGTCTTAACTAACTGTAAAAGAGGGGGAGCAAGTATAGTCAATTTGATAGTAGAGGAGGAAGTTAGTAGATTTTAAAGATAGTTATAGTGTGTTAAGAAAAATTAAGAAGAGGTGGTGTGGGTGAAACCAATTGAGGGATTGTTGCTCATATTAGAATTAATATTAAGTAATAAAGAGGAGGAAAAGAATTAGGGAGATGGTGCTCTTAAAATATATATGGGAGTCGGGATAAGCATAGATAGAAATCAATTGGTAATGATCCTTGGTGTTGGGGTATGTATGAGTAGCTTAATGGTAGTACAGACTTAATTTGACTCTATTTCTTATATGAATATTTGTGATTATCTTTCAGGCATGACTTGTTATTATTAATTATCATTATGATTCGAGCATTGGATTTGAGATAATACATTGAGATGATAGTGGGATTGAGTATCATGTTGACACTATTATTGGATCAGGTGTCACGCTGTAACAGGTACATGAACTAAGCTCGTCCCCTTCAGGCCATACCTGAGGGTTCCTACTGACCATAGTATGTGTGTACACCTTGCATATATGCATTAATATTATTATGTTGGAAGATATATTATTGTGATTATTATGGACTGACTTGATTAAGTGTAAATGATAGACATGAGTATGTGGATGTTAGGTATGTCTTAGCTTTTTGTGTAGATTTTATCTTCTATATGCATGCTATTATGTGTGATGTATTGGGTTACCTTGTTTTAACTGTGTTGTCTACTTGAGAGCGGGAATATTTTCCTTTTCAGTGGGTACTCAAATATAGAATAATGTGTTAGAATTATCAGAAGTGTAGAAGAGCAGATATTATTTAAGGAAGGGAAATGCGTAAATAACGTTGCCATTTGTAGCACCTAGGATTTCGTGATTGACTGGTCACTTAGGTAAAGGACAACAGAACTATTATAAATGAGAGATTCTAATGTGAGAGTTAGGAAAATTATTGAAAGACTTTAGTAATGTTCATTTGTTTGAGAATTTATTAATGTCATGATCCCTCCCTAATTTAGATTAATATTATTTGTTTCTAACCCTAGTGGGCCGATGATACCTATTAGTACATATGGTTGCACTGATATTATATTTTTATGATTCAATTTATGACTTATGATGGCATCTACTTTATCCCACCAGTATGTAAGCCAAATCGTAGTCTCCAGAGCTAAAAACAATGGGCTAATTTGGTGAAAAATGGAATAAATACCGGAAGAATGTAAGTGAAGACTTACAAACAATAAATCATAGAATAATAACAATGCGGAAGATAAAAAGGGAAATAGTAATATCCCATGACCTAATGATGTCAATACAAGAGCCACTAAACCAAAATATTTTGAGTAATGTTAGAGTCAAATATACATTAGTCTCAAAAATAGAAAGACTATAAAAAATAGTAGAATGAAAAAGGGTCAACTCTAGCTCCGAAAGCATTCACTGTCTCCAAACTCCGACCAACATAAATCTCAGCATCAATGCGTTCACTAGTACTCGGATCTGCTCCAAAAAGGTACAGAAGTATAGTATGAGTACCAAATCCACGGGTACTCAGTCGGCATCATCATCCAACTAAGATAAATTATAATATAAATATAATAAAATTGTTAGATATGTAAACTAAGACAAGGTAATAGGACAAACCTTGAGTAATGCTCCAAATACTATAAATAAATAACTAGAACAATTATAATTAAATAAAATATAGTTGTCACTAAAAAACTAGGGCCCATAAGCCAGTAAGTACGGAAAAATAAATAAACCAATAGGGGACCACATAAGCCCAGACAGTGCAATCAAAGTGAATAATAGACGGAATTATACTAATTAATCACATTCCAAAATCATAATAGTGGATCCTTTCGTATCGTAAACACCAAACTTGAAACTGTTTTAACATAAATAACCTCTCAATGCTAGAGTTGAATCGAAACTCATATCATCATTTGCCGGACTTGAACCAAAACTCATATCATTATTTTTCAGACTTAAACTCATATCTTCATTTGCTAGACTTAAATTGAAACACATGTCAAGAATAATACCGGAATGGAGCTGATCTTAAGATCATATATCGCCAAACTTAAATTGAAGCTAGTATCAACTCCCAAGTACCAATCTAAAAATAAGCATCATATATATAGCCTCCTCAAGATCTAAGATATATATTTCAAAGATGTAATACGCCATAAAGTCTACAAGGAGCTAATAGTATTTTTGGCCCAAGGTGGGTCAGAGGGGCCCACTTCTAATCCTCGAAATTCATTATAAGACATATTCTACCCCAAACTAGGATAAGGTATCTAAATTTACTCCTATATATTTAATAAGCCACATTTTAGTCCTAAAATAGAAATTCTACATAAAGAATGAGAAGATAAGTCAATTATACTTAATTTACGATTCTTAATCAGCTAAAGATCAAATTCATACAAAATATACTTCCAAAATATAATTTAAAACCAATATCTAGCACATTATCATAATATACAATAATTTAGCTCAATCTATGAGAAAGGTAAACCTAGCGTACCTTGACATTGAAAACAGCTCAATGAATTTTGCTAAATCGTTAATTTCCCCTTCCGAGAAGATTCCAAATAATGTACTGCAATCAAAATGATAATCTACTCATCAATACGAGAATAACGATACCCATATTGCATTTTTGTGCTTCAGGTCCAAAATCACAAAAAATACCATATGGGCCCACTTGCAGAATCTCACTTTTGAAATCGTCAACATGTCCCTCTTTGCTCAAGAAATATTTAGCCTCAAGAATAGGTAAATTTGAAGCTCAATTGATGCTAAAATCAACCCACTAATAATCTAGGGATTTGGGGAATAAATTGGGTAATTAATCATGAAATTAACTGAAACTTACAAAAATTTTGATGAGTAAATGAGAAACCTAAACTCACAATCACCCCAAAATCTTATAATAAATGCTCCCCTAAATTTCCACACTCTTTAGGGGGCATTTAATGCCAACCAGGCTCCACTTAACTAGACACCGGACCACTTAAGTGCCTAAGTACCACAAAAGTGGTACTCTCCATCTCTGTAAGCTCCGCATAAGCGGCATTCGCTTAAGTGAACTGAGTTACGGTTTAGCGACCCACCAAATGGAAGCTTGATCCCTTAAGTAAATGATTGTATGCCTAATCGGCCTCTGCTTTTGTGACCCAAGTGTCACTTGAGAAGATGCACCAACTGAGTGGTGCACTAGCTAGGAACTTGGAAAATTCCAAGTCTCCACCGCCCCTCGAGATTCATTCAAAATATTGTGAATGCAAAAGAACTATGCTACCCTATGAAATATGACATTTAGAACTCAATGGCACAGTTAAAATTTCCATTTGAGGACGCTCCAATGAAAAGTACGTCCCACACCTATGGGCTATTTTGGTAACTTTCTGGCCAATAGTCCAAAATGAGTTTGGAATCCTTGGGACCCAAATCAAAGGTCCCCTAGCCTAAATTCAATATTTTGGAGCTGATGATATTGACCAAATTGGCATACGAGATTGTTTCATTAAAGTTTTAGCTCGGTAGCTAGTTCTTACCAATGAAGATCTCGAAACAGAGAGTTGGATTTAAAGACCAAATCAAATGCCCGATAACTAAACTGTCAGCTCCAATAAGTCATAAATGAATTAGGGACTATAGTGAAGTTATAAATGGTAAAAATACATGAAAATGTTGAAAATGACCTAGAGGGTCATTATCGTATCCATTACTAAAAGAACTTTTATCTGCGAAAGTAAAAGGATAAAATATACCTGAAGACTTGAATAGGTGAGGATACTATGCATGTATCTCGCTCTCAATCTCCTAAGTATCCTCTTCTACTGGGTGGTGTCTCCAACTAACTTTAAATACTAGAATCTCCTTAGAGCAAAATTGCTTGACATCTATGGCTAATATGAACACCAGATTCTCCATGAAGGTTAATCTCTCATTTAACTGCATCGAGTCCTACCAAAGAATATGAGACTTATTAGAAATGTATCGCTACAATATAGAATTATGGAAAATCGAATGAACAATAGAAAAATCTAGGGGTAAGGCTAACTCTTAAGCCACTTCTCCAACTGTGCAAAGGATCTCAAAAGGTTTAATATATCTGGGGCGCTTGACTTTCTTCCCAAACCTCATCATATCTTTTATAGGTGATACTCGATGGGATACTTAATCTCTAACTCCAAATCTCAAGGCACAAAGTCTACAATTTGCATAATTCTTTTGCCTACTCTGAGTTGCCCTCAGACTATCTTGAATCACCCTAGATCTATCCAACGACTCTTAGAGCAAGTTAGCACCACAGAATCTAATCTCTGAGGTCTTAAACCAACATATTAGAGAAAAAATGTGCCTACCATATAAAGCCTCAAATAGTTTCATCTTAATACTTAAATAATAGTTATTATTATACATGAACTCTGCCAAAGATAAGTACTGCCCCCACTGACCTCAAAATTTATAACACGGCCTCAGAGCATATCTTTAAGAATCTGAATAGTCTACTCTGACTGCCCGTCAGTCTAAGGGTGAAAGGTTGTGCTAAGATCCACCTTAGTACCCAAATCTTCCTAAAAATCTCTCTAGAAGCTAGAAGTGAACACTAAGCCCCAGTCTGAGATGATATATATTGGAACTCCATGTAAGCAAACTATCTCACAAACATTGATATGGGCTAACCTCTCAACACTAAAGGACATCTGAATAGGAATAAAATATGTTGATTTAGCCAACCGATCTATAATGACCTAAATATCATTAAAACTATATGAGGTGTGAGGAAACCCACTGATAAAGTCCATAGTGATCGGCTCCCACTTTCACTCGAGAATGAGAAATCTCTAAATCAAGCCACCAGGACTATGATGCTCGGTCTTCACCTGCTGATAACATAGGCAACGAGCTACAAAATCTTTTATATCTTTCTTTACACCACTCTACCAATAATTTTGTCTTAAATCTCAATATATATTAGTTGTGTCAGGGTGAATACAATATCTAAAATTGTGAGCCTCATGCAAAAAATTAACTGAATCAAGTCTCCTACCCTCAAAACACAAATGTAGCCATCATATCCTAGAATATCCTCAGAATCTATAGTATCCATCTTGGAATCACTACTCACTATATGATCACAGATTATATAAAGCCTCATATCCTCAAACTTGCGACTCTAAATCTGCTCACATAAGGTAGACCTCACCTCAATATTAGCAAAAATTCTTTTAAGATCAGATATATCAAATCACATCATAAAGTTGGTAAGGACTAGATGTCCCATGCCAACGGCCTATGAGAAACTAAGATTGAAGACAAGCTAGCCATACTCTCCTCTTTCTAGCTTAAGGTATTTGCTACCATATTCACTTTGCCTGAATAATATAAGATAGAGATATCATAATCCTTAAGTAACTCCATCCATCTACATTGCTTAGAATTAAGCTCTCTCTAAGTCATATGATGTTAAAGACTATGATGATCCATGTAGATCCCACAATGCACACCATAAAGATAATACCTCCAAATCTTAAGCACAAAAACTACCACCTCCAACTCTAAATCATAAGTAGGGTAGTTATGCTCGTGCACCTTTAGTTGTATGAGCAATAACTTGATGCTACTGCATCAACACACAACCCAAACCAAAAGCAGATGCATTGTAATATACAGCGGATCCATCATTCTCAACAGGAAGAGACAATATAGGAGCTAATGTAAAAAATCCCTTGAGCTTCGAAAAGTTCAAATCACACTCCTCAGGCTACTAGAAAAGAACCTCCTTCTAGCTTAATCTAGCCATCAGCATTGCAATGGTAGCAAAACCCTTAATGAACCGCCTGTAATAACCAGCCAAACTAATGAAGCTACAAATCTCAAATGAAGAAGTAGGTCTTGCCCAATCATGAATAGCCTCAATCTTTGTTGGGTCCATGTAATGACCCTCACGGATATTTTTTGTATTTTCATTGATTTTCAGTATCTAGAGCCTTTCTATAATTGTCCCAAGTTACTTATGACTTTTTGGGATTGATAATGTGGTTTCCAAGTGATTCATTTGAGAATTTTTTTAATATCTAATATATTGTAGAATACTTAATTTAAATTGGCATTTAGTAGAAATGCAATTTATATCCTTCTAAAATATTTTTTTTATTGACTAAATTCTTTAAGTTATGGTATATTGGTATTGCTTTTTAATAGCATTTGTAGCCTACTAATATTTTAATTCAGAATAATATATTAAAATATTATTATTATATAATAAATATTTTATTAGAAATATTTTTCTATTAATTATGGTATATTCAAAATATTATAATTATTTTACCACGAACCTATGTAATACCTGAGTGTGAATTTAACAAAGAATAAGGGGTGGTATTACCACACCCTTTCATGTGGAAATATGAGAAAAAGGCCAAGGACACCTAATTGAAAAGATGTCCTCATAGTTAATACTATGTGACAAGTCGTTATGAGTATAGATACTAAATAATATAATTATACCTATATAAAGGCTAATTTCATTCAACATTGGGTTAGGGAAAAAAAGATTCTATTCGTGGAATTTCTTTTTTAATATTTTGTAAATTTTGACAAACTGTTATATTTATTCAACTCGAGTTCTAGCGAGACACTATCTGAAAGTTTTGTGGAAAGATATTATAACTTTGATGTACAGGTAGGCTAGGCTTCCCCTACCTTTAGATTGATTACTGAAATTATGTACTATTATGCTAGTTTTGGATAATTACTTGTCGTTGCGTATCGTTTGATATATATAACATGCCTTATTTATCCAATTAGGACCTCGTTCTAATAAATTTTGGTATTTTATCTTTTAGTATGATATAGTGTCTATCACTTTAGGACGTGGAATTAAGTTGCGAAACCTTGGATTTTCTCCTTTTTAATTTAGACGTGCGAATGATTAATTAAGTGTATTTTAGTTTCGCTTTACGTTCAACATGTACTTTATTTTAGTCAATGATTGTGAATTTTGGTACCACATTGGCATTGGTTTTGGTATGGTTGGGGTTTTAATTTTACAGTTGGGTATGATTACTATGAGTTCTTATTTGAGTCCATCATCTAATTATGGTGGCGGTTCCTCTGAGTTCTAGTTTGAGTCTGGCATCTGATTATTTGAGTTTCGGTTCGAATCGGGTATATGGCCTCTTTTTATTGTCCATCATTACCGATTTGAGTCTAGTGTCTGGCCTCTCGTTACTATCCATTGGTACTGATTCAAGCCCCGTGCACATCTGGATGGCTACTACTATTATAGGAGATGGAGTTCAGATACATATTATTTATGTTTATTTTCATTAACTACTTCTTGTGTGTCCCAGCGGCTTATGGGGGTATGATTGAGTTAATTGTCTTCTTCGATGTTCCTAGCAAGCTTATGGGGGCCTAGTTAGGTTATGTTTGATTTATCTGTTATTACTGCATTTTTATTTATCAACATTGGAAGTTTTTGGTTGGGGACTGTGCATTTGTGCATGACTTTGACGGTCTTCAACATATGATCTCTAGAGCATTTCTTCTTATCCTCTCTAACTGTCATCAAAGGTCTGCAAAGGCCTGAGTCAGGTCTAGTGGAGCAATAGAACTTGAAGTAGCCAAACTTGGGGCTGGCAAATAGGACTGCTCCAAGTAGCTCCATATTGTAGCAATGTTGTTGTGTACAAGCTCCCAAGTAATGCAGAGGTCTAGATAAGAGGTGTACCAGACTCCTCGCCTCTTTGACACTAATAATCTCACCATCTTCCCCTATTTTTCTTTCTTCTTGCTTCTTTCATGTGAAACCTTCACTTTTAGTGAGATAAAGGGCACGTCAGACTTCTCCAAAGAGTCACCCCCACCTTGGGCACATCCACCCTCTTACACATCTCGGTGATCAAGAAGGGGAAAAGAAATCCACCAAAGGTTCTTCCTATCACAACCTAAACCAGGGCCTTTCCATGAAGGGTATCTCAAGTCCACCAAGGATCGGAGAATACCCCCTTTGCCTAGCCAAATAGAACACATTACATCTAGCAGCGAATGAATTCTGAACATATAACAAGATAAGCTGAGTTTCGAACATAAAACAAGATAGGAAACTCAAAAAAGAATTTAAGAATTTCCACACATCCCAATCCACAATAATTCACAAAACCTCTATGACAAAATCGAGTATCATATAAGTCGGGAAATGCCCCCAACGATAGCCAAAGAAACCATATGAATAGTCTATGACATAAGAGAATGGCAAAACCATAAAATGAAGCTCTTTTGGAGAATGGAAGCTCACCACTTCAAGCGAACTACTGACAGCCAAAAATTCTATCATTGTGTAGGAAAAATAGAAGTGTCTCTGTGTCCTACATCACATAGAGATACAGTGTCCGGAGATGGTTAGTAGGTTGAGAGATATCATGTAACTCAGGGATAAGGGGATAAAATAATGTCATCATTCCAAAACCAATTCAAAACCATTTCACATGCACACACACAAGCATATACATATATATGTATATATAAGATGCTAGGAGAGAAACCCAGTTTATCATGAACTTTAAATCATTAGCCTGGACTGTGTAGCTTGACTATCTTAATAACAACCCTTGGGCTATATGAGTCCAGTTGTCACCCCCTGTTTAGTCCCCAGTAGATGTTAGCTACAGAAATAGAGATATCATAGAAGGCTGGGGAATCTACATACCTTACGCCATCTATGATATAGATATACATATAGTATGACACAAGCACACAGTCATCTAGACCAACACTCACATCAGCATACGTGAGTTTCTAATATTAGTCCCTTGGGACCTCCACCTTCACGTCTAGATACACAACCACCTTTAAGCCTAATTAAAACATTTAGCAAATAACCCATCCATTAGTGTAAGGAGTCAATCATTAAGTGGTATCATCATACTGACTATAACTTGCAAGCAGATGTCATTAAGACATCACTTGGGGAAATCCTCGTAACCCCAGGATCCATTATTAAAACAACTTAGGGGAATCCTTGTACCCTCCAAGGTTTTCAACATCATTATTATCCATTTATCCATTTATCCAATGCATTAGTTTTAAGAAAAGTAGGCCAAGCCAGATGATTATTCACATTCCAAAACTAATTATGCAAGTGGCGTGAGGTTTCTGATTAATTTCAATACCAAAATCCAATTATTTGGGGGAATCCTAAACCTCTATTTCTATTATTTGCAAATTTGGGGAATCCTTGTACCCTTGTTTTAATCACCATTCCCATGCACCCCAATGAGTTTACAAATCATCAATTTAATGCATAAATAATCCATAATAATCATGGGAAAAATAGTTAAACAAACTACATCTTAAACCCTCAACCTATCATTCAAAACCCAACATCAAAACCATGTGAATATTAAACCAATTTACACAATAATGAAACCGCAATTTAGGGAGAGAGATCATTCCTTAATCCCAAAAAATTTGAAGAAGAAATACCCTTAGAGCCTTAGATGACTAATTTCTTAAAACCCTAGCCTTGTCTTTGAATGAGGAATTTAAGAGAGTTTGAGAGAGTAATTTTTATTGATAAGTGTTGAAAATAGGGTCCCAAATATGTTTTTAGGTTGTGGGTGTTAAGTGGGGAAAGAGGGAAATACCCATACTGCCCTTAATTAAAAGTTGAATATTTGTTGTCGGTGAAGATGGGTCACCCTATGACTCATAAAGACACATTATGACTCATCACCATAAGTCGTAGTCTGGATAGTAGCTAATGGACCCCTCTCTAGCGACCCTATGACTTACACCACGTGACTCTAAAAGTAATTGTATCACTCATAGGGTCCTAGTCGTAATCAAGATAGAATATTTGGGTAATTACACTGGTCACCCTATGATTGGTACCTTACGACTCTTACAGAGTCCTTACGACTCATTAGGCTCAAGTCCTAACCAAGGAAGAAGAAAAGGCAACCCTCACTGGTCAGTCTACGGTTTAGATTATATGACCTATATAGGGACCTTACAACTCGTATAGTCAATCGTGGTCAGGGCAATGAACTCAAAACAAAGGGATTTTTCAAGGACCAAAAATTAGGGGTGTTACATTTTCCCCCCAAATATCATTCGTCCCCAAATAATGAGACAAGGCATCCATTAGCATGATTTAACATTGAACAAAACCATACTTTTCTTTAACTAAGACAGAAAACAAAGATATTAAGGAATACACATACCTTGAGCACGATTATCCAAAGTGGAAAATAGGAATGGATATTTGCACTTCATGTCCTCTTCAGATTCTTAAGTAACTTCTTCAACCTTTTGGTTCCTCCATAGAACCTTCACCAAAGCTACATCCTTGGTCCTCAACCTATGGACCTGTCTATCCAAAATCCCCATCGGTGCTACCTCGTAAGACAACGAATCTAAAATACCAAAACTCTCAAGAGGCATAACTAAGGACGATGACCAACACACTTCTTCAACATCGATACATGGAACACCAAATGAATGAAACTCAAACTAGAAGTAAAATCCAACTCGTAAGCAACATTACCCACTCACATCAAAATCAAGTACAGGCTAATATAACGGGGACTGAGCTTCCCTTTCTTTCCAAACCTCATCACTACCTTTATGGGAGATATCTTCAAGAATACCCAATCTCTAACATAAAACTCCCAACTCTCTTTGCCTCACATACGTATTGGACTTTTGGCAATGTTGAGCGGTCATCAGCCTATCCATAATCATATTTACCTTCTCCATGGCCTGATGAACCAAATTCGGGCCAAACAATCTAGTCTCGCCAACTTTGAACCACCTAATAGGAGAACGACATCTCCTACCATAGAGAGCCTTAAAGGAGGCCATTTTAATACTAGAGTGATAGCTATTGTTATAAGAGAACTCGATCGGAGGAAATTGATCAACCCAACTACCACTAGAGTCAATCACACAAGCCCAAAGCATATCTTCCAAGGTTTGGATAGTCCTCTCTACTTGTCCATCCATCTGAGGTTGGAAAGCGGTACTAAGGTTTACTTTAGTCCCCAAACCTCTCAGATAAGAATGCCAGAAGTAAGATGAGAACAGAGTACCTCTATCATATATAACAGAAATTGGAGCACCTTGAAACTTGATGATCTCCTGAATGAAAAGCTTTGCATAATCCTCAACAGAATAATTAGTCTTCATGGGCAAGAAATGAGCAGACTTGGTTATCCTATCCATGATAACCCAAATCGAATCAAACTGACTATGGTACTGCGTAATACCCGTAACAAAATCCATATTAATCAGCTCCCACTTCCACACAGGTAACTCAATTTCTTAAGACAACCCACCAGACCTCAAGTGCTCCACCTTCACTTATTGACACGCCATGCACTTAGCCACAAAATTTGCCACATCCACTTCATGTTATTCCACCAATAAATTTCCTTTATGTCATGGTAAATCTTCATCAAACCTGAATGAACAGTATACCATGACTCATAAGCTTCGGCAAAAATTCTATCTCTCAACCCATCTACATCGAGAACACACAGTCTACCTTAGTAACTCAAGATATCATCCCCACTAATCTCAAAATCCATAACTTTTTGTTGGCCCACATTATCCTTAATTTGCATCAAGATTGGATCCAAAACCTGTTTCTCCTTTACCTCATCCCCAAGAGATGACTTCACCATCTCTTGAACCGACAAACCTCCATCCTCAAAATCCAAGAGACAAACTCCAAGATTAGATAACTAGTGAAAATCCATCACCAATACACATTTCTCCTCATCCACATGAGATAATCTTCCCATGGACAACTTGCTAAGAGCATCAGCAACTATATTAGCTTTACCTGGATGATAATAGAGACTCATGTCATAGTCCTTGAGTAGCTCAAGCTATCTCCTTTGATGGAGATTTAAATCCTTTTAGGTGAACATGTACTATAAGCTCTTATGATCTGAATAGATATTAACATGAACCCTATACAAGTAGTGGCACCAAATCTTTTAGGCAAACACCATAGCTAACAATTCTAAGCCATGCATTGGATAATTCTTCTCATGAACTTTCAACTGCCTAGAAAAATATGCTACCACCCTACCACGCTATATCAACACACAACCAAGTCCCACACGAGATGCATCAAAATAAACAACAATCCATCGGTACCCTCAGGCAGGTTCAAGATTAGAGTCAAAGTCAAATTATATTTCAACTTCTCAAAACTTCCCTCAAAAGTGTCAGACCACAGAAACTTCACCTTTTTCTGGGTAAACTTTGTCAACGGGGAATCAATCGAAGAGAAACTCTCTAAAAATCTTTTACCATTACCAGATAAACCCAAGGAGCTCCAAATATTGGTTGGATTCATAGATCTAGGCCACTTCTTCACTACCTCTACCTTTTGTGGATCTACCATGATCCCCTCAGTAGAAATAATATCACATAGAAAAGTAACAACATTCAACCAAAACTCGCACATATAAAATTAAGCATATAACTGTTGATCCTTAAGGGTATGCAACACTATGTGGAGGTGACCAACATGATCCTCCTCACTCATGGAAAATATAAATATATTATCAATAAACACAATCACAAATAAATCCAATAACTGACAAAATACTCGATTCATAAGATTTATAAATGTCGTTGGGGCATTAGTCAAACCATAGGACATCATTAAAACCTTAAAATATTGAGTTTGGAAAGTAGTCCTAGGGATATTCACTTCCCTAATTTTCAATTGATGATAACCTAATTGAAGATCAATCTTAGAATAGTATGTAGAACCTTAAAATGGTCAAAGAGATCATTAATCCTAGGAAAAGGGTACTTATTCTTCATTGTCACCTTATTCAACTGAAGGTAGTCTATATACATTCATAGGGACTCATCCTTATGACACTCAAAAAGAACATAAGAACCCCACGAAGACACAGTAAGGTGAATAAAAACCTTATCATAAAGATCTTTTAACTATTCCTTTAGCTCTTTCAACTCAACCAGAGCTATGTTATAAGGAGGGACAGAGATAGGACAGGTATCAAGTAGAAGGTCAATCCCAAAATCAATTCCCCTAGTAGGAGAAATACCAAGAAGATCATCAGGAAAGACCTCAAAAAATTCATTAACCATAAGAATAAGTTGCAATAAAGGACGCTCCGAGTTAGAATCTTTTACCCAAACTAAGTGATAAAGACACCCCTTAGAAATTAGCTTTCGGGCTCTAAGATAAGAAATGAACCTTCCCTTAGGCACTAGGGAACTCCCTTCCCATTCTATAACTAGCTCATTAGGAAATTTAAAAATGAACTTACGGGTCTGACAATCTAGAGAGACATAGCATAAATGGAGACAATCCATACCTAAGATAATATCAAAATCTAGTATATCCAACTCTATCAGATCCACCAAGGTTTCCCTACCAAAGATAGATACTACATAACCCCTATCAACTCTTATAGTAACCACAGAATCACCATTGGGGTAGACACATAAAAGGGGTAAGAAATGCTTTCAGGATCAAAACCAAAATGAAGAGCCCCATAAGGGGTCACATAAGAATGAGTAGACCCCAAATCAAATAAAAAGAACACATCATGGAAAAAGAGTTGTAACATACCAGTAACATCAAGAGAGGTCTCAGAGTCCTGATAAATGGAAAGAGAATATAGATAATTATAGCTTGAGTCAGTACTAGAAGCAGCACCCAAATCTGATGAATGGAAAGAGAATATAGATAATTCTAGCTTGAGTCAGAACTAGAAGCAGCACCCTTTGGTGCAGGAGATGGAGAAGTAGAAATAGGGACCTTATTAACCCCAGAAGCAACCTTACCCACAAAATAATTTCTTTACATATGCCCAGATTAACCATAATATAAACACCAGTTCCTCCTCTCACCATAAAAATGCTAATACAACTAACCATAAAAATAATAGAGAGGATAGGCTGGGGCTGACTATGCTCCACCTGCCTAAGACTAGTTACCTTATGTCCTAAACCTACTTGCATTCTATAAATGACAATAACCAAATGACTTTGGATAAGAAGCACCATCCATTGAGTAAGAGTTAGAAATTTCCTATTTCTTTTTAGACCACTACTTACTATCTCTACCACTCTGTTGCTGACCTCCACCATGATCTGAATATCTAAACTTCTTACTTTGCCTCTCTCTCCTATATCTACTTGCTTTTTCTTTTCTTTTTTGTCTTGATGCACATATACTATAAGTCAAGATATCCATGTCACGATTTATCATTTCCACCTTACACTACAACACTAACTCCCAAGATAAGTCGAAAGTAAACTTTCTCATTCTAGCCCTCATGCTAATATCAACTCTGAAGCATAGCACGATAGCCGATGAAACTTTAAGGTATACTCATTCACAATTATTTTACATTGCTTCAAATTTACAAAATCCTCAGCTTTTTCCTTTCTCAACTCCTGAGGAAAGAAACGATCAGTAAAGGCACTCAAAAAGTCATTCCACATAGCCTGCTTAGTATCATCTTCCCTTAATTGCTCCCACTCCTTATACCACTAATATGATACATCTTTCAACTGATATGCAGAAAATTCTACACCCTCAGAGTCAAAGGCATGCATAACTCAAAAGATCTTCTTTATCTCATCTATGAACCCTTGAGCATCTTTCTCAAACTTAGAGCCAGTAAAGGTCAAAGAATTGATCCTCATAAACTGCCCAACTCGAGTAAGAAGAACTCACAATAGCACCAATAGGATCTGACTAACATGACTAAGATATCACCAACTGGGTTAACAGATAAATAGAAAGGTAGAACTTGGCATTAGTAATATCTCTTTAAGATGACTAAGTATGAGCATCACTGGTTAGAGAAGGATTAGTAAGGACCGGTGAAACTCCATGAGGGAAATTAGAAGCAGTAACTCTAGACTGAGTCTGTACTATACCCTATAGGTAGGATAAGTTCCATCCACATTGTCCTCAAGTGAAACAGAGGAGTTTCCACGAGCATCAGATCTTCTCAAAGGTATGATCTGAAATACAAACAAACATGAATTAGTGAATATTTCAACATCCTAGACGTTATATCCCAAAACTAGAACACAAGAAAGGGAAACAATCATAAATGCCTCATAGCCTCTCCCTTATGAGTGTAGTATGCTACACACCCATAAAAGAGACTCTACTTGATATAGATTTTTGGGCACCCAATTGCCCATGAACCTAGGCTTTGATATCAACTTTGTCATGACCCAAACTAGGTCTTGGCCATGACAGGTATCTCAAGTCTACCAGGGACCAAAGATTACCTCCTTTTCCTAGCCAAACAAATACACTATAGCTAGCAGCAGTTGAATTCCAAATATATAACAAGAAAAGTTAAGTTTAAACATAAAAAAGATAGAAAATGTAATACCCTAAATTCCTAGAGCTTAACTTAGCTCTAAGTATATGAGTTATCCTATATAAAATTTTTGAAATACTCAGCATTTTTCATTTTAGCACCTGCCAATAAGTAAAAATTTAGTCAGCTTTCCAATGATATAAAATTCGCGCAAATATGATACCGGAGCAAAGAGTTAGAGCAGTTTATCTAAAAATAGTGGCTCACCGTGATTAGCCATGTCGCAGTGAGTATCGCGATAAGCACTCCATCGTGTCACACTGAAGGAAATTTTGTCATTTGTCAATTTCTAGAGTGTCACCGCGATTGCACCGTATCGCAGTGAACCCTAAAACAATAATTGTCATGTTCCAGGGAGTCACCATGATTCCACCGCATCGCGGTGGATATATCAATGACCTATTTATTGTGTCATGGTAAGGCCTTAATCCACATCTAGTTGTGGGATTTTAAATCCCAAGGGCAACTTGGACTTTTCATGACCCAGATCATCCTTAAACATGAAATTAATCCCTAAATGACTAAAATGTATCATTATTAACTCAATTTTTCCCAAAGTACATCATTCTCTCTTAAAAGAAAGAAACCCTAGTTTCAAAATTCAAGAACAAAGCTCAAGAATTTCTCCAAGAACCTTTAAGAATTAATATTCCAAGGTATGTTAGGTGTTCATCTATTGGTCCCTTCCATCCATAGAGTCCAGGAATCTGTTTTCATACTACAAGATTGTTGAGTTATGAACTTTCATGCTTGAATTGAATTAAATTCATGTTCATGTTATTGTTGTGTTTTTGTCCATAATTAAATTACAAGATTTTATGAAATTAATCATTAAATGTGTTGAATTACATGATCCTCTTGATGAACCCTTCAATTTACAAGTTGATTGATGTAACTATGATAACTATGTGTGTTGATTGTTTTATAACCAAAGCATGCTCCCCATGAGCTTGATAAAATGCCTATGTGAATGAATTAGTGCCATTATTACCTGATAGAATGTATTCCCCCTTTATGAATAAGTAGATGCCTTACAAGTGTTTGATAAAAAATCTATATGGATGAATTATGAGCAAGTGAACAATGTCATGTTATTCAAGATTATGCTATGCTTTAGTTTGAATGCTATCAAGTCTTGGGGGTATTTAATACCCAACAATTTAGCTGTTTACCTAGAGCCAGTGTTGGTTATAAAATCTCATTCATACCACAATCAGTAGTACTCTCAGTCAGTTATAGAACTCAGGAAAACTCAGTAAACTCAGTCTCAGTCCAATCTAGTTCAGTATGCTTAGTTCAGTGTCTTTCAGTTGGGAGTATGATTTAGCACTGAGTGAACCCAAAGATGGGGGCTCACCTACCAATAGAAGGTGTGATCCTTAGAAGCAATCCTTGCATTCCAGATCTACGTAGTAAATATAGGTTAAGACATCAAAACTGCTAGTTGAGGGTTCCACCATTCTCATTAGAGTACCGTCCAGATGAGTGTAACTCTCAGCTTGTCCTTACCTGTGGCACGGTATTGAAACCCTTCCAATTAGGTTTACAGATTGGACCCCAACTCAGTTATCTTATCTTATTTGGGGCATGTCGGTTAGATGATTACCTCCCACATTTTTAGTGTCAGTCTTCAGAATAGAACTTAGTTCAGTTCTACAGAATTAGGACTGCCAGATATAGTCAACTAGTATTAGTAAATCAGTTATCAGTCACTTCAGATATCAGTTACTTAGTATCAAAATTCAGGACTTAGCTTTAAAAAATTTTAGTCACAGTATTTATTTATATGCATATTAGTGTACACTCAGTATTTACAATAGTATCAGTTATCCATGTACTCTTATGTTCAGGTACTCTATATCATCCAGTCAGTTATTGTTCATGTATATGAACCCTTGCATTTAGACTTACCCCATCTAGAATACCAGTACATTCCACGTACTAATGTATACTCTTTCTTTGCACTATGTTGTCTTATATTATAGGTTCGGATGCTCAGATTCTTGACCACACATAGATAGATTCAAATTCAGTCAACAGCAGTAGATTAGTGGTGAGTCCTCATTATTCGAGGATATTCTTTTATTTTATTAGTTTAGTAAATTCAATATTTTAGTAGATAGATTAGTTGGGGGTATTGTCCCATCAACTCCACATTCAGACAGTTTCAGTTTGAGGCTTTTCAGATAAGTTTTCAAATAGTGTTTAGTTTTACAGATTATTATTTTAGTTGATACACTTTATCAATATTTGTATATTTAGAACCTTATGGTATTTTAGCTATTATTCCAATATATATATTTTAGTATATTATTTAGTGCTCACAATAGATATCAGTCATGGGTTAGCTTGTGGTCATTTGGGGTTGTAAGCACCATGTAGCATCTAGGATATAGACTCAAGGAATTACAAACTTGGTATCAAAGCCTAAGATTCAATAGTGTCCTAGGAAGCCTGAAAGTCGCATCACGTAGAGTCTTGTGCATGGGTGTATAGCGTGCCACACGTTTGGACAGGAGGCTATGAGATGTTTTAAGAATAGTTTCTCTTCTTTCAGTATTTATGTCGTGCAAGTGAGAATGAGCTCAAGTTAAAATCTCATTCTAATTTGTTTCTCTCTTTCATTTATAGAATATGACTCCTAAAAGGACTAATAAAAAAGAACAAGAAACCCATCAACACCTCAGCTCATTCAGCCAGTTCCATTGGATAAACATGTTTCCCATACAAAATTCAGAGCTGCATTCACTACTCTAGCCAATTCCATAGCAGCTCAGAATAAATGGCCAGCTACTATTCTAGCAAACCCAGTGGCCCTACTGCAGCCAGGATTCAGGACTTAACCTGAATGGTTCCTTCCCTATTCTTATAATCTAAGTCTGAAGAGGATCCACAGGAGTTCCTCGATCAGGTTTAAAAAGTCATAGATATCATAGGAGTGACTTCCAGTGGGAGTGCTGAGTTAGCTACCTATCAGCTATAAGACGTATCTCATATGTTGTTTAAGCAGTAAAAGGTATAAAGGGGTATAGATGCAGAGCCCATAGAATGGAAAGAGTTTGCTACTGCTTCCTAGATAAATTCTTTCCCTTAAACTTGAAAGAAGCCAAAGTGTTAGAGTTCATCAACCTCAGACAAGGTATTATGAGCGCGAAAAAGTATTTCCTTAAGTTTACTCAGTTATCTAGGTATGCTCCTCAGGTAGTAGCAGTTAGTAGATCCAGAATGAGCAAGTTTGTATTCGGAGTGTCAGATAGTGTGGTTAAAGAGTGCTAAAAAGCAATATTGATTAAGGAGATGGACATATCCAGACTCATGGTCCATGCTTAGCAGATAGAAAAGGCTAAGATTAGAGAGAGAGAAAAAGAATAAGAGAGCTAGAATAGGTACCTTCAATTTTAATCAGCCTAAGTCAGGAGGCGGTAACCATTCCTAATTTCATCCAAATTCTTCAGTTCTAGCTCCGTCCTCAACTTGTTCTCTGGTCCCTAAGTTCATAAATGGTAGAAAAGATAGGGCGCCACACTCTAAGTCTCAGGGTAGTGTCATCAGTTGTCGAATAAATTTTCTTTGTCAGACTTATGCCAAGAACCATCAGGGTGTTTGCAGAGTTGGAAGTGATGTTTGTCTCAGATATGGAAAGCCAGGCCACAGAGTCAGATATTGTCCTCAGTCAAGTTTCCAGGGTCATTATAACCATCCTTCAGCTTAGTTTGATTGCCTGAATCAATAGGGTGCCACTTCCAATACCACTAGTGGATAACGCCCAAATAGGCTCTATGTGCTTCAGTCCAAACAAGATCAGAAAAATTCTCCTGATGTGGTCACTAGTACGTTATAGATCTTTCATTTACATGTTTATGCCTTTTTATATCCAGGAGCTTCTTTGTTCTTTGTATCTCCCTACATAGCGGTCGACTTCAAAGTCAAACTAGAAGTCATAATAGAACCATTCTCAATCTCTACCCCAATAGGTCAGTCTATCATAGCACGACGGGTATACAGGAATTGTCCGGTTATGATATCTCAGAAAGTCACTTCAGCAGTCTTAATAGAATTAGAGATGGTAGATTTTGATATTTTTCTTGGCATGGATTGGCTCCATTCATTCTATGCCTCAGTTGATTATAGAAATAGAATAGTTCATTTTTAGTTTCCAAATGAACCTGTCCTTGAATAGAGGGGTAGTACTACAGCGCTTAAGGGTCAGTTGATTTCATACCTTAGAGTGAGAAAAATGATATCAAAGGGATGTATCTATCATCTTGTGTAAGTCAAAGACTCTAACTCAGAAACTCTCAGTCTTGAGTTAGTTCCAGTAATAAATGAATTCTCATATGTGCTTCTCGAAGATCTTCCTGGAGTTTCTCCCATTAGGGAAATAGACTTCAAAATAGACCTTCTTCCAGATACTCAACCTATATCTATTCCACTATATAGAATGGCACCAAAAAAACTCAAAGAGTTAAAAGAACAGTTAAAGAATATTCTAGACAAAGGGTTCATCAGACCCAGTATTTCCTCGTAGGGTGTACCAGTCTTATTCGTATATAAGAAAGATGGTTCTCTCAGAATGTGTATAGACTACCATCAGTTGAACAAAGTTACAGTCAAGAACAAGTACCCACTTTCTATAATCTATCACTTGTTTGACCAACTTCAGGGTGCTAGTTAATTTTATAAGATAGACCTCATATCAGGCTACCATTAGCTTAGGGTCAGCGAATGTGACATTTCAAAAATAGCTTTCCAAACTTTGTATGGTCACTTTGAGTTTCTAGTCATGTCTTTTGGTCTTACCAATGCCCCAGTAGCTTTCATGCACTTGATGAATCGAGTGTTCAAGCAGTACTTGGACATGTTCATTATAGTGTTCGACGATGACATTCTTATATATTTCCATAGTGAGAATAATTACGTAGACCACCTCAAAATCGTACTTCAGACCCTCAAAACTCATCAGTTGTTCACCAAATTCAGTAAGTGCAAATTTTTCCTAAGGTTAGTAGTGTTCCTTGGTCATATTTTTTTCGATTATAGCATTAAAGTTGATTCTCAAAAGACCAAAGCGGTGAGAAACTGGCCTAGACCCATATCTCCATCAGATATCAGGAGTTTCTTAGGTTTAGCTGGCTATTACCATTGGTTTGTTAAAGGGTTTTCATCTATTACATCCCCTATGTCCAGATTAACCTAGAAAAAAGTCAAGTTTCAGTGGTCAGATTCCTATGAGAAGAGTTTTTAGGAGTTAAAGAATCAACTCACCTCAGCCCCAGTTTTGACTCTTCCAGATGGTTCAGATGGATTTGTTATGTACTGTGATGATCCATAGTAGGTTTGGGTTATGTCCTCATGCAGAGAGGTAAGTTCATATCCTATTCCTATAGGTAGCTTAAACCCTATGAGAATAATTACCTTACCTATAATCTTGACTTAGCAGTTGTAGTATTTGCCTTAAAGATTTAGAGGCACTATTTCTATGGGGTGTATGTTGATTTTTTCCCAGATCATAAGACCCTACAGTATGTATTTTGCTCAAAAATATTTAAATTTTCATTAGAGAAGGTGGTTAGAGTTATTAAAGTATTATGACATGAGTGTTTTGTATCATCTGGGCAAAGCCAATATAGTGGTTGATGCTCTTAGTAGACTGTCTATGGGTAGTGTTGCTTATGTGAAGATGGTAAGAAGAATTTATCTTAGGGAGTTCGTCAGCTTGCCCGACTGGGTGTCCTCTCATTCGATTTAGCAAAAGGCAATGTGTGGGTTTAGAACAATTTTGAATCCTCTTTAGTTTCTGAGGTGAAGGAAAAGCAGGATAGAGATCCCAGTCTTGTTAAGCTGAAAGAGTTAGTCAGAGATCAGAAAATAGAGGTTTTCTCCCAAGGAGGAAATGGTGTATTGCGTTGTCAGGGTCAGCTATGTGTGCCGATCGTAGACGACTTAAGGCAATGAATTCTTACAGAAGTGCATGGTGCACATTACTCAATTCATCTAGGGGCCACTAAGATATACCGCAATTTGTGGGAGATCTATTGATAGAGTGGGATGAAGAGAGATATTGTATAGTTTATGGCTAAGTACTCTACATGTCAGCAAGTTAAGATTGAGCACCAAAATCCTAGTGGATCCATGCAGGATTTCAGTATTCCCACATGGAAATGGGAAGAAGTGAACACAGACTTAGTGATGGGTTTGCCTCATACTCGTCATCAGCATGATTCCATATGGTTTATTATAGACAGGATGGCCAAATCAGCTCATTTCTTGCCAATTCATACCTCCTATTTAGTCGAGGACTATGTCAATCTCTATATTATAGAGTTGGTTAGGTTACATGGAGTCCCAGTATCTATCATCTCAGATAGAGGAACCCAGTTTACCTCTCTATTATAGAAAGCATTCCTAAAGGGTCTTGGTACCCAAGTTTATCTCAGTACAGCCTTTCACCATTAGACAGATGGTTAAGCTGAAAGGACCATTCAGACTCTAGAAGATATACTGAGAGCATGCGTTGTTGATTTTAAGGGTAGTTGGGATGACCACTTGCCTTTGATCAAATTCGCATATAATAACAGCTATCATTCCAGTATTCATATGGCTCTGTTTGAAGACCTCTATGGTAGGAGATGTAGATCTCTAATTGGTTGGTTCGAGGTAGGTGAGGTTGCAGTTGTAGGGCCTGACTTAGTATTCGATGACTTAGAGAAGGTTCAGTTAATCAAAGAAAGACTTAGGGCTTCCCAAAGCTGACATAAATCCTATGTAAATGTAAGGAGAAAGGATCTCGAGTTTGAGATCAGTGATTTTGTGTACTTGAAAATCTCTCCCATGAAAGAAGTAAAGAGGTTCGACAAGAAGGGAAAACTCAGTCCCCGATATGTCGGTCCTTATAGAGTTCTCAGCTATTTTTGAAAGGTAGCTTATGAGATCAAGTTGCCTTAAGATCTAGCTTCAGTACATCCAATATTCCACCTCTCCTTGCTAAAGAAATGCATTGGTGACCCAACAGTTATAGTTCCATTAGAGGACGTAAATATTTAGAATGATCTTTCTTTCAAAGAGGTTCTAGTCCAGTTCCTCGATCATTAGATTCACAAACTAACAAACAAAGAAGTTCCCTTAGTCAAAGTTCTTTGGTGGAATCAGTCCGTTGAGGTAGCTACTTGGGAAGCAGAAGTAGAAATGCGGACCAAGTATCTTTACCTCTTCTCTGCAAACTCAGATTTAGCTTAAGGTAACATTCTTCCTTGGCTTTACTTAATTCCATGTTATGTTACAATTATAAACTTGGTATTCCTTACCATTGCATATTCAGTCATACATGTATGAATCAGTTCAAACATGTACTCATGCATTAGATATGCATGTTTAGTGCAAAAATTCAGCTTACCAGTTGCTTTAGTCATGTATTCCATGCATCAGATATGCATGTTCAATATAAGAACTCAGTTTGTCAGTAGTCCAGTCACGTGGTCATGTCTCAGTTATGCATGTTCAGTGTGTCAGCTTAGTCTATCAGTGTTTCTAGGCTTAATCAGTATCATTTGAGGATGAATGTTCCAAGGGGGAGATATTGTAATACCCTGAATTCCTAGAGCTTAACTTAGCTCTAAGTACGTGAGTTATCCTATATAAAATTTATTAAATACTTAATATTTTCAAGTTTATCACCTGCCAATGCGTAGGAAATTTAGTCAGTTTACTAATAATATAAAATACGCCCAAATCTTATACCCGAGCGAAGAGTTAGGGAAGTTTATGTAAAAACAGCGGCTCACCGTGATTAGGCTGCATCACGGTGAGATCGTGATGAGCACTCCATCGCATTGCACAGAAGGATATTTTAGCATTTGTCAATTTCTAGAGGGTCACCACGATTGTACAACGTCATGGTGAACCCCAAAACAACAATTGTCACGATGTAGGGAGTCACCGCAATTCCACCACGTCACGGTGGATATAGCGATGACCCATTTATCACGTTGTGGTAAGGCCTTAATCGGTATTCCAGTTGAAGGATTTTAAATCCCAAGGGCAACTTAGACTTTTCTCACGACCCATATCAGCCATAAACACAAAATTAATCTCTAAATGACCAAAATATATCATTATTCACGCAATTTTCCCCAAAGTACATCATTCTCTCTCAAAAGCAAGAAACCCCAATTTCAAAATTCAAGAACAAATCTCAAGAATTTCTTCAAGAACCTTTAAGAATTAATATTCCAAGGTATGTTAGGTGGTCATTTATGGGTCCCTTCCATCCATAAAGTCCACGAATCCATTTTTCAAACTACAAGATTGTTGAGTTATGAACTTTCATGCTTGAATTGAATTGAATTCATGTTCATGTTATTGTTGGGTTTTTGTCCATAATTAAATTACTAGCTTTCATGAAATTAATCATTATATGTGTTGAATTACATAATCCTCTTGATGAAACCTTTGTTTTACAAGTTGATTGATGTAGCTATGATAACTATGTGTGTTGATTGTTGCATAACCTAAGCATGCTCCCCATGTGTTTGATAAAATGCCTATGTTAATGAATTAGTGCCATTATAACCTAATAGCATGTGTTCCCCCTTCATGAATAAGTAGATGTCATACAAGTGTTTGATAAAAAGTCAATATGGATGAATTATGAACAAGTGAACAATGTAATGTTATTCAAGATTATGTTATGCTTTACTTTTCATGTTATCGAGTCCTGGTGGTATTTAATACCTGAAAATTTAGTTGTTTACATAGAGCCAGTGTCAGTTACAAAATCTCAGTCATTTCATGATCAGTAGTACTCTCAGTCAGTTATAGAATTCAAGAAAACTCAGTAAACTCAGTCTAAGTCTAGTTCAGTATGCTCAGTTCAGAGTCTTTCAGTTGGGAGTAGGATTCAGCACCGAGTGAACCCAAGGACGGGGGATCACCTACCAGTAGAGGGTGTGATCCTTTCAAGCAATCCGTGCATTCCAGAACTACGTAGCTAGCATAAGTTAAGACATCAAACCTGCCAATTGAGGGTTGATGAGGTGTTTTAACCTGCCAGTTGAGGGTTCTAACGTTCTCATTAGAGTACCTGGCAGATGAGGGTAACTCTCAGCTTGTCCTTACCCGTGGCACAGTATTGATACCCTTCCAATTGGGGTTATAGATTAGACCCTAACTCAGTTATCTTATATTATTTGGGGCATGTCGGTTAGATGATTACCTCCCATATTTTCAGTATCAGTCTTCAAAATAGAACTCAGTTCAGTTCTACAGAATGAGGACTATCAGAAATAGTCAACCAGTATCAGTAGATCTGTTATTAGTAACTTCAGATATTAGTTACTCAATATCAGAATTTAGGACTTGGCTTCAGACAAGCTTAGTCTCAATATTTATTTATATGCACATTTATGTACACTGAGTATTTATAGTAGTATCAGTTATCCATGTACTCTCATGTTCAATTACTCTATATCATGCAGTCAGTTATTGTTCATGCATATGAACCTTTGCATTCAGCCTTACCCCATCTAGCATACCAGTACATTCCACATACTGACGCATACTCTTTCTTTACGCTATGATATCTTATATCATAGGTTCGGACGCTCAGGTTCTCGACCGTGCATAGATAGATTCAGATTCATCGAAGCCATATATTAGTAGTGAGTTCTCATAATTCGAGGATATTTTTTATTTCATTATTTCAGTAGACTTGGTATTTTAGTAGATGGTGTTAGTTAAGGGATTGTACCATCAACTCCACATTCAGATATTTTCAGTTAGAGGTTTTTCAGACTAGTTTTCAGATAGTGTTCAGTTTTGCAGATTGTTATTTCAGTTGATACACTTATCAGTATTTACTGATTTTGAACCTTATGGTATTTTGGCCTATTATTCCGCATTTATTTTAGTATATTATTCAGTGCTCATATCATATATTAGTCATGGGTTAGCTTGTGGTCCTTCGGGGTCGTAAGCACCGTGTAGCATCCAGGGTACAGACTCAGGGCGTTACAGAAAACTCAAAAAAGAATTTAAAAATTTCAACACATCTAATCCATAGTAATCCACAAAGTCTTCGGTAAAGCTGAGTATCATCTAAATCGGGACATACCCCCAATAATAGCCAACAGAAACTATATGAATATTCTATCACATAAGAGAATGGCAAAACAATGAAATGAAGCTCTGCTGGAGAATGGAAGCTCACCACTTCAAGCTAACTATTGACACCCTAAAATCCTATCACTACACCGAAAAAGAAGAAGTAACTCTATATCCTGCATCACGTGGGGTTACAGCATTCGAAAATGATTCGTGGGTTGAGCACTAGCATGTAACTCAGTGATAAAGGGATAAAATAATGTCATCATTCCAAAACCAATTCAAAACAATTTCGCATGCACACATAAGCATATCCATATATATATATATATATAAGATGTTGAAAGAAGGAAGATGATTTAGCATAAACTTTAAATTATTAGCCTAGGTTGTATAGCTAGACCATCCTAATAATGATCCATGAGCTATATGGTACCAGCTCTCACCCCCTGTCGGGCCTGGCCCTAATGCGTGTTAGCCACACAAATTGCATATATCATAGAAGGTTGTGAAATCCTTGAACTCTACTCTATCCATGATACAGATATGTGTATAGCGTGTGAAACAAGGACATGTTCATCTAGACTAACCCTCACATCGGCAAATGTGAGTTTCTAATATTAGTCCCTTGGGACCTCCACCTTCACGGCTATCTACCAAACCCCATTTATGCCCAATAAATACATTTAGCATAACTCATCCATTACTTCAAGGAGTCAATCATTATGGCATCATTAAGTTTTATCGTCTACCCAGTATAGCTTGCAAGCTAATGTCATTAAGCCATCCCTTAGGAGAATTCTTGCTCCCCCAGACTCCATTATTAAAACAACATACGGGAATCCTTGTACCCTGCAAGGTTTTCAAGATCATTATTATCTAGTTAGCCATTTATGCAATGCATTAGTTTTAAGAAAAGTAGGTCAAGCCAGATGATTATTCACATTCCAAAATCAATTATGTAAGTGGGTTGAGGTTCTCATTAATTTCAATACCAAAGTCCAATTATTTAAGGGAACCCTTATACCCCTATTTCATTCACATTCCCATTCACCCCAATGATTTTATGATTCATCAATTCAATGTATAATTAATTCATAATAATCATACGAAAATATTTAAGAAAATTACATCCAAAACCCTTAATCCAACTTTCAATACCCAACATCAAAACCATTGAATATTAAACAAATTCATAAAATAATGAAAAAACAAGTTTAGGTAGAGAGATACATGTCTTAATCCACAAGAAATTTGAAGAAGAAAGACCCTTAGAGCCCTAGATGACAAATTTTATTAAACCCTAGTCTTGTCTTTGAATAGGGAATTGAAGAGAGTTTAAAAGCGTGTTTACAGTTGATAACTGTTAAAAATACGGTCCCCAATATGATTTAAGGTAGTGGGTCTTAAGTGGGGAAAGAGCAAAATGTCCATAGTACCCTTATTTAAAATTTGAATATTTGTCACCGGTGACAAAAGGTAACCCTATGACTCATAACAACACACTATAACTTATCACCATAAGTCATAGTTTGGACTACAGATAAAGAACCCCTCTATAGTGACCCTATGACTTACACCACATGACTCATCAGGTGACCCTACGACTCGTAGGGTCCTAGTCATAAACAAGATAGAATATTTAGGTAAATACACTGGTTAATCTATGATTGGTACCTTACGACACGTATAATGTCCTTATGACTCATTGGGGTTAAGTCATAACCAAGGCAGAAGCAAAGGTGACACTCACTAGTTAGGCTCCAATTTGGGCATATGCCCCGTGTAAATACCTTACGACTTGTATGGCCAGTCTTAGTAAGGGCATTGAACTCAAAGCTCAGGAATTTTTCAAGGATCAAAAATCTGGGGTGTTACACTTCTATAGTGTAGAATTACTTCCACTTATTGATGGTTTCCATCACCACATTCATCACTATCTCTGATAGAGCACAAGCCACTATAGAGCTCAGTGGAAGGTCACATTCATGATATTGTCTGAAGGACAAATACTTTGGAATATCAAGTTTAGCCACCTCCAAGACTCTATTGTGTTAGGGTCATTTTGATTTCCCCAATACTCATCCTCCGTATCTTGTTCTCTTGATCCTTAGGACCAAGGTCTGCGGCAACCACTTCAAGTTGGCCTCATCAACCCTCACCTCAATGGTAACATTGGAGGGGTTTTCACCCCTAACGTGTCATTAATGATGGCATCACCCATTAAAATATTCTTCGTAGAATGCAGATGGTATGTTGAGGCAAGGACTAGTCCACAGTCAGGAGTATGGCATAGAAATAACAAACTATCTCCAGATTACAAGTGGGATGGAATCTATCAACATCTCCAATCCCTCATTATAGCGGCCACGACAAGCACTGTTTGTGAATCATTAGTATGAGGTTTGGTTATGGTAGTAGTCCTACAAAAATTATATTATAGTAATAGAATCCAACAGGAATGCTACGGAGAGGAAAGGAATGGAAAATAGAATTTGATAGGGCTTCACTATAGCAACATCACTGCAATGACAATTACATCGCTACAGCGAAGCCTTCTTTGCCAACCAGTCTTGACCCCTCCTAAGGCGGATTTTCAAACTTTTTTGTTGAATTTTAAGTTTTAGACATAGATTAGATTTAGTAGAGCAATTTTCAAATCTTTTACATTAAATTAGGAGGATTAATAACTAATACAAGTCCCAATCATTTGGTAATCCTTAAGGAAGAAGGCTCTTCCTCTTCTACCTATCTGAAGACTAAAATCTACGATGAACATCATGAGTCTTATTCCTAGAACATTGTAGTAGTATTGGAAATGTAAGATAGTCTGACATACTTTATAAATTTGTTCATAAAAGAAAAACTTTCAAAAATTTAGAGTTGTACCCAAAACCATGCCAAAAATCCACTTTCTATCCTAATTCTATGATTCCACGATGTTAAACGTGTAAATAAGCTAGTAAGGATGAAGACTTACCTTATACGTGATGTCGGGAAGTATATTTCTAGATAAAATTTCAGAGAATTTGGAGAGTTAGGAGGAAGGAGAAATGAATCTCACTTCCTCTTTTTAAAACTATCGAGTCTCGCTGCCATGATAAATTCATCATTGTAGTGATGGTTTTTGTGATGTTCCATTTTAGTACCACTTTTTATGCATCGTAATATTTATGATTTTTTGGGTATTTTAAATAACCCATCACAAAAAAAGTTATTATGAATCATATCTCTCTGGTTATAGTGATTGTACGTTGTGCTAGAGCTTAGTGACTCATGATGTGTAGACTGCTCGATTAAGCCTTCACAAATGCAAAGGAGTAATTCCAGCAATTGTTGTATGAGCAACAAAGAAGTACTAAAAATTCTCTAAATGGACCCTCAAATTTTGCTTGAAACACCGTGAACACACACCAACTTACTACTAGACCAAATCACCATTCCAAATATAAAGAAATCACCAAGTTTTAAAACAAATGTCATTATCAATGGATACTATATGGAGTCAACTCTAGGCCTCGAGACTACGTGAAATCCATTCAAAATCCTTCAAAACAATACCAACAATGCTACTAATTCAAAAATAACATTCCAAAGCTAATGAAACTAACAGAATCATCATACGGCGTCTAAGTCACTAAATAATGGCCAACGTCGACCTTACCAATTTCAAAATAATTAAAAATGAAAATCTAACTTCAAACACAACCAAATACCTCAAAAATCAAGCCACACACTCCCGTAGGCTATAATAGTAAATTACAACTATAGGGAGGGGTAAAACAGTCAAAAAACATAAAAATCTAAAATTGCGTATATGGGTTGTTGCAGAAAATGTTAAAAGTTCCTGGAAACTATATATATCTTATAATAAGTGGTCCAAACTATATTAATTTGAAAAATATAATCAGGACAATATAGAATTTGTATATGAGATAATAATCACCTATGGTAATAAATTAACTTTTAGAATCTAATTATATATTTAAGATTTTCAATATGGTAATAAATTAACTTTTAGAATCTAAGTATATGTTCAAAATTTTCAAAATGTAAACAAAAAAATTTGACTTTATCTCACTCTATAGCTATTTTACAACCTATAAAAGCACACTTTGTAAGACTGATTATTCAATGAATGTAGAAACACCAAAATACTATATTAGACTACATCTCTAGAAAAAATAATGGCAAAGCTTTTGACTTCTGTCTTTCTCGTTGCTGCTTTGCTTTTTGGTAATCAAGAACCTTTAATGTTTTATAACTCCAAAATTTAATACGTGTTATTTATTATTGTGTACAATACTTACCTAATAATATTAATACTCATTCTTGATCCTTCATATTTATTAATGTAGTTGGAACAATGAACTCATTAGTTGAATCAGAAACTTGCTACTAAATACATCCAGAAATATTGTGTGATCAAAATAAAGTTGAGCCAAAACGTTTACCATTTTGCAAGCAAAAATTTAGACCCAAAGATGGTGGTCAATGCATTGAGCAGGATGGCTTTGATGGTCCATTTTGTGCTTGTGATTATCCCTGTTAGTTAACCTTTCTATTTTCTTTATACCTTAATAAACGTTTATTATTTCTACATGAAATGTTGGATATTCATTTTCATGTGACAAGAAACTCAAAATAATAATGTACTTTATATTTTGAAATGTTAATGATGATTTTTCCATTATAGCGTTTGTCTTTTTTCTTCATTTTTTCTCATTTTCAATTCTCAAAAATAGTTGGTTACTTTTAAAATTAATAATAATTGTTTTAGTATTTTAAATATCAACTTAATGTTATTAATTACTACTAAAAAATTTTAAATTTTATCTTGCTCTTTTAGTTTAAGGGTCGTGCCAATCCTTAGAGAAAGTCTACCCAACAGGTATAATAATTTAAAAACTTGAAAGTCTAGGTTTAAAAACCACATAATATCCCAATTCAATAATCTAATACATATTTAGGTCACATACACCTAATTTGATAGGTGAACAGATTTTATTTTCAATTAATTATCAATTATTAAGTGACAAAAAAAGTATATGTGTAAACGGTTAATAAGTCCAAAAATAAAATCTCAAAATTACTAATGCAAAACTTGAGCATTCCGTAAAAGTTGTTGTCATAACTACAAGATCATCAAAAACTTATCAATCTTTAGAATTGAATGCAATTTCAATTCCATTATTCTGAATCGGTTAAACATTTGGTAGCTTCCTCATTGACTTTTCGCACATGTTAACTAGTACATCTATTTTCATTCATCAATTTCTTTACTCTGGTAGTATCATTCCAAAAAGCCCACAAAATCTATCATTTTTCTACACCATAACCCATTAAGAATATGTAGACCACATCACATATTTCTACACGTCGAATAACTGCAATGCATTATATCAATCAACTAGACTTTGGACAAAAATTATAATGACTCAAATCATTGTTATGTTAAAAATCATTTCAAAAAACTACTTAAAACAATAAATCTTCATTTAGAACCTTGTAGGAATCATTTTTGAGGGAAAAAGCCATGGTCCAAATTAAATTTGGGTCAAATCATCAATATTGGGTCAAGCTTGTTAACCCATTTTTACAATGACAGATCTGCCATTGTCGTGACACATCCTTCGCCATAGTGATGGTAAAGCAGTGAGCTACCCAAAGTTTAATTAAAACTCTCTCCCAAATATGGCCTCTTACTTCACTGTCTTCTTCAGAAACACCTCAAGTGAACCTAATATTTAGAACACTAAGGTTTTAGAGGCCAATCTCCGAGAGGGAAATTACCAAAGAACTCCTAATGGAAATCCCAATATTGGGAAAGGACAGGCCACGTGAAGAATGACTTTTTACTCTTTGAATCAATAGAACTTGTATACAAGGTAGGTTATGGTTAAATTGTTGTAGACTTGGACTAGACATGTGTAATAATAGTAGTTATAAAGGAATATTTCATGCTAAGGCTTATGGGCATTGAGTTTGGGTGGATTAAATAATAAACTAAACTTAGAAAAATAAATTGATGAATTCATCAATGCATGTTGGTTTATTGAACTCTGAAAATCTCTTAGTTTTCAACAAGTTATGATACTTATATGAAATAGAGGTAGGCTAGTAAATGGGAGTAGTTGTGAATTTTTTAAAAAGGGTTAGGGTAATGGTGGTCCTACTGAGCAAGCAGGAATAGATTGTTATGTGTCTTAGTTGACTTTAAAGAAGGGGGAGTAAGTATAGTCAATTTGATAGTAGAGGATGGAGTTGGTAGATTTTAAGGATAGTTATAGAAAAATTAAGAGAATTTCGTGTGGGTGAAACCAATTGGGGGATAGTTTCTCGTATTAGGAATGATATTAAGTAATAAATAGGAGGAAAATATTAGGGCTATGGTGCTTAGATAATATATGTGGGAGCCATCAAAATTTCCATATGGAGTTTTTTTGATGAAATGTGGGTCCCACACCCAAGGGTCACTTTTAATAAAATCCAGCCAATAGCTCAAAATGACACTGACAGTCTAAGGACCCAAACCAAAGTTCCTCCAAGCCTCTGGAGTAAATAAAACTATTAGAACTGACATACGAGGTCATAACCTAAAGTTAACACACGATAGCCAATCCCCTGGTAGAAAAAGCTTCAAAATAGGAAATTGGCTCTAGAAACAAAATAAACAGCCCGGTAACCAAACTGTCAGTTCCAGTAAGTCAGAAATAACTTGGGGCAGCTATAAAAGAACTATAAATGGTGAAAGAGTGTTTAAATATATAAAATTAACTAGAGGGTTATTATGTGTTGCTATATCAGTAGATCTATCACTGTAGTGATGCCCAGACAAAATGCTTCTAGAAAACTTCCCTGCTTTTGTGATTTTTTTTGCATCGTATAAACGATCCTATATTGGTAATATGCATGAATAAAAACAATTATTCGGCATAAATACCAAGCTAATAGTTTTTTAAGTTAGGTTCGATAAAATAAGAGGTCTTAAAAGTATAGAAGAAAATAATGATTGTTTTTACATGCCCTAAATTAAGAATTCTAAGACTAGAAATAGTAATAAGCTAAGGAAAAGGGAAAATTGTATAATGTACACTATGGAATATCTAGTTGAAGTCTCCATCATGTTCGAGGCTTGATACATCGGAGCCCTCCTCCTCCATTTCACCAAGGAAGAAGAACTCTTCCACAACTTCCTTCTTCAACTTTGAAAGTTACTGGTTGGGGACTATGCATTTAAACAAGACCTTTACGGACTTCAGCATGCGATCCCGAGAGCACCTCTTGTTCTTGTTCTAATCTAACTCCCTTTGAAGCCTACATATACTTGTGTTAGATCTAGTGGAGCTATAGAGCTCAAAGGAGACAAACTTGGGGGAGGCAAGTGGGACTGCTCCAAGTAGATCCACATAGTAGCAATGTTGTTGTGTCTAAGTTCCAAAGGGATATAGGGGTCTAGATACAAGGGGTACCATACTCCTCTCCCTTTTTGACCCTGCTATCTCAGCCCCTAGCCCTATCTTTCTCTTCTTCTTGCTCCTTCCCTGTGAACCCTTCACTTTTAGTTGGTTGAAGGGCACATTAGACTCCTCCAAGGAGTCACCTCCCTCCTTAGGCACATCTATCCCCTTTAACATCATGGTGATCAAGGAGGGGAAGAAGAGATCCCTCAAATTTCCTCCCCTCATGTAGAAGTACTTCCACTCGTTGATGATTTTCATTGCCTTATTTATCATGATTCCAAATAGTTCACAAGACACTACCAAAGATCGGTGAAAGGTCACATTTGTAACATTCCTAAAGAACGAATCCTTCAAAATACCAAGTTCATCCACCTCCGAGCCTCTACTATAATACGGGAGATTTTGGTTTTCCTAACTTTAATCCACCACACCTTGTTCTCCTGATCCTCAGCACCAAGGTCTGTGCCAACCACTTCAAGTTGGTATCTTCAAATTTTACCTCAAAGGAAATATTGAAGGGGCTTAGCACCCTAAAAGTGTCATTGATGATGGCAGTATCTACTGAAATATTCTTCCTTAGAATACAGATGGTAGGTTGAGGGAAGGACTAGTCCACATATGGTATAGAATCTCGAATTATCTCTAGATTACAAGCGGGTGCGAACTCTATCAATATCTCCTATCAAAGGACTACAACTTATTATAGAATTCAGGAATTTCTTCAACCAAGTACTTCATCATGCATACCCCCTCATGGATGAAGCCTCTCATACTCAACCCATCACTATAGCGATCGTGACAAAAATTATTTATGAATTGTCATGATCCAATTTATAAGGTCATGATGGCACCTACTATAACCCACCAGTAACTTGTAGTCTAGAACTTCTAGTAACAGACTATCCAATAAAATAAAAAAAACAACAAAAGAAAAATAATAAAGGGGCTAATATATATATATAAAAAAGCCTAAGACCTCGTGAAGGTAGTACGATAGTTTTTAATATAATAAGAGTACAAAGTCAAATGTTGAATAGATATACATGAACACCCCATCTCTAGATACAATATAGAGATTAGTCTAATCCATGAGATAGAGGATAGTAGTACTCCAAATACCAGGAGCTCCCCCACCTCCGATCCATAGCTGCTCCGTATGATATACATAATAATTGTGTGAACTCGTACTATGATCTGCAGGCTGTAGAAGTGTAGTATGAGTACCAAACATAAAGTACTTAATAGGCAACTACCGATTGAGCTCCAAAGATAATGGAAATATATAACATGAAAAGAAGGAATACAAAATACAGGCAACTATCCAGGAAGCTAACATAATAAAGCTAGAGAGGCAATAAGGATAAACTATCATTTCCTAGACGTATTCAGGAACTAAAGTACTATACCATATATCACTGGCCAATTTATCAATAAAGAGAGGAAGAATTATATATAGTCATGATCAGGGCCAATAGTCGTAGTGTCTAACCATGAATACACTACCCATGATGCAATTTACCTTAAAAAGGAAAGGGATCAGAATCATACCTCAAGTCAGAGTATTAGTCCATAATCAGCCTACCATGAACTAACCTATATAACAAAAATAAAGTAATCAGCTAGCCCAAACAAACAATACCTACTTGGTGATAGATATAAACACCAAGCAACATACTGGTAATAGGTAATGCATATGAATGAAAATATGCAAAGTAAATCCATAGTACCATAATTGACCCAAGTGCCATAATGTATCAAGTATATACACCTCCTCCAACTTTACGGCTCGTAATGGTAGGACCTACGGCAACCTCTCTTCTCCAGCACGATATCTCACGGATGAAGGGGCCCTTATGGGATTTAGGAATATTCATATACACTTAACCAGTCCTAATTCAGGATTTCCAATCATCGTCATCATCTATTTCGTACATTACCAAAGAGATGTTTATATAATAAATACACGGACTTGAATCATGGCTAAAGAGTGTATGTCTTTAAATCCATTACTTGGGATCAACTCTGGGACTAAATCATCATAATAGAGTAAAATGGGTCGGACTCTCTCACGATCAAAATAAATAATAGTGGTAAAAGAGTGGATAAACCATGGACCAGAATCAATATCGGACTAATTTTTAAAACATTATTTTAGTTCTAAAAGCTCATAAATTATTAAATAAGGTGGTATAATTCTCGTTATAAAGGAACTTATTTTAAGAGTGAAAATTGGGAATAATCCTTTTTTAGAAAGGTAGTAGTGATCATGGTTAGGTTAGAACCATACCACCAAGTGGGAATGAATGCACATAATAGTATGAATGCTATCACCAGTATCCTAATAATACACATAAGGCGCGTAAGCGTCCATAATATCAATACCTTAATCCGGGAAACTATGACCTAGTCCACTAAGTCAAGTAATAACCTTTATACTAAAGGGTCCTTGGCATCAACCATGATTAACATGCTTATAACCTAGGGTGATAGGATTCTATAGCTATAGTGAGTATTTCATATTAAGGGTCAGTTCACCCTTCTATCCCCAAACTCCTAAAATAGGCTAATTCATGGTATTCTACCCATAATAATATCCTATAATCCTTATTTAACATGTAATATATATCATACACCAACCTATAAAGAAGAGTAGACTTAAGCCTACCTCAATGTCGAACCGCAATCCTTGAATCATCTATAAATTGCCTGTATTTGCTCCACAATCCCAAAATATAGCCAAGCTATCAAAATAGTAATATACAAGTTATTAGGAGTAAAATGAGATCCTTATTATTATATAAAAGTTTGGGTCAAAATTTGGGTCAAGAATGAGCCCGCACGGCCCACAAATAAAATTTAAAATTGAATCTGTCACAAGGTCCCACGAAGGACAAGGAATGTATGTTCAAAAGTTAAACACAAATAGTGTATAAATCGGGGCCCAAATTAGCCCCTAAGGTCTAAGAATTTAAATACTTAATTTCTAAGAATTTACAGTGAAATGGATGGAATTTGACAGGCAAAATAATGGGAAATGACTAACAAGTGTTAGTCTAACTTACCTTAGCTAGAATGAATGATTTCCCACTCTTTCCCCCTCTTCAATCTCTTAAATGGTGGAAAATGGTAGAGAAAATGAATGAGAATTTTGGTGAAGAATGGGATTTAAAAATCTCCAAGTGTCGCTAAAGCGGTCACTTGTCTACTTAAGCGACATAAGTCTACTAAAGAGATCATGCACCAGGGATGCGGTCATGACCCAAACTAGGGCCTAGCTGTGACGGGTATCTCAAGCCCACAATGGACCAGAGACCACCCCCATATCCTAACCTTGAGAGAACAATAAAAACAATAAAGATATGCAAAATCCTAATCAAGATAGTAATAAAAAAAGGAATAGATAATTCAACTGAAATCGAAAAGTAATCAATAACCAACCCACATTTATCCATGAAAGCCTCTAAACTAGAATAACATCTAAGACAGGACATTCCCCCCACTATGACTAAAAGAATCTAATGTACTATGAAAATAAAGAGAGAATAATGAAATAACAAAGCCTTTTGAAGGATAGAGCCTCACCATTTCAAAGTAACTCAACAAACGTGCTAAGCAACCTAATGTTGCACAAGAGCAATAGAAAAGTCTTTGTATCCTACTTAATGAAATGATACAGCATCCTAGGACGGTCAGTGGGATAAACACTGGCATGTAACTCAGGAAAGTGATAACAGAAATGCCATGTATAAAAATCAATCAAAACCACATGCACACATTCATATATATACATATATATATATATAAGATGTCGGGCTGGGGTAAGGGTCATGAACATGAGAGTGTTAAAACCATTAACCTAGATTATGTAGCTCGATCTATCCATAAGGCACCCATGGGCAATATGGGTTCAGCTCCCCCTGCTGAAAAGGCCCCAGTGCTTGTTAGCTGCACGAACCGAGGAAAATCCAAGGGAAAACTAAAGTAGCCATCCCAAAGTAAATATCAAGTGTATGTCAAGCACACGGTCATATAGACCCCCAATGCCGGCAAACGTGGTTTCCATTGTTTGTCCCTCCTGGACTTACACCTTCACATGAGCTACACAACCACCTTTAAGCCCAAATTAAAATCACTTTACACATAATTCCAAACATTAACCCAGGAGCCATTCATTAAGGCATTTACCACTTGGTATTATCATACCAATTTGCTTGCAAGCTAATCTAATTATTCCAAACAAAATTCATTTAACCAATTTGACTCCTAAGTTCCATAAATATCCATAACCAAGGCCACCAGGCCATCCAAAACCATTTTTCATCCATTTATCCTTTAATACAATGCATTGGGTTCAAAAAAACAAGTTAAATCATGCAATATTCCATAATAAAAATGAAATTCACAAAGTGGATTGAGGTTCATGCAATTCCAAGCCAAAATTCATTTAATTTGGGCAAACCCATGTCCCCCATTCCAACCATTTAAATAATGTACCAATTCACTCCCAAAAATATCAATTTAAAGCATGAATAATCAATTTAAAACATGGTACAAGAAATTCAATCAGTAACAACGAAAACTCCTCAACCCAATTTCAAAACTCATAATTTAAATCACCTGAAAATCCATTCAATTCATGCCACAATGTAAAATTAAAGTTTAGTGAAGAGAACGTGCCTGAAACACACAAAAATTTGAAATCAATATGAAGTTTGGAGCTCGGATGGTCAATATATTGTGAAACCCTTGAATGTTTTTAGATTTTGAGTTTTAAGAAAGAGCGGATTATTTTGATCTTTAAAAACTGAAGAAAAGAGGCTTATTTTATGTGTAAAGAGCGTATAAGGGGTAAAAAGAATAAAAACCCCTCACCCTAAGTGAAAAAAACAAAACTGGATGAAATTTACACATGGGTGTGTCACGCCTTTATGAGGTTATCCTCCGTGCCATGCTGATATCGCGAGAGTAATCTCCGAGACACAGAACTTCGAAGACTCTCACTACCTCAGAGTCCCAAAATGACCCTGAAGCCCTTCCAAGAATTCAAAAACTTTCCCTGAACACCCTTTTAATATCCCTAAACATAATTCAAGTCAAAAATCGATATTACATACGTAGGAAGGTAAAAAATAAAATGATCAAAAATTTTAAGGGGTCTTATAAATACGGGCATTGCTAAAGAGGTCCCCTAGCCACTAAAGCAGCTCCTTGATCGCTAAAGCGGTCACACCAGATATCAAGCACCAGATTTTTATAAGTCAAAATGGACTCTGATCGGGTGCTCGAGATTTATTTTGAACCTTGTGCACACAAATAAACTATTCTACTGTATCAAATTTGATATTTTGGACTTGATAAAACCATCAAAACTTTCATTCGAGTTTTTTTTGACTAAATATGAGGGTCATACCTATAGTTTTATTTTTTATATAATCCACCCAGTAGGCCAAAATGAGTCCAGAAGCCTTGGGACATGAACCAAGGGTCCCCTTAGCCTAAAATCAAAATTTCAAAGCTGATGAGACATTCAAAACTCTCATCCGAGGTCGTTTACAAGGAGTTTTGGTTTGAGACCAATTCCTTAACAACGAAAGCTCCAAAATAAGAAAATGATCCAAAACCCAAACAAACTGTTCAATAAATGAATTGATAGTTCCGACAACTCTAATGACCTATAGTTACTGTGGGGAGGCACAAAATACCAAATTACATGGAAATCAAGGATATGACCTAGAGGCTCATAATAATATCCATTATTAAAAGGATTTTTGTCCATAAAATTCAATGGATGGAAAGAGTATGAAAGCTCGAAGGGATAAGGTACTAGGACCGCATGCTCTAAGCAGGACTCCTGAGATAACCTTTATAGAGCGACAACACTTCCAATGGATTTTGCCATAGGTATCCCTTTTACAATCAATTTCCTTACTTCACTTTCCAAATATTCATAACTCGATCTTGACAACCAACTGGACTCCAATAGAACTGAGGATGGATGATTCACGTAAATCCATACCGTAATACATTGATACCATAATAATAACAGTACAACCAAGCAAAAACTCATCCAAGTCTAAAGTAATCCAAGAAATGAATCAGTCGACACACTCCATATTCAAATATAACCATATTTTACCTCTCCAAACCTGTTATTTACTCCAAACTGAGAAGAAGTTCATTTGATTCTTCTCCATGCAGCTTTATCACACTAGACTTGAAGAACTGAAGCTAATCTATATAAACCCATAATAGCTAGTACAAGAACAAGCCCATCAAGTGATACATAGACACACAAATTATGATGACCAGTATCTGTAATCTACTCTTAAAGCTATAACTAGTTCAGATGACCCTTAAAACTGACAGACGGGAGTCTGAACCACAACACTCTCCACAAAACAATCGCTCCAAGATGTCCCACCAACTGAGGATAAAACCATGCCAAATCCAACTAGAGTACACTTATTCTGTTGAGAGGACAATCAAAAATTTTGGTAAAAACTAAGAACCACGACCAAGAGCAGAAGAAACCAGCATCAAATGCCAACGCGCTATCACCTGGGCATCTATAAACCACAACTCATCAAAACTGAAAAAGACCAAATAGGTATATAAAGAGTAAGTTTAGCTAACCTATATATGAAATCCCAACTGAAACAAGGCTGAAAATAAGGACAGCTCTACAACTCCCAACTAAAACCTCAATACCAAAACTGAACTGATTGATCTCAATTGTCCAAACCAATCATGTAGATAAGTAAGCATCCACACTCCAATCTCTAACACAACTTCCAAGTAGCCCATCACAAAATTCAAAGTTCAAGACGTGATCCAATAAGTCTAAATCAAGGGAAAGCACCTAACTCACCCTCACTACCCAAAATCAGGCATATCCCTACTGGATCCTACCAAAACCAAAACCAAACTGTAGTCGAGAGCCAAAAACACCATAGAGGAAAAATAATAAGATAGAAACACAAGCGATCAACTCAATATCTATGGGAGGGCAGGAAAATCAAAGAATACCTAAGAGCTCACCAAGGATGCAAACCGTACTAGTGATAACTAAAACTCTAATAGCTCAAAGAAATCCAACCTTACTCGGAAAATGGTCAATCAAATGCTCTATCTAATGCAATAACTAACCATAGGCACATATCACTAAGAGGAAGCACTCCACCAAGTCATACTAGGCCAAAATAAGGATTTTATATATCCACCCTGTAAAACAACCTTAACCCAATTAAACTATGAATCACAAGGTCAAAAATTAGAGTCCTAATCTCAACCCAATGTCAAGGACACTAACAAAAAATAAACCAACTCAAGATAACGAATTTCCAATTTGCAAACTCTAAAAGTGGTCGCAGAAAAAGGTGACCTATCTTCATCTCCCTAACTCCAATAAAATAAAAATTATATCATGGTAGGAATGGATATCCAACCCCACACCAATACCAAGATCAAAATATCGCCAGGAGACAAACCCAACAAACCTAAAAGGCAAGCCCAAAACCTCTTGACATCAACATCAAGACCACTATCGGGTAATGAATTAGCCAAATTAGGAGAACGAAACCTAGCTGGACAACCTCAAAAATGGGATATATAGAGAAAGATATCCAATGATAAAATCTTAGTAAATCGAAAGGCAAGTCCTAGAGTCTTAACTCAAAAATAGGTAAATAAATCAAAACTCTAGAACCATAATAGAACTAAGTTGCCAACTATCAATTGAACTAAATCAAAACTCTTTTATATCCTACTCAACTATCAAACTAACTTTGCCAACAGAAGAGGAAAACGACCAACCTTATGTCACGATAAGAGAGAAAACCATCTAATCAAGCTAGCTGCCTAGGTTTACAAATAAGAATAGCAAGGACGGGAATGCTAATCTAATAGGCTATTAAGTAAAAATCAATAAACATCAAATAATGACAACAGCAATACAAATATCAATATAAGCATTAGGTGGTGCCAAAAATAAAAATCAATAACAAGTAACACTCTAGGGTCATAAGAAGGCTAATATACCAAGGTAAATGGAACTCAAATCCAAATGCTACACTACTAAGGGAATACCAATATCGATCTACTCTATCTACTTCTAAAGGAAATCATCTACAAGTTTAGTCATATAATCATGAACTCTACACAAAGGAACACAACAATCAATATAAAAATACCAAGGCATATAATCATCGATGGATATAAAACCCCCAATTTACTTAAATAAAAAGGTTAATGCAGGAAATAAAAGGCACACCTATCACAGTGAAAATCCAAAATCATAATTTTGTTGTGCCTTAAGGAGGTGAATCTGAGTGGGTCCAAAATCGAATTGAGTGTTTGAATAACCAACCAAGGAATTAAGAGCACTGCCTCTAACTGAAGGTGCCACAACACTATGAGACTGGTTTGGACGAGCTAAATGAATAATAATCCCAAATTGAGGACAAATCTCTAGATAGTGACCAATCTCTTTACAGTTATAAAAAAACCCTAAACCTCTAACCTAGCAAAAAACATAAGTTGGCCCTAGCAGCTGACCAATTGATATCGAGGGCTCTCCCTACTAAGACGACCATCCTCCCTGATATCATAACATATCTTAAGAGCTCTAGGATGGTAAAGATCATATGCTAAATCTATCTGAATAAAAAACTTATGTCTAGGGCACTATTTTAGCCAATGGTAAATCCCGCCACAACCAAAATAAGCTCTTGAACACTCTGAGGTACTGAACCCACTGATCTAAAAAGGTTGCCATGATCTAAAGATTCATAGCAAATACCCTGCATGGTTAAATGAGAAGTCTGTCCATTGTGACCACCATAATTAACAAATATAAAGCTGATAGATACAACCAAACAACATATGGGTGATAGGCAATTAATAAGAATAAATAAATGCAAACTAAATCCATAGCATCATAACTGATCAAAGTGTCATAACGTGCCAAGCATATACACCTTCTATAGCTTGATGACTTGCAAAGAAAGGACCTACAGTGACCTCTTTTATATGACATGATGGCTCACAAACAAAGTAGGCCTTAGGGGATTCGAGAATCTCTATATCTACTTACTTGGTTTATTAATCTACTTTATCTGATATTAAATAGATGTATATATAATAAATGCACAGAATCAAATCATGGCTAAGGATTGTAAGTCCTTAAATCCATTGTTCGGGATCAACTTCGGGACTAAATCATCATAATAGAGTAAAATGGGTTGAACTTTCTCATGAATGGAGTAAATAATAGTGGTAAAAGAGTGGATAAACCATAGTCAAGAATTAATCTGGATCTAATTTCAAGAACATCATTTTAGTTCTAAAAGCTAATAAATCATTACGTAAAGTGGTATGATTCTCGTTATAAAATAACCTGTTTTAAGAGTGAAAAGTGGAAATAAATCTCTTTTTAGAAAAATACTAGTGAAATCATGGTTTGCTTTAAATCATACCACTAAGTAGGCATGAAAACACATAATAGTCTGCATGCCATCACCAGTATCCAAACAATACACGAAAGGCGCCTAAGCATCCAAAACATTATTACCTTAATCTAAGAAACTAGGACCTAATCCACTGAGTCAAGTACTAACCCTTATATTAAAGGGTCCTTGGCATCAACTATGATTAATATATTTATGACCTAGCAAGTATTTCACCTTAAGGGTCACCCTTCTATCCCCAAACTCCAAAATTTTCCTAAGTCATGGTATTCTATCCATAATCATATCCTATAATCCTTAAAAAATGCAATATATAACATACACTATCTTTTGAAGAAGAGTAGACCAAAGCCTACCTTAATATCGAGTCGCAATACTTGAATCATCCATCAATTAACTATATGTGATCCACGATCTCAAAATATCACCATGGTACAAAAACAGTAATATACTCATCATTACGAGTAAAGCAAGACCCATATTACTATATAAATAGTCTGGTCAGAATTTGGGTCAAGAATGGGCTTGTGGGGCCCGCTAATAGAATTCAAATTTTTTAAGTACAAGGCATGTATTCTCAAAAATTGAACACAAATAGTGCATAAATAGGGGCCCAAATTAGACCCTAAAGTCAAAGGGTTTGAATACCTAATTTCTAAGAATTTATGATTAAAAAAGATGAAATTTGACAGAAAAAATAATAGTAAATGACTAGGAGTATTAGGATAACTTACCTTAGCTTTAATGGATGATTCCCCACGCTTTACCTCACTTCAAGTTCTCAAATGGTGGAAAATGGTAGAGAATATGAATAAGAATTTTGGTTGAAGAAGAGGATTTAACAATCTCCAGGTGTAGCTAAAGTGGTTACTTGTCCGCTTAAGCGGCTACCCCTAAAGTGGTCCTTTGGCCATTAAAGCGATGTCTGATTAAGCGGTCCTTTACTGCTACTTGAAATTGCAAGGTTTTAAAACAAATGTCATTATTAATGGATATTGATCAAAATAAACTCTGGAACTTAAGACTACTTTAAATCCATTCGAAAGCCTCAAGAACTAAACCAACAATGCTACTAATTCAAAAATAATATTTTGGAGGCAACGAAACTGACAGGATCATCATACGACGTCTAATTTACTAATAATAATTAAATTCATCCTTATCTATTTGAAAATCTTTTAAAATGAGAAAATATTACTTAAAACACAACTAACTACCTCAAAAACCAAGACACACACTCCCGCAAACCATAATGATAAATTACAACTCTAGGGAGGGGTAAAACAATCGAGAAAAAACATAAAATCTAAAAATATATGGGTTGTTGAAGAAAATGATAAAAGCTCCTTGAAACATATGTATGTTGTAGTATGTGGTTTAAACCATATTAATATGAAAAATTTAATCAAGACAATATAAAATTTGAAAACAAAATTATAATAACTTGTGGAAATAAATTAACTTTTAGAATCTAACTATATGTTCAAAACTTTCAAAATCTAATCATAAAAAATTGAATTTATCTCACTCCATAACTATTTTACAACCTATAAAAGCACACTCTTCGATAGATTAACTGTTCAACAAATATAGAAATACCAAAATACTATATAAGACTACATCTGGACTATATCTCTAGAAAAAGTACTAGCAAAGTTTTTGACTACTGTCCTTGTTGCTGCTCTATTTTTAGGTAATCAAGAACCTTTAATTTTCTATAACTCTAAAATTTAATATGTGTTATTCATTATTGTGTGCAATACTTACCTAATAATATTAGTACTCATTCTTGATCATTCTTATTTACTAAAGTAGTTGGAACAATGTTCTCATCAGTTGAATCAAAAACTTGCTAGCAAATGCATGCAGAAATATTGTGTGATCAAAGCAAAATTTAACCAAAATGTTTACCATTTTGCAAGCAAGAATTTGGACCCAAACTTGGTGGTTAATGCATTGAGCCAGATGGCTTTCACTGTCCATTTTGTGCTTGTGTTATTGTTGCTAGTCACCCCTTTCTATTTTCTATATACCTTAATAAACTTATATTATTTCTACATGAAATATTGTCTATCCATTTTCATGTGACAAGGATCTCAAAATTATAATATACTTAATATTTTGAGATATTTATGTTGATTCTTCCGTTATATTTTTTATCTTCATTTGTTCTTATTTAAAATCTCAAAAATAGTTGGTTATTTTTCAAATTAATAATAATTGTTTTTAGTATTTTAAAACTCAAGTTAATGTTATTAATTACTACTAATTTTTTTAAAAAAAAATTCTTGTTCTTTTAGTTTGAGAAAACAGAAATGATGATCCAAATGTAAGGGTCACATCGACCCTTAGAGAGCGTCTACCCAATAGGCATAGTAATTTGATAACTTAAAAATATAAATTCAAAAAATACATAACGTCCCAATTCAAAAATGTAATATATATTTATGTCACGTCACCTAGTCCGATAGGTGAATCATATTTCATTTTAAATTAATTTTTAGTTATTAAGTGAAAAAGTAAATGTGTAAAAAGTTAATAAGTCCTAAAACAAAATCTCAAATTTTAGTGCAAAGAAATGAGTATACCCTAAAATTTGGTGTCATAAGTACAAGATCCTCAAAAAAAACTTATAAATTTTTAGAATTGAATGCAATTTCAATCTCCATTATTCTTAATAGGTGAAACATTTGATAGTTTTTAAAGTCATTGACTTTCACACATGTTAACCAGTACATCCATTTTCATTCATCAATTTCCTTACTATGGTAGTCTCATTCTAAAAATCCATCTTTTTTTGAACCATAACCTATCAAGAATACTTATCATATCACATATTTCTACACGTTGAATAATTGTAATGCATTATATAAATCAAACTGTCTTTGCCCAAAATTATAATGACTCCAATCATTATTATGTTAAAAGTCATTTCTAAAAATTGCTTCGAACAAGAAATCTTCATTTTGAACCTTGTAAAATTATTTTCAGGGGAAAATCCATGGTCTAATTAAATTTAGGTCAAATCCTCAAAACTAGGCCAGACCTACTGACCCATTTCTAAACTATCCATACAAATAGTGACACCTGATTTTTAATGCACAACAGGAACTAATTCCAAATCATAAGCAGGATAATTTATCTCATGCACCTTCAACTGCCGAGAGGCATAGGCTATCACCTTACCATGCTATATCAAAACTCACCCAAGCCCTACACGGAACGTATCACAGTAGACCATAAAATCATCAGTGCCTTCAAGAAAAGTCAAAATAGGAGTCAAACTTAGCTTATCCTTTAGTTTTTAAGAACTACCCTTACATGCATCCGACCATAGAAACCTAACCTTCTTATGAGTCAATTTAGTCAACGGAGTAGCTATAGAAGAAAAGCACTCCACAAACCCCTTATAAAAACCCACTAACCCCAATAAGCTCTGAATATCAGTTGGAGTCTTGGGTCTAGTCCATTTCTTAACCATTGCAACATTTTACAGATCCACCATGGTCCCTTTAATAGAAATGATAGGACCCAGAAAAGTGACAGCTTTCAACACGAATTCACATTTTGAAAATTTGACATATAATTATTTCTTCATTAAGGTCTACAACATAAACTGAAGGTGATCAACATGATCCACCTCACTCTTAGAGTACACTAAAATATCATCTATGAACACAATGATGAACAAGTCCATAAACTGATGAAAGACCCTATTCATCAATTCCATGAATGTCGTTGGGGCATTGGTCAACCCAAAAGATATAACCAGAAACTCAAAATGCCAATACCAGGTATGGAAGGTAGTCTTAAGGATATCTACCTCCCTAATCTTTAACTGATGATACCCGAATCAAAGATTTATTTTGGAGAGAAACTTAGCACCCTACAATTAATCAAACAAATCATCTATTTTTGGAAGAGAATACTTATTTTTTACTGTTACCTTATTCAACTACCAGTAACCAATGCACATCCAAAGGGAAATATCCTTCTTACGCATGAAAAACTTTAGTGTACCCCACGGGGGCACCCTATAGTGGATGAAACCCTTATCCAAAAGATCCTTTAACTACTCTTTAAGCTCCTTCAACATTGTTGGAGCCATCTATAAGGGGAAATGGAAATTGGACAAGTGTTCAGAACAAGATCAATCTCAAACTCAATCTCCTTATCTATAGGAACATTAGGAAGGTCATCCAGGAAGACCTTGAGAAATTCATTCACCACCGGGACGGAATGCAAAGAAGGACTCTCTGAGTTAGAACCTTTAAATCGGACCAGATAATAGAGACACCCCTTGGAGATTAATCTCTGAGCTCTAAGATATGATATAAACTTCCCCTTAGGATCTAGGGGACCAACCTCCTACTCAATAATAGGCTCATTAGGAAACTTTAAGACAACCCTAAGGGTCCAACAATCTAGGGATGCATAGCATGAGTGCAACCAATCCATCCCTAAAATAACATGAAAATCAACAATATCTAATTTATACAAATCCACCAAAGTCTTCTTACTACCAATAGATACCACACACCCCCTATAGACTCTTTTAGAAGTCACATAGTCACCTATCGAGGTAGAAATAGAAAAAGGGTTTGAAACACACTCCAGACCAAAATCAAAATGCATAGCCACATATAGGAGCTAAAGACGAAGTAAGTAGAACCTTGTTTTCCCTAGAGGCAACTTTACCAATAGGATGTTTCTAAGTATAAGGCCAGGCTGACCACAGTTGAAGCACCTTTCCCTTTCCTCATCATAGAAACCCCTATACAGACAACTATAGATCTTACAAGAAGGATACAATAGAGCCAACTGAGCCCCACTAGCCTGAGATTAGGCACCTTATGCCCTGAAGTTGTTACAACCATAGAAATGCCTATCACCCGGTGGCTTTGGGTAGGGAGCACTAGTCGTTGAATAAGACCCAGAGTTGCCCCACTTCTCAGAGAACCTAAACTTCTTACCCTGTCTCACCCCTATTTTAACTTACTTCTTCTTTTCCTCCTCTACCTATTGTATATAGACAACTAACCTAGAGATATCCATATCCTTGATTAGCAAGGAAACCTTACTTTTTAGAAGTAACTCATGAGACAGTCTCAAAGTAAACTTTCTCATTCGGGCCCTCATATCAGACACCATCTCTAGAGCATACCGAGACAACTGGTGAAACTTTAAGGCATACTTCTTGACTGATATCTTCCCTTGATTCAGATTAACAAACTTCTCTGCTTTTACTTCCCTCAACTCTAAAGGAAATAAGCGGTCCAGAAATGTATTAGTGAAATCCTCCCACAGGGATGACTCAGCACCATCAACCCTGACTGTTCCCATTTCTCGTACCACTGGTACACCACATCCCTAAAATGGTAGGATGCAAACACCATTCCCTCCATATTTTTGGCATGCATAACTTAAAAAATCTTTTCCATTTCATCCCAGAAACCTTAAGGATCCTTATCTACCTTAATATCCATAAAGGGCAGAGGGTTCAACCTCATAAACTAGCCAACCCTTGTGGCCTCAGAAGATAGAGTAACCGGAACACCATGCTCAGACTGAGTAGCCACCAACTGTGCCAACATATGAATAGACTAATGAAACTTAGCATTTATCACATCAAACTAAGGAGTTTGAGAAGGACTAGAGGGAAATAGTGGAACTCTAGAACGATCAAAAACTAGACCTCTAGACTAAGTATGGATCCCATGAGTAGAGCGTGCTCCTTCAACATCATCGCCAATTGGGATAGAAGGGTTTCTGTGAACTTCAAACCGTTAAGGCATGATCTAAAAAGCCAAAAAATAGAAATTAGAGAAGATTCCAGGACTTAGACTTAAAATCTTGAAAACAGAACACAAGAAAGAGAAACATTCCTAAATGCCATGTAGCCTCTCCCTAATAAGTATGGCGCGCTACACACCCTTAAAAGAGACTCTACTCGATATGACTTCATGGACTCCCAATTTACCATGAACCTAAATGTAATACCACGAACTATCTTTAAGTCAAATTTAGTCTCCAAAAGAGTTAGTGATGACTTCCTAAATGATTAATAGTTAAATCAGATAGAATTTTCCTAATTTCGACATTTTATCATGTGACAAATTGAATTAGATTTCCAATAATACCAATTTCATCCAAATCCAGTATCAGAGTAAAAAGTTATAGACGTTTTACAGAAAACTGTCGGAACTGCCCAGAAGCGACGATTACGCCGACGGACCGTCGAGCTAGAGATGGACCGTCGCCCAAGCCGTCGCGACTAAGGCAGTGAACTCAACTTCTAGTCAAGTAAGACAGCCAAGACCGATGAACCATCGAGCTAGTGATGGACCATCGCCCAAACCGTCGCAGACAAGGCAGAAAGTTTAGGTTCTAGCCAAGTGCGATGATCAAAACTGACGAACCATCGCCACTTCTGATCAGTGGTTTTAAGCCACTTTTAAAAGGGTATTTGGTATTTTTTTTCCACCTATTTTGACCCTTAATTATACCAGACCAAAGCTCATAACTTTATTATTCATCCACAACACCAAATTAGGGTTTCTCTCAAAGATCAAGCCCCAAGAACAAGAAAACCTAGGTATCTAATTCCAAGTCAAGAATTCAAGCTTTCCTCTACCAATATTCAAGAAATCATCCACCCGGTATGTCAAGTGTTGATCATGGGTTCTTTTCACCCATAAAGCTCAAGAAACCCTATTTGAAATATAAACTTTGGATTCTATGGTATGAATTGAATTATATCCATGTTTATGTTGTTTTTTGATTTCCAAGTTGAAGTCTTTATTGATTATCATGAAAATATGTCAGTATATAGTTGAAATTCTTGCATTGGAAGTGTAAAATATTTCCATGAAGTATTATTTCAATATTCATGCCTAAGCCTAAAGATATGCATGCAAGGTGTTTGACAAAACGCCTAAGAGAATAGGAATTATGCCTTATGACTCATTCGTGACCAAAATTGATGAATCCAAGTTTCTCCCTTATGTTCTATATGACTCCTACATTATGGTTATGCTTTGTAATGGATTGACATAATGCTCATGAGATTAGGCTTATGAAATTATGATATGTTTACATGAATTCCTATTCATGTGTAAGCTTATAGCATGCGAATACTTCATGAAAATCATCAGTGATTTTACTATAAATTGTTGACTATGGTCATGTGTCAAAAAGTGTCATGTCTTGTCAGTTTCATGCTATCGAGTCCTGGGGTACTTGTACCCGACCATTTAGCTGTGTTCCTAGAGCCAGTTTATGTTTTCCAGATACGCCAAGTCAAGCCATGATTCATAGAACTCAATCAGTCATGTGACTCAGGAAAACTCAGTAAACTCAGTAATCTCAAAAATTTAGTAATCTCAGTAGTGTTCCATCAGTCAACGAAATTCAATGAATGCAGTCCAGTTCAGTTCAGTTAATCATGTTCAGTGTCTATTCAGATGAAAGTAGGATTCAGCACCGAGTGAGCCCAAGGATGGGAACTCACCTATTATTAAAGGATGTGATTATTAGAAGCAATCCTTGCACTCCAGAACTACGTAGCCAGCATAGGTTGATACATCAAACCTGCTAGTTAAGGGTAGATGAGGTGGCTTAACCTGTTATATGAGGGTCCTACCATTCTCCTTAGATTACTTGTTAGACGAGGGATTACTCACAGCTTGTCCTTACCAATGGTGCGGTATTGATACCCTTCTAATTGGGGTTACAGATTGGACCCCAACTCAATTATATTATCTTATTTAGGGCATGTCAGTTAGATGACTACTTCCCAAAGTTACAGTCTCAGTCTTAGTCTCAGTCTCAGTCTCATTAATAGAACTCAGATAGTTTTACAAAATTCAGGACTGTTAGATACAGCCACCTAACTCAGTACGGAACTCAACTATTTCTATCAGAAATAGGACTGTCATACACAGTCATTCAGATAATAGTATATCAGTTATACAAAAACTTATGTTATCAGTATTCAGATTCAGTGATGTCATGATCTCAGTTACAGTTCACATATTTATGCAGTATTCTTATGTTTATATTACTCAGTCAGTCAGTATTGTTCATGCATATGAACCCTTGCATTTAGCCTACCTCACTTGCATACCAGTATATTCAATTATACTGACATATTTGCACTATGGTGTTTTATACCATAGGTTCAGAAGCACGAGCTTCAGAGCATCAGTAGCATTCCAGTTTCAACAGTCAGACTAGCAGTGAGTCCTCATTATTCGAGGATGTTATTATTTTATCATTTCATTCTTTCGGTACTTAGTTTATTTCAGTAGTTGGAGTTAGTTGGGGACATGTCCCATCAACTCCTTATTTAATTAGTTTTAGGGGCTTCCAGACTATAACATGTTTAGATAGTTATTTCAGTCGTTTTGGTATTAATATACCATATTTTTAGATGTTATGTTTTATCAGATATTTGAATCTTATGGCCTTTCATCCTTTTATTCTGCATTTACATAGTATATTATGCAGTGCTCAGGTACAAATATCAGTCATGGGATAGCTTGTGGTCCTTAGGGGTCATGAGCACCGTGTGGCATTTGGGGTTCCATATTTGGGGTGTTACACTAAATCTCTGATACTAACTTGAAAAGACCTGAACCAGGGCCTTGTCATAATAGGCATCCCAAGTCCAACAAAGATTGGGGACCACCCTCGATACCCAACCAAACCTCCAAACACATGCCTCAAGTTAGATGAATTCCGAACATATAACAAGATAGAATTATATATCACTCAAGACTCTAAGATAGGTCCATAACCATGACCAAATAAAACAAGTAAAACCATCCAATACCAAAATGACAACCATAACATTAACCAATCCATGACCATTCCATAACATAATAAGATGGAATAATCCCAAATAAAATACAGCTAACTAATATCAGCTATAATACCAATACCAATGCCAAGGCTGACACCAATGCCAACACTACCCATATCGACCCATAGTAGTCTCAAAAAGTCTCTGTACAAAAGTAAAACAGTATTTGGTCGAGATATACCCCCGACCGTAGCTAAAACTAAAGTCTAAGAAATAACCAAAGTATGATGACCAGACCATAACATAAAATGGAGCCTTTCGGATTATGGAAGCTCACCACTTCAATCTAACTCTAAATTGATCCCAAATTCGATCACTGAGCAGGAGAAGCAGTATAGCCGATTCTAGCATCACGTGGCAATAAAATGCTCGAATAAGTTAGCAGGTAAAAGCTATCATGCACTCAAGATAAGGATAAAATAATGCCAATATTTTAAACAAAGTAAATACCCATATGCATTCACATCCATACATATATTTATATATAATCCATGCTGAGAAAGGTAATAGGGTTTAGCATTTATATAAAACTATTAACCTGGTCTTATGTAGCATAACCATCCTAGAACAAACCATGGGCTATACGGCTCCAGTGTTACCCCCGGAACGGGCTCTAGTATATGTAGTGGCACCTAGCGGAGATATCATAGGGGCAAGGGATTCTCGTGTACCCTTCACTCTCCATGATATATATATACAAGTTTTACTTAGGGGATTCCTGCGTACCCCACAAGTACATGGTCGGCATAACCAATCCTCATGTCAGCAAACATGAGTTTCTAGTGTCCGTCCATTGGGCTCACACCTTCACAGTTAGCTATCATAACCTGCCATTATTTCCCAATTAAAACCATTAGCACATAGCTAAACCACCAATTTCATATATCATTAATCAAGTCTATAAGAAGTGGTATCGTCATATCGACTATGGCTTACGAGTAATGTCCTTAGCCAATCACCAAGGGGATTTCCATGTACCCCATAAGTTCTATTATTAGATTCACTTGGGGAATTACCGTGTACCCCACAAGGTATTTAATTTATGCCATAGCCACCAAGGACTTATAATTTATTCATTAAAACTATTTAACCAATTTACATTCCATTACCATATTATACCATGCAAAGTTTTCAATGAAAGTTCAACTATGTAATAAAAGCATTCTCATAGGCATTTTATCAAATAAGTTGAGGACATAAAGTTTCCAAAACCAAAACCAAGTACCAATTTACCATTCCCATGCGCCCACATGTTCAACCACCATTATAATATGAAAATCAAAGTAAAAAACAAGGGAAAACATAAATCAACTATTGATAACCAAAAGCCCCAACATATAATTCATAATCCAAAACCATATCACAATTATTCCTTGAAAACCATTCATAAAAGATGCCTTTAGTTGAACTAAATTGAGGGAGGAGTAACATGACTTAGATTATGAAGAAGACAAAGAGAAATCACCCCTTTAGAGCCTTAATTGACCACCTTGAAGGAAACCCTAGCCTTTTATTAACCTAAGAGCTTTAGAGAGTTTCTAAGTTTTTAAGATTAGAATAATAGGGTAAATGATGCTCCAATAGTGCTTTAGGTTATGGGGTCATAAGGGGTTAAGAGGGGAAATGATCAGAATATCCCCAACTTAAACTATAAAAATTCCTGCAGGAAGGCATGACTCCTCCTTGAATCGTACCCATATCATACGAGTGGTACCCACTACTCGTACCCTAGCCAGGATGTTGGACACCACACATTGCCCATCATACTACTCCCCTTGACCTAGTTGTACCATAATCATATGATCCATACCTTTAACCTATACCCTAGGCAGAAATATTTAGGCTGGACACTGGATAACATATGATTTAGATCATACCACTCGTACCCTATCTTTAAAACTCTTAGTGATCCACTCATACTCTGAGGCAAGTCAAATTACCAAGTTTTAGATTAAGTAAAGGATCAACTAACTAATTCATCTAAAAACATATGACCCATACCACCAAACTATAACCAAACAAAAAACTCAACCACCAAACACTAGTTAGAATATGAATTGGGTCACGTAACCCATATCCTTACCATACGACTTGTATGGTAATTCATATGATCAACAGAGACTCCAAAACCCAGGGTGTTTGATATCACTATCGCGGTACGTTCCCAATGGCAATTGCCCTTGCACAATCACTTTGCGTGATCACAGCCCATAAAGAGCTCTCACTGTATCTCCTTCCCTATGGTCCATAAATAAACCTTGTGGTAATGATTTGGGTCATTTTTTCTTCACCCTTGAGAGCTAAAACCTCAAAATTAGTGTGGTTACTCAAAATTGATCAGTCTGGGTGAATTGGGGGCTTTATTATCATCTATTATCGCAAATATCTTCAAATTTAAGTTAAGAATCTTTTGAATTCATAGTTGAATTCATTAGTTTAGACCTAAAACCTCAAATTCACTTAGGGCTTGATTTTAGCCTAAAGTTTGCTTGGTGTTCACCTAATTCTTGAGGGTTATGATTCCTTGCTAATTTATGAATATTAGGTTGACCTCAGAAATGTATTTTTCATAATTAGGACCCACTTGGGGTTTTTGGTATCATTTTAGAATCGAAGCACAATAGTGCAATATGGGTATCGTTAGACTCGTATTGATGAGTAGATCACTATTTTGATAGTGTGGTGGCATTTTGGAGATTGTAAAGTGAAGATGGACATGTGGTGAATGACGTGAAGTTTTGTGGTTCGGCTTTGAGGTAGGATTCTACATACTCTTCTTTGAAGATAATGTGTGTTATATATGCATATGAATGTGAATGTTAGGATTGATTATGAATAGAATAGCTTAGTCTCATTATAGAATTTTATGGATTAGATAAGGGTTTTGGCCCCGGAAGTTGGTACATTTAGGACCCTTTTAGATCGTATTGGCTTCTCCCTAGATTAGACTAATTTGTAGAATGGATATGATATAATGCTAGGTTTGGGATTTGGTTCATGTATTGGAATCATGGTCAATATGATTAACCTTAGTTGGGCTAGTCTAGTGATTTTGAAATCATAACTTCGGTAGAATTCACATAAAGGCCCATGTTTCTTGACAAAGTTCCTATCTTAGGATTGGTTATGGCTTACTTGACATATAGAAGTTGAACTAGATACCTTATCCTAGTTTGGGGTATAATTTTCCTAAATACAAAAATTGGGGATTAGAAATAGGATCGTTTGGCCCACCTTAGGCCAAGACTTATATTAGTCTTTGTGGACTTATTTACAGATGTTAGTCATAGTTGAGACTAGTAAACCTTAATGTAAGGTTACTTGGTAGTTTGATGAATAGTTATGGTATTTCCCCCCGAATTATGATTAATGGCTTATATCCATGATATCCCTTCTAGAAATGATATTAGGCCTTTAGAGATGCTAATTCCTCCTATATATAATATTGGGCCTTTAGAGATTTTATTTTCTCTTAGATGTGATATTAGGCCTTTTGAGATCGTATTCCTCATAGTTATGAATTATGGCCTAGTGATATATTATATCTCCTAGATGAGAGGTGCTTTACTTATTATATGCCTCCTAAATGTGAGATAATTGCAAATATGCTTTACGGCCTATATATGTTATGCCTCATAGTTAGGCTATGACTTATGAATATGAGATGGCCTACTAATATAGTATTGATATGAGTTTTGAATACGTATGTGATCCTAAGGCCTTGATATTGATGTTATAATGATTTCAGACACATTAATAGGACAAAGGCCTTGGTATGATATGAGTTGGTTATTCGGAAAGTAATTGTCCTTGTAAAGGATACGATTATAGTTTATGAATATATATATATATGTGTGTGTGTGTTTATATGCACATCTCTCCAGTATGAGATGGAGGAAGATGTGCTATAATGTTAATGATTCCAATGTTTGAATACTGGTGATGGCATACATAGATTCAGTACATTCATGATTATTGCATCGGTGATTGATACGATTCTAATTAGATTGTAATATTATTATTCTTGTCACTAACTAAGGATTAAAACCCACTTTCTACCTTAATAATGGATTTTTTCATAATAGCAACTACTCGTTTTAATGAATAATTTATATATATAAAAGAGTATATTAAAGACTTAGCCGAGATAACTTCTGGTCTATGATTTGATACTACTAATTATTTTGATCGTGGAAGATTTCGACCCTTTCTACACTTATTAACGATTTAGTCCCAAAGATCAATCCGGGAAATGGATTTACGACTTATACTCTTTTAGTCACGGCTTAGTTTTATGCACCTTTTATATATATATATACTTATGGATAATGTGATATTGATGATGAGCGATGAATCATGGAAATATACTCTACCTTGCTTCTCTCTTCATATCTATTTACATTAGCCATTATGGGGTTGTCATTTACTTTAGCCCTCATGGGGCTTGTCATTTACTTTAGCCCTCGTGGGGCTTGTCATTTACTTTAGCCCTCGTGGAGCTTGTTATTTACTTTAGCACTCATAGGGCTTGCACTTTACTTTAGCCCTTGTGGGGCTTGTCCTTTTTTATATGACATTGGTTTGGATATTATGATAATGATATTGATACCTGGAAAGGACGGAGGATACTATGAGGATGTGATGATATCCGACAAAGCTAGAGGATATTATGATAATGACATTGATACCCGCTAAGGCCGGAGGATACTATGATTACATGATAATAGCCAATAATTCCAGAGGATATTGTGATGATGACATTGATACCCGAAAAGGCGATGACATTGATACCCAAAAAGGGCAAAGGATATTATGATGATGTGATATTACCCGACAAAGGCGGAGGATATTGTGATGTTGATATTGATACCCGACAAGGCCGGAGGATGTTGTGATGAATATATACCAGGCAAGGCCGAAAGTTGATTATGAAAATAACAGTTATGATAATGATAATTATGGTATTATGGATTCTATTGCATTTATTTTTGCATATGCATCGCCTATCACCAGTGTGCACCTATGTCTATCAGCGGGTTTGGGATGGTTACTTAGATATGGGTGATGACCATGCCTTATTTTGTTATATGTTATTGAACCTTTTAAGCCTGGGGCGGTGGGTATGCATAGGTTCGGTGAGGTATTTAGTTATCCGAAATAGCCGGTTACACGCACTATTGTTGACATTGTTATTATTATTGTTTTAATCATTCGTATGTCTAGTTTATGATAGATCGGTCATTGTTCTGGTATCGAGATTTGAGGTAAGTTTCCGACCTCTTCTATCTTATGATTGCATTATTATGCATGTTTATCTCATATTTAGACATATGGATTAGAAACCCTAAGTATGATCGTTACGCCTTGATTCATGAGTTATGATGGCACCTACTAAAGCTACTAGTAGGTAATCCAATACCGTAACCCGAAGCTAAGAGATTCTTTTGCAAAAACATTAGTTTAGTCATTAGGTTTGAACATAATATGTGTGATGACAAAATCCAAGGTTCACATAACAACAAGCCAATAATTCAAGTGATAGCATAGTCATACGCTCAATTTACAAGACTTTCCATTGCTAATCAACAATTTCAAGAAAATGACAATCAACTACACATTATTTCAAAAGCCAACATCGTGAATAAACCATATACCGGGTCTAACCATCATATTCTTAAAAGCATATTCTAGGCGTTTAACAAATATCTAGGTCACTAACAATTTACATAATCCAAGCCTAATGCGGTCACATTCCGCTTCTAACATCCCAAAATATCCATTCAAGTTACTTCTACCCGGGACTAGACTAATTCATCTACATCATGACTTAGAGGTTTAACAATCCATACTAGTTATATGGTATAATTCTTCCTTAAGTATTACTCTTAGCTCAGTCAAGGCATCTATGGCAAATCTCACAACTAAACTTATCTAAGGTCAAATTACTCTTAGTGTGAGCGAACAAGGTCACTCCCATCTAATTACAACAACTAGAGCATTCTCATACTATTCATGAGATAACAAGTCCAACTAGCCAAGGTTCTATGCTATAAGTCAATCACCACATTATAAAAGTTCAATGGCCTACGTAGTTCAACTAATCCCAGATATACCATTTATCATGTCAATGCCTAAAACCCATCTCAATCTCAAAAACATATCAAAATCTACTATAATAAAGCTCAATCTAACAAAAGTAAGCCTAAACTACCTTAAATCCAAATATAGCTCACGAACCAACAATTTTTGCTTTCCCATTCCTCGAAGCTTCTCTAAGGATCCACGTTATCAAAAGTATAATCTATGCATTATTAAAAGCACCAAATTATTCCAAAAATCCCAAGTGGGTCCCACATAGGAAAATTGAGTTTTTGAGACCAACCCAACGTTCAAATAGCATTAGGAAGTTAAAGCCCTCAAGAAATTTATGCAAAAAAACATATTTAGGTATAAAATCAAGCCTCAAGCCATTTGGGGTTTTGGTCAAAAATTCAAGAAATTAGAGTATAAAATGGAAGGATTGTTACCTTAAATCTGTTGTTAATCACAAATATAAATGTTAACCAAGCTTTTAATTCACCCCCAAGCGTCAATTTGAAGCTACCAAATCTCTTTAGGGCTGCTAGGGTTCAAAAGGAGGTAAAAATCTCCTACCATACAAGGCGTCATATGAGGCCATCTCAATACTCGAATGGTAGCTATTATTATAAGTGAACTCTTCCAATGCTAAGTGTTGATCCCACTATCCTCTAAAATCCATAACACAGGCTCGGATCATATCCTCGAGCACCAGAATAATTTGGTTGAATGGACCATCTATCTGTAGATGAAAAGTTGTACCCAAATCTACTCGAGTACCAAACTCCTCCTGAAACGCCCTCCAAAATCTCAAAGTAAATACAGAACCACAGTCTGATATGATAAAAATGGGCACCCTATACAAGGCTAATTTCTCAGCATTGAAGGTTATCTGAATAGGAATAAAATGTGTTGACTTGGTCAAACGATCCATAATAACCCAAACACGATCATGACCACGAGGAGTACTAAGTAAACCACTAATTAAGTCTATAGTAAACCATTCCCATTTCTACTTGGGAATGGGCAACCTTTGAGTTAATCCACCTGGACGCTGATACTCGGCCTTAACTTGTTAACTACATAAGCAATAAGCCACAAAGTCTGCCATATCTCTCTTCATCGTATCCCACCAGTAATGTTGTCTCAAATCTCTGTACATCTTAGTTGTACCAGGATGAATGGAATATCTAGAACTGTGATCCTCATGACGAATCAACTGAATCAAGTCGTCAAGTTGGGGAACACAAATACGACCCTGGAATCTCAGAATACCCTTGGAATCCATAGTGTGCCTCCTAAACTCACCACTAACTGCCTGGTCACAGAGAAAGCACAACTTACTATCCTCATATTGAAGATCACCAATCTGGTTAAATCCTTGCGAGATCCAAAATATCAAGGTAAACCATCAGATTGGCTAAGGACTGAATATCCCATGCCATAGGCCTCAAAGAAACTGATATACATACAAAGCTACCCATACTCACTGCCTTGCGACTCAAGGCATCATCTACCATATTCCCATTACCTGAATGGTATAAGATAGAAACATCATAGTATTTTAACAACTCCATCCATCTACATTGGTGAGAATTAAGTTCTTGCTGGGTCATAAGATGCTGAAGGCTATGATGATCGGTGAAAATCTCTTAATGCACACCATACAAATAATGCCTCCAGACCTTGAGCGTGAAAACTATCATCGCCAACTCTAAATCATAGTTGGGGTAGCTGCGCTCATGCACCTTAAGTTGTGTAGAGTCAAAAGAAATAACACAACCCTGTTGCATCAAAACACAATCAAGAACAACACCAGAATTATCATAAAACACGATGAATTACTTACTCTTAACAGGAAGAGCTAACATTGACACTGAAGTAAGACAATTCTTGAGCTTTCCAAAGATCAACTCTCACTCCTCAGACCATCAAAAAGGAATTTCCTTTTGTGTTAATCTAGTCATAGGAGATGAAATAGTCAAAAAACTCTCTACAAAGCATCTGTAATAACTAGCCAACCCAATGAAATTGTGAACCTCAGTCGGAGACGTAGGCCTAGGCCAATCATAAATAACCTCAATCTTAGCTGGGTCTACCATAATACCAGTCTTGGACAACACATGTCTAGGAAATGCCACTGAATCAAACAAAAACTCACACTTAGACAACTAGGCAAAAAGAAAATGCTCTCTTAAAGTCTGAAGCACGATCCTCAAATGATGTGTATACTTTTCCTTACTCCTCAAATACGTAAGAATGTCATCAGTGAACACAATAATAAAGGATTCAAAATAAGGTCTAAACACACGATTCATCAAATCCATGAAGGTGGCTGGGACATTAGTCAACCTAAAAGACATCACTAAGAACTCATAGTGACCATAATGGGTCCTGAAACTGTCTTTAACATATCCTCAACCTAAATCCTCAATTGATGGTAACCATATCTCAAGTCAATCTTAGAAAACACTACTGCACCTTGAAGCAGGTCAAATAAATCATCAATTTGAGGCATAGGATAACATTTCTTAACTACCACTTTATTAAGCCGCCTATAATCAATATACATGCGCATCGAACCATCTTTATTCTTTACAAAAAAAATAGGAGCTCCCCATAAGGACATACTCGGTCTAATAAAACCCTTACCAAGAAGATCTTGAAGTTAAGAATTCAGCTCCTCAAGCTCGACAAGATCCATACGGTAAGGTGCCATAGAAATAGGTCGAGTGTCTAGTTCAAAGTCAATAGCAAACTCAATCTCATGGTCAGGGGGAACACCAGGTAGGTTGGTAGGAAACACATCAAGAAACTTGCAAACAATAAAAATAGAGTCAATCAATGAACTTTCTACGTGAGTGTCACATATATAAGCGAGATAAGATTTCCAGCCTCTTGATATAAGTCACATAGCATAAATATAAGAAATAATCCCCATCGACTCGCGGTTAACTGCTCCCTGCCATATGACTAGGGGTAACTCAGGCTTGGCTAAGGTAACGATCTTGGCAAAACGATCTATAACCGCATGATAGTGGGATAACCAGTCCATCCCAGTATCACATCAAAATATACTATATTCAAAATAATAAGATTAGCATAAGTATCAACATCACTAACTGTCGTAACACATTATCTGAACACTCGATCCACTACTAAAGAATCACCCAGGGAGTAGATGCGCACAATGGCACAGATAATAAATCACTAGTCAAGTCCAACCGTGGTACATAATTATTAGATATATAAGAATAAGTGGATATGAGATCAAATAAAGCAAAAGCCAACTTACGGCACACCAAAATTTTACTTGTCATAATAACATCCAAAGTCTCAACATTGGGTCTAGCAGGTACTACATACAACTAACCACGCTTGCCACCTGGCTGGGTACCTGACTGACCTCTTGTCTTGCCTGCCTGAGTACTACCTCGAGCACCCTGGTAACCATCCATACGACCTTGAAAACCACCTCTACCTGAGGGATAAACTGCCCTAACAGGAGTATTACCCTGGGCTAAAATAACCATCGCCCCAAGACTAGGGCAATATCATGAGAAATAACCGAGAAGCCCACAAGTAAAATAAGAATCAAGAGCAGAACCAGAACTTACAAATCTGGTTGTTCCATAGTAACCACCATGTCTAGCATGAATTAAAAATGAATACCTCAAGGACGAATCACGCCCTTACTAGGGTAACCACTAGCACCAAACTGACCTCCGCTAATAGTCTGAAGACCTGCATGAACTGATTAGTTAGGCTAACTCTGAGGCTGAGAAGATGGATGCGGAGGATACCCAATCTACGAACCACCACCTTTGAAGCAGGAACCACTATAACTCCTACCAAATCTACCCTAGAATCTAGGCCTCTTTTAATGGCCCTCACGACTCTCCTTGTGCATCTCCTCCATCACTCTAGCATGATCAAAAATCGTAACAAAAGTCCTACTCGTAGCAACTAGACTCAAAATATCCATCGAAATAGGGAGTCTCAAACTTCTGACAAAGCATCAAAATCTGTCGTACTCAGTATATAAAAAAGAAGTCACATGTCTAGCTAACTCATGAAAATAGGCCTCAGACTCAACGACTACCATGGAGCCTTGCTTCAGTCTGGAGAAATTATGCCTCAGTTGATCTCAAGACTACACAGCATATACTTTTCCAAAAACATCTCAAAAAACTAAGTCCATACTTAGTGAGAAAATCTAACTGGTCTAGAATTCGTGAAACCCCTCCACCAGTGACGAGCAAACAAATCCAATTAAAATATGGTGTAATCCACACCACGAGTCTCACCAAGGTCTAAACTATGAAGCCTATTATCATAAGCAATAAGAAACTCAATACATTATTTCTAGGAGCATCAAAAAACCTAGGCGGAGCCAACCTCAAAAATCTACCCAATATCTTCCGCTCATTGGCAAACATAGAAGGCTAGGTCACAACTGCTAGCATGGCTACCGACTGAATGACTACCAGCGCAGGAGGATTCTCAATATTGGGATCTGCAGCTATAGGTTGTGCCTCAGTCCCAAAAGTCTGTGCACCATCAGATGGTACACCATCAACCATACTCAACATCTGAATTGAGGCATCTCTAAGCAATGAAGAATGAATGAAACCTGATGGAGCCTGGGCTGGTCCCTGGCCCACCGCTGGCTATGGCAGAGAAATCTATGGCTCAGGTGTAGCGATAGGTTTTGGGGAAGGTATCCTATCCTGGACCCTAGCTGGGGATACATCACGAGGTTTTCCTCGACCTCTAGGTCATCTATGAATAAGACCAAGATTTCAGGGCCCAATCTTGAAGCCCTCATTTCGCATAGGGGTAGCACGTCTCCTCGACATCTATGAAAGAGTAAAGTCAAGAAACATACTACAAACCAATTTAGACACTTAGCACGATATGAATGAAAAAAATTAAGGACTCCTAAGAATGTCACATAGCCTCCCAAAGATAGGAAATAGACATCAACGTTTCGATCCGTAGGACTCTATTAGACACTTGCTCTTGTATCAATAATACCGATGAAACCTAGGCTCTAATACCAATTTGTCATGACCTAATTCACGAGTCATGATAACACTTACTAAACCCACCAGTAGGTAAGCCAACATCGTAACCCGAAGCTAAGTCAATGGGTTACTTTGGTAGAAATACCTGACAAGCACCATAATATATGAACACCACAACAAACAATGATGTTTCATAATAGAAAAGCAAATACGGATATCGATTCCCACAACCAGGTAATATTAGTACAAGAGCATCTAAGTTCAAAAATAGGAAATACAACTCAAATTCTAAACAGTCTTATATATTTATCTCAAATACAAAAGAATTAATAAAGACGTTCTTTATAAACCTCCAACCATTAGCCTAACTAATTATTTATAGACCTTCTTCATGAAATAGCAACTAATTACCCTTTATTAAACAGCCACCTTTCACATCTATACAAGATGCACAACTAAACCATAATCATCATTTAACCTAAAGTTTATTCCTAGTTACCATAGGTGTACTTGCCATTATATAGGAAGAGGTTACTTATTATCAAATACATTTATCAATCTATTATTAAACACCTCTCATTTGTTAACACCATAAATCTCTAAGTCAATACTTAAGCAACCCACGGCATCACCTACTAGGCATTAATATCACAAATTATCAACAATGTTAGGTCTATTATTATTGTTAGCCATTTAACAAGCACAGCTACTAATTTCCACATATAACTCAACGAGGTTCACCAACTAGTATTTTAGGCATCCTATCCATCAAGTAATATAACCACATTATAGAAACAGGTAGTCATCACATAACTCATTTCACTAGGAGAAAGCCCATAACCTAACTATTTATTCAAGCCAAATATATTTACTAGGTGATTCCTTAATTCTAGACATGATTACACTACCAATTAGTCCTGACTCACTGGTCGACAATTTCTACTTTTATTCATTATTTAGTATTAACAAGAGCCAGGTCACTTAACTAGTGATTAATGATAGAGAATTATAGACACTTCCTAAGGAAAAAATTATATCCTACATCCACACAAGGACTTAATCATAAAATGGCACAACCACGGATATACCTATATTTTCACATATTCTTACCATAAATAATGTTACCATAATATCAATACCTCTTCCAGATTTATCGGACATCTTCATAACATCAATGCCTCTTTCGAATTTACCGGGCATCATCAACATATCCTCCGAATTCACTGGGCATCATCATAACATAAATACCTCTGTTGGATTTATCAGGCATCATCAACATATCCTCTGGATTTATCGAGCATCATCATAACATCAATACCTCTTCCAAATTTATCAAGCATTATCACATCCTCAATATATCTCCTGATTTATTGGGCATCATTATAATATCAATACCTTTTCTAGATTTAACGGGCATCATCACACTATCAACATATCCTTTGAATTCACCTGGCATTATCATAACATCAATAGCTCTTCTGAATTTACCGAGCATCACCACATCATCAACATATCCTCTTAATTCACGGGGCATCATCATAACATCAATATATTCACCATGACATCGATATACATATATATATATATATATATGTATATATTCAAATTAATAACAAGTACAAGCCTACGAAGAATAGAATGAAAAAAGAAGTAAGAAGGACATATCATCACACCTTGCCATTTATTATCAGTACAATATGTTAGTAGGTAAATGAGCATGTATATACATATGACAAGAACACTTTGTTTATTATTGGTCTTAACATGATTATTAGAATGGTCAATAACTAGCAAAGATTATACTTTCTAGAGTATCCCTTTATATCTGTGAGTCATAATACAATGATTAATGAATTCTTTTTCACAAACATTAGTTTAGTCATTAGGCTTATGCATAATATGTGTGATAGCATAATGCAAGGTTCACATAACAACAAGCCAATAATTCAAGTGATAGCATAGTCATACGCTCAATTTATAAGACTTTCCATTGCTAATCAACAATTTCAAGAAGATGACAATCAACATACATATTATTTCCAAAGCCAACATCGTGAATAAACAATCTACCGGTCTAACCATCACATTCCCAAAACCATATTCTAGGAATTTAACAACACGTTTCGATTCTAACATCCCAAAATATCCATTCAAGTCCAAATTCTAACCGGGACTAGACTAATTCATCTACATCATGTCTTAGAGGTTTAACAATTCATACTAGTTCTATCGTATAATTCTTCCTTAAGTATTACTCTTAGTTCATTCAAGGCATCTAAGGCAAATTTCACAGCTAAACTTATCTAAGGTCAAATTACTCTTAGTGTGAGAAAACAAGGTCACTCTTATATAATTACAACAACAAGAGCATTCTCATACTATTCATGAGATAACAAGTCCAACTAGCCAAGGTTCTAAGCTATAAGCCAATCACCAGACTATACAAGTTTAATGGCCTAAGTAGTTCAACTAATTCCAAATATACCATTTATCATACCAATGCCTAAAACCCATCCCAATATCAACAATATAAAAGTCATACTATAATAAAGCTCAACCTAACAAAAGTAAGCATAACCTACCTTGAATCCAAATATAGTTCACGAACCAACAATCTTCGCTTTTCCTTTTCTCGAAGCTTCTCCAAGGACCCATGCTATCAAAAACATAATCTATGTATCATTAAGAGAACAAAACCAGCCATATTTTATCATTGTGCTTGGGATCCAAAATGACACCAAAAACCTTTAAGTGGGTCCTACATACGAAAATTGAGTTTTTGAGACCAACCCAACATTCAAATACCATTATAAAGTTAAAGCCCTCAAGAAATTTATGCAAAACAACCATATTTGGGGATAAAAACAAGCCTCAATCCATTTGGGATTTTGGTCAAAAATTCAAGAAATTAGAGTATGAAATTGAAAGATTCTTACCTTAAATCTGTTGTTAATCGCAAATATAAATATTAAACAACCTTCTAATTCACCCTCAAGAGTCAATTTAAAGCTACCAAATCTTTTTATGGCTGATAAGGTTCAAAAAGAGGTGAAAATGCCCAAATCTTGACCTAAGGACCTTTTTATACGCAGTTAAAAGAGGCCCGTAAGGTCAAAACTTATTTTTAATCTCCCAGACTCATTCAGACTCTTTTTTTTTGCAAACAAACTATGTAACCCACTAATTTTGATGTTTTGGATGCATTAGTGATGTCAAATTTTCTATCCTAGGTTATTTAGGCCACTTGTTGGTCCCACACCTATATCTTCTGATTTTTGACTTTTTGACTAATGGGTCGAAAAGAGTTCGGGTGCAGTGGGATCCGAACCAAGGGTCTACCTAGCCTAAAATCAATATTACAGAGTTGTTGGCATAGTTGGAATTTGAATTCAAGATCATTTTACTGAGGTTTTCGCTCACTGGCCATTTGGAACCGGTGAAGACTTCTTAACAGAGAATTGGTTCAAAAAAACAAATTAACTACCTTGTAACTGAACTATTAGCCATTAAGTCATAAATGACATGAGTCAGCTATGGAAATCTCTAACAAACAAAATAAGTAAAAAGTATAGAAAACAACCTGAAGGGTCATTACAACATACACTACTAAGGAACTTTCATCCCAGGTTGAGTAGGTTCTCGCACAATTTGTGAAATGGATCATGACAAGTTGGTATTATATCCTAGGTTACCAGTTACAAGAGCAAATGTCGATTAGTGTCTTGTGGATTAGTTTGTTAGCATCCACATCAAATCTGTAGAAAGCTACAAATCATCTAGGAATAAGTCTCACTTTTGTCTCCCTGAGTTGAATCTAATTAATAACTAGAATATTACAACTGGTATCTCGACAATCACAATTAGGATTAGTTGGTCCCAATTGGTATCTCTATGATGTTTGAATGGTTGGAATAGTGTTATTCTAACTAGTAAAAGTACATAAGAGGCGTAGAACTAGTGTGCTAATATAGTAAGTTACGTTGAAAATGAGTGATATGTTTATCCTTAGGCTAATATGTTATTTTAAATAATTTAAGATTGTGGTGTCAATATAGTTGGTAAGCATAAATTGTTTTTATAGATTGATCGAGTATGCTTACCAGATAGGCACTTGTATTTAAATTTGTGAGGTGGTGATAGTATGTTATATGTATTCCTTTTGCTGGTATTTGTTGATTTATTGTTATGTATGATTTTAACTATGACTAGTAAAGTTAAATCCTTCTCTATTTGAATGGTTATACTTATCGGGAGCCATCATGAAGTAATGATTAAGTTAATAATTATCTACATGAATATTCCTTTGAAGTCATTAGTTTAGTATAATTGTTTATTATAATTGCAAATATTGGATGTGATTTCAAGGTATGTCTTCATTTCTGTGAGTGTGATATGTCTTGATTTTTTTGAATTTGAAGTATTCCTTAATTTCTATGTGGTCCTTAATGATATACTTGAATATCCTCATGTGGTAAATCTATGTTTATCATGTTAAGAATTTCCTAGAATTTGCTAAGACGTGTGGTCTTTTTGAGATAATTTGTAAGAATAAATAAGTTGGGAGAATTGAAAACCACGTGATAAACAAATGTAGAATAATATTTTTGGGTATACTTTTTTAAAACTACTAGAACATGGGGATAGGGTGATAAGTGTTCGTGGCATAACATCGTGCTAGAAAGACCTACAAAAAAGTTGACTTAGAGTCACTAATTGGGAACTACTGTAGAGACAGATCCACTGTTGCAGCATCATCACCACAGCGACTCTCCATTGCTTCTATAACATTGCTACAATGAAGATTTTGTTGTTGCAGCAATGTTGCTATAGTGTTAGATTCATTGCTACAGTGATGCCCAGACAGAATGCTGCCAAAAAATTCCTCTATTTTATGATTTTTTGTGCTCCGTATAAGTGATCCTATATTAGTAATATGCATAAATAGAAATAGTTAGCCGGTAGAAATAGCAAGCTAAAAGTTTTTAAGTTATGTGGTAAAATAAGAAGTCCTAAAAGTATGAAAAAAAATAATGATTGTTTTTTACATGCCCCAATCGGGGGAATCCTAAGACCAAAAATAGTAATAAGCTAAGAAAAAAGGGATATTCTATAATGTACACTAAGGGAGATCTAGATGGAGTCCCCATCATCTTCGAGGCTTGAGACATCAGAGCCCTCCTCTTCGATTCCACTAAGGAAGGAGAACTCTTCCATGTCTTTTTTCTTTAATATTGGAAGTTTCTGTTTGGAGAATGTGCATTGAGAATTACCTTCATACTCTTCAATATGTGATCCCGAGAGCATCACTTCTTCTTCTACTTATCTAACTCCCTTTGAATCTCTACATAGGCCTAGTCAGGTTAAGTGGAGCTAAAGAACTCAAAGGAGCAAACTTCGGAGACGCAAGTGGGACTGATCCAAATAGATCCACATCATATCGATGTAACATTCAAGCGCCCAAGGAAAGCAGGGTCTAGATGGGAGGAGTACCAGACTCCTTACCCTCTTTGACCCTTCTAATCTCACTCTCTGCATCTATCTTTCTCTTTTTTTTATCTCTCCATGTGAACCCTTCACTTTTAGTGGGTTGAAGGGCACGTCACACTTCTCCAAAGAGCAACCTCCCTAGTTAGGCACATCAACCCTCTTGCACATCTCAGTGATCAAGAAGGGGAAGAGGAAATCACTCAAAGGCTTTCTTCTTATTTAGAAGTACTTTTACTCGTTGATGATTTGAATAACCATGTTCATCACGATCCCAAATAAAGAACAAGCCACTGCCAGAGCTTGCTGGAATATCACATTCATAACATTACCCAAAGGACGAATCCTTTGGGATGCCATGTTCGGCCACCTCCGAGCCTCTGTTATGACAGGGGTGCTTTTTTCTTCCCTAATATTTGTCCACTGTACCTTGTTCTCAGGACCCTCAGCATCAAGGTCTGTGCCAACCACTTTAAGTTGGCCTTGTTAACCTTTACCTCAATGGACACATTAGAGGGGTTTGGCACCTCTAAAGTGTCGTTGATGATTGTAGCATCAACTAAAATATTCTTTCTTAGAATGCGGATAGTGGGTTGAGGTAATGACTAGTCCACCGTCGGGAGTATGGCATAGAATCTTCAAATTACAAGTGATAACAGAATCTATCAATATCTCTAATCCAAAGGCCCATAATAGATTGTATAAGTTGGGTGTTTCTTCTGCCAAATCCTTTATCATGAATACCCTTTAATGTATGAAGCCTCTAAACTCAACCCCTCATTATAGCGGTCGCGACAAGCACTATTTGGGAATGATCATTATGAGGGTTAGTTATGATAACAGTCCTGCAAAAATAGCATTATAGTAATTAGAATCTAATTAGGATGCCACAGAGAGGAAAGGAGTAGAAAATGGAATTTGAAAAATCTCTGGGAAGCCTACTTCCCAACTATCACCACGGTGACACGGCTTCACCACAGCAGCATTACTACTATGACAATTTTATAGCTGCAGTGAAGCCTTCTTTCCCAACTATTCTCGACCTCTCCCAAGGCATATTTTCAAAATAATTCATCGAATTTCAAGTTTTAGACATAGTTCAAACTTGGTAGAGTACGTTTGAACTCTTTTACACTAAATTACAAGTGATTAAAAAGCAATACGAGTCCCAATCAATTGGAAATCTTTAAAGAAGATGGTCCTTACTCTTCTACTGATTTCAAGCCAAAAATACACTTGAATATTGTGAATCTTATGCCTAGAAAATAGTAGGAGCATTGAAAATGTAAGATAGTCTAGCATGTTTCATAAATTTGTTCATAAAAGCAAAATTTCAAACATTTAAAGTTGCACCAAAACCCATACTAGAAATCCACTTTCTATCCTAATTTCTATGATTTTTTGGTGATAAGCGTGTAAATAAAGTAGTAAGGATGAAAACTTACCTTAGAATTGATTTTGAAAAGTATATTGCTAGAGAAAATTTAAGAGAATTTAAGAGTTGGGAAGCAGGAGAAATGAATCTCACTTCCCCATTTTGAAACTGTTGAGTTTCACTACCATGAAAAATCCATCATTGTAGTGATGGGTTTCGTGATGTTCTATTTTAGTACCAATTTATTGTGCATCATAATGTAACGCCCCAAGAACCTATCCCGAGACATCACAGGATGCTTAAGGTCATACATGCCCTCAAGCTAACCCTCTAAGCCTGTCATCACTTTCAGAACTCACTTTAATGCTAATCATGCTAAAATAGGGAAGAATAATCATGTCATGAACTTGAACATACTTAATTATAAAGAAATACTGGACTGTACAAACAAAATACTAAAATTTCTGTACATACTGGTACTCTAGTCTGATAAAAGCCTCTACTACATAAGACTGAGGAGCCATTGGGATAGATCCCCAACTGACTCATACTGAACTAAAAAGAAAAAATTATCTACTAACAAGGAAAAATCAGGGACATAGGTCCTTGAACCATGAGGACTCACCAACTGTAGAAATATAGATAAAGGTACTCAAAGATCACTGTCGCTACTGAGACTGACCACCCGAACCTACATCATGAGGAAATATAGAACACAAAAGAGTATGAGAATCAGTACTTAGGAATGTACTGAGTATGTGGGGGTGTATCCAGCATTATAAACATTATCATAAATATATAAGAAAATCATGCATGCTATCAATAATGACTCTCTTTGCTTGAATTAGCTGAAATATATTCCTTGTAAATCATCAATAGTAATGCAAGCATAGTAAATCTCATAAATCATTATACTCAACTCAAACTCTTCAACTCAAGGCTTAGAGTAACTTGGTGACTCCAGAAGCATAAACTCTTATGGACTTGGGAGTTTCTTATAGCCGACATAATCCATGTGAGCTTAAATGGAATCCAACGTCTTGCTCACGTTGGGGAGATGTGTTCTATCCTTTCCATCGAAGTAAAACCTTAACTTTAGTGATCACTGTCTTGGCCTTTGGCCCTTAATCTTTATCCTACGGTGGCATGTAGTTCTGGGGAAGTAGGATGCGCTGAACCCTCACTTTTCGCTCGGTGCTAAATACTACTCCCAGACTCAAGCTCAGAACGCATTAGGAAATCCACCTTAATCAACTCAAGCGTATACCATGGAGACCAAAATCATAAATATATCTCATCGGTAAATCATAAAAAAATTGTAGATTACTAACTCGACTCAACTCAAAACAATCTTTCTCAACATCAAGTGGACTTGCTTATTAACTCATATCAAATGTCAAAACTTCAAGAAAGAATCACAAGATTCATTTTTGACTCTTAAACTCAACGTCAATATATATATTCAATAATCAAATTCTCATGGAAAAGCTTAAAATCATGACTCTTATCATTTATCACTTGGAAATCATCAATTCTAATTCATAGTAGCAATATACAATTCATAGCATAAGTTCGCAATTTAGGAAATAAAACAATGAAATAGTCATGTATATCAATCTTGAATAGCTCAATTCTAATAACTCAATCATAAAGTAATTTGGGTATAAACCCACTTTGCACAATCATGAAATTCCAATAGTAAAAATCAATTCTTTGGGCACAACAATGAAAGGATAGTCTTGTTCAAGTCTCACATACCTTGATTATGATTTTGAGATGAAGAAACTTGATTGGAACCTCTTTTCCCACTTCTTGAGTTAGGGTTCTTGATGTTTTTGACTTGGAAGTTTTGAATCTTGAACTAATTTGTGAAAACTACGGCTCAATTTTGAGATGTTTAGACAAGAATTGGATGGGATTTTGGAGAGAAACCCTAGCTTTTGGATGGAATGGAAGAGGAAAATAAGGATTTTCTCCTCTATTTGTAAATATATAGTGGGTAAGGACGGGTGGAAAGACCCAAATACCCTTGAGCAAATTCTAGAACTGGAGCCCAATTTTTGTCCCTGGCACGATACGCCATGATCGTAGACCTTCACTAGATTTTGACAATTGGGAAACTGCTCGGTGGCGCGATGTGGTGAAGTCGCATTTGCCACCTTGGTCGTGACCTGGAAGGGCACCACGACGTGGTGGAATCGCGTTGGTGCACTAGAATTTGAAAATTATGAAATTGAGCCTTAGCGTGATGCGCCAATATTGCGAAGGCTCACTGAAAAATGACAATTTCCATTTTGGTTGTCTCTGCGATACGCTAAATTTCCAGGTGGCACACTGTCTCACTAAAATAGCTCTAACTCTTCACCCGAGTGTTGGATTTAGGTGAATGTATCAATGGAAAGCTTATTCAATTCTCCACACGTTTTAAACATCAATCACTTTGGAAGTCTTCCCATTCGCTCAAAAGATGGATTTAGGCTTAAGGAACGATCAGGGTATTACAATATCTCCCTCTTGGAAAGATTCGTCCTCAAATGTTGCTAGTTAGGCTCAAGACCAAAGAGGAAACGAGAAAAATACCTTAAGGGAACAATTTGCTTAACCGACTTACTTCACTCTAGACTTTCGATTACTTCACAGAATGCACGAATCATGGAATGGATATTTATATAACTGAATACATTGGATTAGTAGGAAACTGAATTAAAAAAGAATTGTACCTTTGGCTTGATTAAAATTCGTGGAGAAGAGATGAGGGTAGTTAATTCGCATTTCTTCTTCTGCTTCCCAAGTAACACCCTCAACTGATTGATTTCGCCACAGAACTTTAACTAGGGGAAATTCCTTGTTCCTTAGTCTACGGACTTGATAATCTAGGATCTCAATCGGAATCTCATCATATGAAAGGCTGTCCCAAACATCAAAGCTTCCTGATGGATAAACCACAACAGAATCACCAATGTGCTTCTTAAGTATGGAATCGTGAAAGACAGGGTGCACAGCTGACAACTCTGCCAGCAACTCGATCTCATAAGTTGCTTTCCCAACACGATGCAAAACTCTATAAGGGCAAATATATCGGGGACAAAGCTTCCCTTTCTTTCCAAATCTTTTCACCCCTTTCATGGGCAAAATTTTCAAGTACACCAAATCATCAACTTTAAACTCAAGAGCTCTTCTTCTCACATATGCATACGACTTCTGACAACTCTGGGATGTCTTCAACCTTTCTTGAATCAACTTAACTTTCTTTATGGCCTAGAACACAGCATCAGGTCCAATCACAGCAGCCTCACCCACTTCAAACCAACCTATGGGTGATCTACATCGCCTTCCATATAAATTCTCAAATAGAGCTATTCCAATGCTAGCATGAAAATTGTTGTTATACGCAAATTTAATCAATGGAAAATGTTCATCCCAACTTCCTTTGAAATCAAGAACACATGCCCTCAACATATCCTCCAAAGTCTGGATTGTCCTCTCAGCCTGACCGTCTGTTTGCAGATGAAAAGTAGAGCTAAGACGAACTTGGGTGCCAAGACCCTTCTGAAAAGCTCTCCAAAACTGAGAAGAAAATTGATTACCTCTATTAGAGATGATAGACAACGGAACTCCATGCAACCTGACTAACTCCCGGATGTACAGCTTAGCATAGTCCTCAGCGGTGAAAGATGTATGTACTGGCAGAAAATATGCTAACTTAGTCAACCTATCTACAACGACCCATATAGAATCGTGATGACAATGAGAGAAAGGTAAACCGGTCACAAAATCCATATTCACTTTCTCCCACTTCCAAGTAGGAATGCCAAATTCTTGCATCATACCACCGGGTCTCTGGTGCTCTATCTTCACCTGTTGGCAAGTTGCACACTTCTCTATGAACTTTGCTATATCCTTCTTCATACCATTCCACTAATAAATTTCCCACAAATTATGGTACATCTTGGTAGCACCGGGATGAATAGAATATCGCGCGCCATGCGCTTTAGCCATAATCCTCTAGCTCAAGTCATAAACATCAGGAACACATAATCTATTTTGAAGCCTTAATACACCATCTCCCCCTTGGGAAAAAACCCCCACCTTTTGATCTGCTTCTCCTTCACTTCTGAAACTAGAGAAGATTCGGATCTACTTTGAACCCAAACATTACCCTCAGCTGAATCAAGCAATCTAACACCTAACCTAGCCAAATGATGCACTTCACGGTCTAAATCCTTCTTATCTTCCTCTATATGCACTACACTACCCATGGACGATCTGCTAAGGGCATCTGCCACTACATTGGCCTTGCCCGGGTGATACAACACGCTCATATCATTATCCTTCAACAATTCCAACCATCGTCTCTCCGCAGGTTCAACTCTCTCTAAGTAAACACATATTGCAAACTCTTGTGATCTGTAAAGACATCAACATGAACACCATACTAGTAGTGTCTCTAGATTTTTAAAGAAAAAACCGCTGCAGCTAATTCAAGATCATGGGTCGGGTAATTCTTCTCATGCAGTTTCAACTGCCTAGAGACATAGGCTATAACCTTACCTTTCTGCATCAATACGCAACCCAAACCAACTCTAGAGGCATCATAATACACCAAAAAATCATCTACACCATTAGGAAGGGTCAACACAGGGGCTGAAGTGAGTTGATTTTTCAACTCCTGAAAACTTATCTCACAAGAATCTGACCACTAGAATTTAACTTTTTTTGGGTTAACTAGATCAAAGGAGCAGCAATGGAAGAGAAACCTTTGACAAAATGACGGTAGTAGCTAGCTAGACCTAAGAAACTCCTAATAGCAAATGGAGAGATAGGTCTAGGCAAATTCCTCATAGCTTCTACCTTTTGAGGATCAACTTGAATACCTTCAGAAGAAACAATATGACCCAGAAAGGCAACTGACCTTAGCCAAAATTCACACTTGCTAAACTTGGCAAATAACTTATGATCTCTAAGGGTTTACAAGACAATTCGGAGATGATTTGCATGGTCGTTCTTACTTTGGGAGTACACAAGAATATCATCTATGAACAGAATAACAAATATATCCAAGTACTGTCTTGACACCTGATTCATGAGGTCCATAAAAGTTGCTGGGGTATTAGTTAGCCTGAAATACATAACCAGGAACTCAAAATGACCATAACGGGTGTGGAAAGCCATCTTTGGAATATCACACTCTCTAACCTTAAATTGGTGATAACCGGATCTCAAATCTATTTTTGAGAAATAGCTGGCACCTTGCAGCTGATCAAATAGGTCATGAATTCTAGAATGAGGATATTTATTTTTGGCTGTAACCTTGATGAGCTGACGATAGTCAATGCACATACGCAATGAACCATCTTTCTTTCGCATGAATAGAACGGGTGCTCCCCAAGAAGACACACTGGGCCTTATTAAACCCTTATCAAGAAGATCTTTGAGTTGCTCATTTAACTCCTTAAGTTTTGTGGGGGCCATACGATACAAAGGAATAGAAATAGGTTGTGTATCGGGAAGAAGATCAATCCCAAATTCTATCTCTCTATCGGGAGGTACCCCTGGGAGATCTTTTGAGAAAACATTAAGAAATTCATTGACAATGCTAATAGACTGAATAGTCGGAGTCTTGGACTTAGTTCCTTTAACTCAAACCAAATGATAGATACAACCCTTGGATATTAATTTCCTGGCTTTAAGGTAGGATATAAAATGACTCTTGGGAGCTACAAAATTTCTGGACCACTCAAAAACTGGCTCGTTGGGAAACTGAAACTTGACTACATAGGTACGACATTCTATAGACGCATAATAAGAGTGAAGCCAATCCATACCCAGAATAATGTCAAAATCAACCATGTCAAGCTGAATCAAGTCTGTAAACATGACTCTGTTAAGGACAATGATAGGACACTTCTTATACACTTTCTTAGCAACAACAGATTCACCTACTGGGGTAGACACTAGAAAAGGCTCAGAAATCTTTTCAGTACTGATCTCAAAATTCACAACCACCAACGGACTCACATAAGAAAGACTTAAACCAGGGTCCATCAACACATACACATCAAAATAAAATACACAGAGCATACCATTAACAATATCTGGTGAATTCTCTTGCTCCTGGCATAGCGTTATAGCATAGAAGCAATTCTGGCCCTGACCGCCAACAGTACTAGATGAGGCACCTTGAGGAGGAGTAGGAATAGCTAAAGGGGCTAGAGCACTAATGTCCTGACTCTGAGGACGAACATCGCGACTCCCTTGTCTGGCATAAGGGCAATCTCTGAGCCTATGGCCTAACTTGCCATATTCAAAACAACCTCTCTGTTCAACCATACACTCTCTGGGATGCAACCTACCACACTTAGCACACGGGGGATAGATAGGTCTATTACTTACACTATCCTAAGACCTAGACACAGTAGGCTTATTACTCTGTTCTTTTCTTTAGGATGTGGGAGCACTAGTTTATGAAGGTGCTGGCATAAAAGAACGACTCTGGAACTGACGGCGGATCCCTCCAGAAATCTAGTCTGACTATACCCCTGCTGGTCTGATCTAACTCTTTTACTCCCCCTCACTCTCTCTCCCCTTCACCTTATCCACTTTAATCTATTGAGCATATACCATTAATCTAGAAAGATCTATGTCCCTATTAAGCATAGTGGATCTACACTCTTTCATGACATAACCTAACACACCAGTCAAAAATTTACTCATACTAGTTTTAGAATCAGCCATCATACCGGGAGCATACTTAGATAACTAATTAAACTTAAGACAATACTCCTTAACTGTCATGGAGCCTTTTCTCAAGTTCATAAATTCTTTTAATTTTCCTTCCCTCAACTTTGGGGGAAAGAATCTGTCTAAGAACGCATCTTGGAATAACTACCAAGTCATGGGAGTGGCATCCGCCCCTCTACGCTTCCTTCACATCTCTACCCAATCATAGGCAACATCTTTCAAGCGATAGGAAGCTAGCTCCACACTCTTTTCTTCTATTACATACATAATTTGGGTGATCTTTTTCACCTCATCAAGATACATCTGCGGGTCCTCACCTATCTTTAACCCATAAAACTCTGGCGGTTTCATCCATATAAAATTACAAACTCGAGCCGCCATTGAATTACTATCATTCAGACATGGAGCTGTGACCTGAGCATGGGTATAAGCATTGGCGGTAATGCCTGGGCTAGCACCTGAAAAGCTGCCCAAAATTTTGTGTGGGACATCATCTCACCTAAAGGAACAACGGGTTGAGGTCGTTCATTATTTCTGTGAGCTTTACGAGGAGGCATTTTCTGTCATAAGAGAGCATGAATTAACAGCAGATAAAAATAGTCATAAGAACGATAGAATTTTGAAAGAAGGAACCAACCTTTCCTAAAATGTCCCATAACCTCTTACTTATATATGTGGTGCGCTACACACCGATGATCAAGACTTTACATAATGTGGCTTGTCAGACTCCCTAGAACTCTTTGAACCTTAGGCTTTGATACCAAGCTTGTAACGCCCCAAGAACCTATCCCAAGATGTCACACAGTGCTTAAGGCCACATGTGGCCTCAAGCTAACCCTCTAATCCTGTCATCACTTTCAAAACTCATTATATCGCTAATCCTGCTAAAATAGGGAAGAATAATCATGTCATGAACATGAACATACTTAATTATGAAGAAATACTAGCTTGTACAAATAAAATACTAAAATTTCTGTACATACTGGTACTCTAGTCTGATAAAAGCCTCTACTACATAAGACTGAGGAGCCATTAGGACAGATCCCCAACTGACTCATACTGAACTAAAAAGAAACAAGCATCTACTAACAAGGAAAAATCAGGGACATAGGTCCTTGAACCATGAGGACTCACCAACTGCAGAAATATAGATAAAGGTACTCAAAGATCAATGTCGTTGCTGAGACTGAGCACCCGAACCTATATCACGAGGAAATATAAAATATAGAAGAGTATGGAAATCAGTACTTGGGAATGTACTTAGTATGCGGGGGTGTATGCAGCATTATAAATATTATCATAAATATATAAGAAAATCATGCATGCTATCAATAATGACTCTCTTCGCTTGAATTAGCTGAAATATATTCCTTGTAAATCATCAATAATAATGCAAGCATTGTAAATCTAATAAATCATTATACTCAACTCAAACTCTTCAACTCAAGGCTTAGAGTAAGTTGGTGACTTCAGAAACGTAAACTCTTATGGAATTTGGAGTTTCTTATAACTGACATAAACCATATGAGCTTACATGAAGTCCAACGTCTTGCCCACGTTGAGGAGAGTTATTCTATCCTTGCCATCGGAGTAGAACCTTAAATTTAGTGATCACTGTCTTGGCCTTTGGCCCTTAATATTTATCCTACGGTGGCACGTAGTTTTGGGAAAGTAGGATGCGTTGAACCCACACTTCCCACTCGGTGTAAAATACTACTCCCAGACTCAAGCTCAAAATACGTTAGAAAGACCACCTTAATCAACTCAAGGGTATACCGTGGAGGCCAAAATTATAAATATATCTCATCGGTAAATCATAAAAAATTTGTGGATTCCTAACTCGACTAAACTCAAAACAATCTTTCTCAACATCAAGTGGACTTGCTTATTAACTCATATCAAATGTCAAAACTTCAAGAAAGCATTACAAGATTCATTCATGACTCTTAAACACAACGTCAATATATATATTCAATAATCAACTTCTCATGGAAAAGCTTAAAATCATGACTCTTATCTTTTATCACTTGGAAATCATCAATTCTAATTCATAGTAGCAATATACAATTCATAGCATAAGTTCGCAATTTAGGAAATAAAACATTGAAATAGTCATTTATATCAATCTTGAATAGCTCAATTCTAATAACTCAATCATAAAGTAATTTGGGTATAAACCCACTTTGCACAATCATAAAATTCCAATAGTAAAAATTAATTCTTTGGGCACAAGAATGAAAGTATATTCTTGTTCAAGCCCCACATACCTTGATTATGACTTTGAGATGATGAAACTTGATTGGAACTTCTTTTCCCACTTCTTCAGTTAGGATTCTTGATGTTCTTGACTTGGAAGTTTTGAATCTTGAACTAATTTGTGAAAACTACGGCTCAATTTTGAGATGTTTAGACAAGAATTGGATGGGATTTTGGAGAGAAACCCTAGCTTTTGGATGGAATGGAAGAGGAAAATGAGGATTTTCTCCTCTATTTATATATTTATAGTGGGTAAGGATGGGTGGAAATACCAAAATACCCTTGAGCAAATTCTAGAACTAGAGCCCAATTTTTGTCCTTGGAGCAACGCGCCATGATCGCGAACCTTCACTGGATTTTGATAATTGGGAAAATTCTCAGTGGCACGACGCGGTGAAGTCGCATTTTCCACATTGGTCATGACCTGGAAGTGCACCGCGATGTGGTGGAATCGCATTGGTGAACAGGAATTTGAAAATTCTGATATTGAGCCTTGGCATGATACGCCAATATCGTGAAGGCTCACTGGAAAATGACAATTACCATTTCAGTTGTCTTCGTGACTCGCTAAAGTGCCAGATGGGCACACTGTCTCACTAAAATAGCTCTAACTCTTCACCCGAGTGTCAGATTTTGGCGAATTTAGTATCGATGGAAAGCTCATTCAATTCTCCACACGTTTTAAACATCAATCACTTTGGAAGTCTTCCTATTCACTCAAAATATAGATTTAGGCTTAAGAAACGATCGGGGTATTACACGTAATATCTAGTGGTGTTTTGTGTATTTTAAAAGACCCATCACGTAAAATCTTACTATGAATCATATCTCTCAGGTTATAGTAATTGTACATTGTTCTAGAGCTTAGTGACATGATGCATAGACTATTGGGTTAAGCCTTCACACATGCACCAACAATAGAGTAGGACCGAATATTCTCAAAATGGACCCATAAATTTTGTTTGAAACTCCATGAGCACAAACCAACTTGCTACTAGACCAAATCACCATGCCAAACGTAATAAAATTGCCAAATTTTAAAACAGATGTCATTATCAATGGATACTGATCAGAGTCAACTCTAGGCCTCGAAACAGCTTCGAGACCTGAACCAATAAAGCTACTAATTTAAAAAATATTTTAGAGCTAACAGAACTGACATGATCATCATACAACGTTTAAGTCACTAAATGATGATCAAAGTTAACTTTATCAATTTCAAAATCTTTAAAGTTCACTTCAAACACAATCAACTAGTTTGAAAACTAAGCCACACACTTCCGTACACTATATAATAAATTACAACTATAGGAAGGGGTAAAACGGCCAAAAAAATAATAATCTAAAATTTAACATATGGATTGTTGCAGAAAATGTTAAAGTTACTTGAAACTATATATATGTTATAGTAAGTAGTCCAAATCATTTAATTCAAAAAATCTAATCAAGACAACATAGAATTTTAAAATGAGATAATAATCACCTATGGTTATAAATTAACTTTGAGAATCTAATTATATGTTCATAATTTTCAAAATCTAATCATAAAAATTGGAGTTAATCTCACTCCAAAACTATTGTACAACTATAAAATCACACTCTTTGATAGATCGATTATTCAACGAATATAGAAACACCAAAATACTATATAATACTACCTCTAGACTATATATCATAAAAAAATAATGGCAATGTTTTTTTGACTTGTGTCCTTCCAATTGTTGCTCTATTTTTTGGTAATCAAGAACAATTAATTTGTGATAACTCTAAAATTTAATATGTGTTAATTATTTTTATGTATAATACTTACCAAGTAATATCTACTCGTTCTTGATCATTCTTATGTATTATTGCAGTTGAGACAATGCTCTCATCAATTGAATCAGATGTTTACCATTTTGAAAGAAAAAATTTGGACCCAACTTGTGGTTAATGCATTAAGCGGGATGGATTTGACAGTCCATTTTATGCTTGTGATTATCATTTCTAGTTACCTCTTTTTATTTTCTTTATACGTTAATAAACTTTCATTATTTTTACATGACATATTGGCTATCCATTTTCATGTGACAAGGATCTCAAAATAATAATTTACTGTATATTTTGATATGTTAATGTTGATTCTTCCATTATAGTGTTTTGTCTTCTTTCTTCATTTTTTCTCATTTTCAATCCATAAAAATAGTTGGTTACTTTTTAAATTAATAATAATTATTTTTAGTATTTTAAAACTAACTTAATATTGTTAATTACTACTGAAAAAATTTTAGTTCCATCTTGCTCTTTTAGTTTGAGAAAATAGAAATGACGATTCAAATTCATGGGTCGGGCCGGCTCTCAGAGAGCGTCTACCAAATAGGAGTCGTAATTTGATAACTTAAAATATAAGTTAAAAAAAATACATAATGTCCTAATTTAAAAATATAATATATATTTATGTCACATACACCTAATCCGATAGGTGAACGGATTTTATTTTAAATTTATTTTCAGCTATTAAGTGTAAACAGTTAATAAATCCAAATAATATCTCAAAACTATTAGTGCAAAAAATGAGTATACCCTAAATTTGGTGTCATATGTAAAAGATCCTCTAAAAACTTGTCAGTCTTTTAGAATTGAATGCAATGGCAATCTCCATTATTTTGAATAGGTGAAACATTTGGTAGCTTCACAAGTCGTTGACTTTCATATATGTTAACCAGTACATCTATTTCCATTCATAAATTTCTTTACTCTGGTAGTCTCATTTCATGAAAGTGCATAAAATCCATCATTTTTCTGCACTATAATCATCCAGAATACTTAGATCACATCATATATTTCTTCTTATCAAATAACTAAAATGCATTATATAAGTCAACCACTTTTACGCCCAAAATTGTAATGACCCAAATTGTTGTTATGTTGAAAAAAATATTCCAAAAAAATAATTCGATCAAGAAACCTTTATTCCAAACCTTGTAGAAATTATTTTTGGGAGAAAAAGTCATAGCCGAAATTAAATTTGTGACGAATCCTTAAAATTGAGTTTGGCTTATTGATTCGTCACTGCAGTAACAGATCTGCCGCTATAGATACATTGTTGTAGCAACGGTAAGGCGGTGAGGTGCATGAAGTTTAATTATAATCCTTCCCTATCTAAGGCCTTTTATTTCATTGCCTCTTTCAAAAACACCCCAGGTGAACCCTATGTTTAGAAAGATGAAGTTTTAGAGGCCAAGCTCCGAGAGGGCGATTTCTAAAGTGCTTTGGCAGGAATTTCAATGATGGGAAAGGAAAACCATGCAAGGAATGACTCTTCACTCTCTGTAATAGTAAGACTATATTCGAGGCAGGCTATGGTTACATTTTAATAGAATTGACCTAGACATACATAATAACAATAGTTATGATAGAAAATTTCATACTTACACCTACGAACACGGAGTTTGGATAGATTGGTTAATAAACTGAACTAAGAATAATGAATTAATGAATTTGGATATGCATGTTGAGTTATTGAACTATGTTAATCTTTTAGTTGTCAGAAAGTTGTGATACTTATATGAATTAGAGGTAGTTCGGTAATGGGAAAAGTTGTGAGTTCATTAAAAAGGGTTAGGGTAATGGAAAGCTTATTAAGTAAATAGAAATAGCTTGGTATGTGTCTCAATTGACTGTAAAGGAGAAGAGTAAGTATAGTCAAGTAGATGTAGAGGGAGGAGATGGTAAATTTTAAAGATAGTTGTAATGCCCTAGATTATGAACCCTGGATGCAACACGATGCTTATGACCCTGAAGGACCGCAAGTTAACCTATGACTGATATCTATAACTGAGCACTTAATAATACACTATAAAATTATGGAAAAACTGGCAGAAACATGCCATAAGGTTCAATACTGAAATCAAACTAAATAAAGTATAGAAATACCAAAACTAAATAACTATCTGAAAATACTCTAGTTTGAAAATACCTCTAAACTGTTTGAATAGGGAGTTGATGGGACAATCCCCCAACTAAATCCATCTACTGAAATGCTAAATATAATGCAATAATAAAATAAGGATCATCCTCGCATGATAAAGACTCACTGCTAAGTCTACTGCTACTAGCTGAATCTGAACTGCTAAGGGTGCTCAAGATCTTATGCTTCTGAACCTATGGTATAAAATACCATAGCTCAAACGAAAAGTATGCGTCAGTACGTAAGAATATACTGGTACGCTCGATGAGGTAAGGCTAAATGCAAAGGCTAATATGCATGAACTATAGCAGACTGGATAACATGAGACTACTGAATAAGGATACATGCATGAATGTATAAACTGTAACTGAAATCGTAGCAACACTGAATACTTAATTCTAATAACTGGATTACTGATAACTGGGTTTACTGATAACAGCTATCTGAGTGTACTGATACTTAATTCTTATAAGTCTACGAATACTGAAATCTGAGATCAAGCCTATCTAGAGGGTGATCCTTGAATCTGCTGATACGGATACTTATTGACTGAATCTGAGATCAAGCTTATCTAGTGGGTGATCTCTGAATCTAATGATAATGAATATGATATACTAAAAATGAGATCAAGCCTATCTAATGGGTGATCTCTGAATCTCTGGAACTATCTAAGTTTTTCACTAAGCTGATTGACTGTATCTGATAGCCCTGATTTCTGTATAGCTGAATTGAGTACTATTACTGAGACTGAATTTGAATCTGAGATAGTGGGAAGTAGTCATCTAATTGACATGTCCCTTAATTTAAACTAGCAGGATCCAACCTGTAACCCCAGCTAGAAGGGTATCAGTACCGTGCCACGAGTAAAGACACTTCTATGGTCAAGCCTGTCTAATGGGTGACCCTAAGTAGAAAGTCAAGCCTAATCTAACGGGTTACTCCTGAAAGGTATCCAAGCCTTAATCTAATAAGTGACTCCTCATCCTGCGTTGTCTATGCAGTTCTAGAGTATAGGGACTGCTACTAACGACTCTGCCTCTCTAACAGGGAAGCCATCATCCCTACCCTCTCTCAGTATTGAATCCTACTCCCAACTGAATAGACGCTGAACTAATTCTTAGACTATACTAGACTGAGCTAAATCTATTACTGATCATACTGATTAACTGAACTAGATTGAGTTTACTGGGTTTCGTTGACTAACAGAATACTGCTGAATTCTGCTAACTAACTAAATTCTATAGCATTCTGAACTGAATACTTCAACATTACTGAGGTCTGAACTGAGTACTGGACTGGACTTGGAATGATACTGAGCTTACTAAATTTTCCTAAGTCATGTAACTGACTGAGTTCTACTGAATTCTATAACTAGCTGAGAATACTACTGATCTTGACATGACTGAGGGTACTATAACTGACACTGGCTCTAGGCACACAGCTAAATTGTAGGGTATTAGATACACGTAGGACTCGATAACCTAAATAATACAAGACATGACAACACTTGAATATCATGATAATGGACTATTATTCACAATACAATTAATGAAGCATCTCTTCAAGTACTTGGAAGTCTTGATCTTGCACATGTATAGGGATGCATGCAACATATCATAATTTATTCACTAAAGTCTTTCAACAAACACTTGGCATGCATTGACTTATACATAATTGGGGATTTGATGCTAACATGCTAAAATGGCACTATCTCATTCAAATAAATATTTCCTCGAACATATGGGGATCATACTTTGGGTTATACAATGATTTCAACATCTACATCATCATGGCTATATCAATAAACTTGCAACTTGAAAGGATTTATCATGAATATCATAAAATTTATCTCATACTAGAATCAAAACTTGGAACTTGTAATCTAGAACATGAATCACAACTCAACAATCACATAAACATGAACTTCAACTCACATAAATCATGAAAATCATAAGTATTCAATCTTTATAATTTGAAAAGGGTTCTTGAAATTCTTGGGTGGAAGGAACCCAAAATCAACATCCAATATACCTCAAAAGCTTGGATCTTGAAGGAGATTAACTTTTCTTAAAGTTCCTTGAATGGTGACATTTGATTCTTGAGTTTTATTGGAGAGGGTTTGTATCTAGTTCTTGGGTTTTGGATCTTGAAAGAAACCCTAGCTTTTGATGTTATAGATGAATAAGGAGTTATGAGCCTTGATCTGATATAAATAGGTGTTAAAAGGGGAGGAAAAAGACCCAAACATCCTTTTAAAAATGATTTTAATTCACTGAACGGAAGTGTGCGACAGCTTGAGCGATGGTCCATCGCAGGCTCAATGGTCTGTCGTCCTGCCTGTTGCACTTTGCCCAGAAAGTAGGGTTACTACCTCAGTTATGACGGCTTGGGCGATGGTCCATCGCTAGCTCGACGGTCCATCGACCTGACCATCGCACTTGGCCAGTGAATGAGTTTTTGCCTCAATTGCAATGGCTGGAGTAATAGTCCATCACAAATACGATGGTTCATCGTCTTGCCCATTGCTCTTGGGTAGTTTGGACAGTTCTCTATAAAACGTCTATAACTTTTTACCCCGATACCCGATTTTGGAAAAATTGATATCATTGGAAAGATAATTCAATTTCCCACATGATAAAAAGTCAAAATTAGGAAAATTCTATCTGATTTAAAAATTGTTCAATTAGGAAGTCATCCCTAAATCTTTTGGAGACTAAATTAGACTTAGATAAAGTTTGGGGTATTAAAATATCTCTCCCTTGGGAACATTCATCCTCGAATGGGACGACTAAGCTGGGATTTCTGATAGACTGAACTTACTTAAGGGATGTGAACATCTGAAATATGATTATATGACTGGAACTTCTGATATACTGAAATTTTATATTAAACATGCATATTTAATGCATGGATATTTGATTGAGTTGTTCTCATGAAAGCTTGACCGAAATTAATGATAAGCTGAGATTTTTCTACCGAACATGCATCCGTAATGCATGAATATCTGACTGAATTGAATCTTGAATGCATGACTAAATATACAATGATAATTGATACTAACTTTGTAAGGAACATTAGAACGTGCAACTGAATGGGTAAGGACATGAAAGCATCGAGGAAATATGGCGTATCTCCCCCTTGGGACACTATATCCCTCTAAGAACACTTACTTTACTGAGATACTGGGAAAACTGAGGCGATACCTGAAGCACCTATGAACTGGATCATAACTAAACATCTGGGATCTAAAACTAATGCATGTCGCATGAACTGAGCTGATCTTACAAATACTGGGACTTTCTATCTTGAAATAATTACATTCTTGAGATTTTTGATAGCATGACTAGATGGAAAGATGAGAAAACAAGCTATACGAATCTGATTATCTGACTGCTAAACTGACTTGCTGGCTTTACTAACTAACTCATGCTAGAAACTTAAGCTCAAATAGGAGAAAAGGATCTAAAAATGCATATCATGAAAATGAAGGTCTTATAATGTACTATAACGCTCCAAATTTGGTACCCGAAATGCTACATGGTGCTCATGACCCCGAAGGACCACAAGCTCACCCATGACTGATATCTATAACTGAGCACTAAATAATACATTGTAAATATGCAAAATATAAGCTGTAAGGTTATAAGGTTCAAAAGTGAACTAATACTGAATATAATACTATGTCTGTAATGGGGTATAAAAATACCCAAAACTGAAATAAACTATCTGAACACATGTTGTAGTTTGAAAGCCTCTAAACTGTCTAACAAACTGTGGAGTTGATAGGATATGTCCCCAACTAACTTTGAACTACTGAAATAATAATGTTATAAAATAATCATATTATCCTCAAATGATGAGGACTTACTATTGTCTGGCTGCTGAACATCTGATCTACTAAAGATGCTCGGGAGCTCAGGCTTCTAAACCTATGGTATAAAACACATAGCGCAAATACGTCAGTATGTTGAATATACTGGTATGCAAGTAAGGTAGGCTAAATGCAAGGGTTTATATGCATGAACAATAATAACTGACTATATAACATGAATGTGAGAATACATACATAAATACGTAACTGTAACTGAGATCGCGATAACGCTGACTCATGAATTCTGATAATGTGGATTTATTAATATCTAAGTATTGATACTGGGATACTGAATGACTGAGTCTACTGAATACTGAGGAACTAATGTCATATAACTAGTAAAGAAATGATTGTTTCT